>NC_083688.1:14992727-15295757 GCF_033118175.1 Dama dama | reverse complement strand
TTCCTGGAGCGCTCTTGCTTTTTTGATGATCCAACGGATGTTAGCAATTTGATCTCTGGTTCCTCTGCCTTTTCTAAATCCAGCCTGAACATCTGGAAGTTCACGGTTCACATACTGTTGAAGCCTGGCTTGGAGAATTTTGAGCGTTACTTTGCTAGCGTGTGATATGAGTGCAATTGTGTGGTAATTTGAACATTCTTTGGTATTGCCTTTCTTTGTATTGGAATGAAAATTGACCTTTTGCAGTCCTGTGGCCACTGCTGAGTTTTCCAAATTTGCTGGCATATTGAGTGCAGCACTTTCACAGCATCTATAGTATTTGAAATAGCTTGCTGGAATTCCTCACCTCCACTAGCTTCGTTCATAGTGATGCCTCCTAAGGCCCACTTGACTTTGGACTCCAGGACGTCTGGCTCTAAGTGAGTGATCACACCATTTTGGTCATCTGGGTCATGAAGATCTTTTTTGCATAGTTCTTCTGTGTATTCTTGCCACCTCTTCCTAATATCTTCTGCTTCTGTTAGGTCCATACCATCTCTGTCCTTTATTGTGCCCTTTTTGCATGAAATGTTCCCTTGGTATCTCTGATTTTCTTGAAGAGATCTCTAGTCTTTCCCATTCTGTTGTTTCCCTCTATTTCTTTGCATTGATCACTGAGGAAGGCTTTCTTATCTCGCCTTGCTATTCTTTGGAACTCTGCATTCAGATGGGTATATCTTTCCTTTTCTCCTTTGCCTTTCACTTATCTTCTTTTCTCAACTGTTTGTAAAGCCTCCTCAGACAACTATCTTGCATTTTTGCATTTCTTTTTCTTAGGGATGGTCTTGCTCCCTGTCTCCTGTACAATGTCACAAACCTCTGTCCATAGTTCTTCGAGCACTCTTGTCTATCGGATCTAATCCCTTGAATCTGTTTGTCACTTCCCCTGTATAATCATAAGGGATTTGATGTAGGTAATACCTGGATGGTCCAGTGGTTTTCCCTTCTTTCTTCAATTTAAGTGTGAATTTGGCAATAAGGAGTTCTTGATCTGAGCCGCAGTCAGGCCCTGGTCTTGTTTTTGCTCACTGTATAGAGCTTCTCCATCTTTGGCTGCAAAGAATATAATCAATCTGATTTCTATATTGACCATCTGGTGATGTCCATGTGTAGAGTCTTCTCTTGTGTTGTTGGAAGAGGGTGTTTGCTATGACCAGTGTGTTCTCTTGGCAAAACTCTACTAGTCTTTGCCCTGCTTCATTTTGAATTTCAGGGCCAAACTTGCCTGTTACTCCAGGTATCTCTTGGTTTCCTACTTTTGCATTCCAGTCCCCTATATTTCAGTGCTTCTGTTGAATTTTCCTTTGGGCTAAACTACTGACTTGCAGCACTTTGGCTCCTTTTACCCTTGTCATCAATTACTTTGTAGAACTTTGGGCCACTCCTCCATAATCAGCTACTCCTGATGGTAGTTTTCCCAGGAGGAAAGCTTGCCATTTTTTGATGAGGCTTAGCTCCTTTTTTAAAATAATAACATGTTATAAAATTGTGTACCCCTTTTTCCAGTTTCCTTCCTTTGAGATAACTTCTGTTATCAGCTTGAAGTATATTTTTACCTTCTTTTTTTTCCTTAGCAGTAAATATGGGTTTTATATATTTTTCTCCTTGTATTTCACTGTTTTTTTTTTCTCCACTGCATTTTCAAATTCTCTACACTCATCATTGATTGCTTTTATTAAAAGTGAATTATCAAATATTGTGGGCATATATAAAAGTATCATTTTCTTTACAAATGTCTGTATTTTGCATTTTCTTTTGGAGAGCAAAAGAAATATTTAAAAAAATAGTTTGTTAAATATTAGGAAATCAGTCTTTGAAGTGACTGTTCTAGTTTATAATTCCACAAGTACTCCTTGAGAATTTGCATTGTTTTACATTCTTGCCAACAGCTGGTACTGTCAGATTTCTTAATTTCTATTAATCCAGTGATGTAAGTTGATGTCTCACTTTTAATTATATGTTAGTTTTATAGTTTGGAAAAACTTGTCCCCTCCTCACTCCCTAAGCTTCTTAGGGACATGCTACAATATTTTTTAAGTTAAGGAATTTCCACATGGTTGTCTACTTATTACTCAATGAACTCAGTAAACTATTTTCTTAGTGAGCTATTACAGCAGATTGCATTAGAGCTAAAATCTTGGATTCCTTGACATAATGACTTTTCTTTTTTGTTCTTTTGAAGAACTAAAGTCAAAATATTATAATATATTCCTTTCTGTTCTTTTGAATAACTGAAATGAAAATATTATAGTATGTAGTATAGTGGAAATAAAAAGTCTTTACTGCCAGCACATTTGACACTTTTTCTATTCTCTCTACTGTTTTAGGCTCTGAGCTCTGTCCAGAGGTGGGAATATTATATCCCCCCCTTTCTCCAGCATTGCCGAAGTATGTGTTAGCAGACTATCATTATGGGAGAGAAGAAATGTTAGCACTTTTCCTTAAACACAAGGTAAGAACGTAGGAAAGAGTTCAAAATTGCAAATGCGATTTCAGGGTATGTACAGTTATGTGTTGATATATCAAACAGCTATGGCTTTTCTCTCTTTTCTTCCTGTGTGGAAACCTGCAGTAGGTCACAGAAGCTCTTCTAAATGATGCACTCTTTATGTTTTAAAGAAAACCTAAGATTTCATCACAGAAGTAGAAAGCTTCTTGGGAGCAGGAGAGTGGTCAGGACTTAATGCTTTGCCTAACTGATTTCCAAGCAACCTTTATTTTTATCCCACTGTGATAGCTGAGAAAATTTTCTCTTCTCTTTATTGCATCTGTCATTCTTCTTTCCAGTTAGACCTTAGGAGCCAGAAGGGCAGATGCTTCTCTTGTTCTTCCCGTTTGAGTTAAATATAAAATTTTTAGTGGGGAGAAAATCTGAAAATATGACACCTGATTTGAGTTACTTATAAATGATCAAAACTCATACCGTACAAAATACACTTCTGTCATGTGATTAGTGAGAAATAACATTTTCTACTTAAGTGTACTTTGTTTTTAACTTTATTAATGGATTAAGAATAAATTTTAACGATAGTTGCTAAGGACAGATACGGTTGCTTGTAAAACTCTCCTTACCACCCTGTGCTCTGTGTTAAATGTGCGCTCTGGAGTATCAGAGTCAGTGGAAGTGAAAGTTGCTCAGTCGTGTCTGACTCTTTGCAACCCATGGACTGTCCATGGAATTCTCCAGGCCAGAATAATGGAGTGGGTAGCCTTTCCCTTCTCCAGTGGATCTTCCCAACCCAGAGATCGAACCCAGGTCTCCTGCATTGCAGCCAGATTCTTTACCAGCTGAGCCACAAGGGAAGCCCAAGAATACTGGAGTGGCTTCACTCCATCCTGCTTCAGTGGATCTTCCCAACCCAGAAATCAAACCGGAGTCTCCTGCATTGCAGGCAGATTCTTTACCAACTGAGCTATCAGGGTCAGTGCTGTATGTCAAATCTGAGAGTGGTAGTCTGATGGGAAAATGAGGTGAGTGATTGGGCTTTTTAATGTTTGACCCTGTCAGAATATTAATTGTGACTAAATAAGCTTTTATTCCGTATTTTGATAATCAGCAGCAGATAAACCAAACAATATTTTCTTGTTTTGACTTCTTAGGATTGCAGGGAGAGCATTAACCTCATAGTCATGTGTTTGGTCAAACAGATCCCAGTGGGTATTGCCCTCCCCACCAGGGCCCAGAGCAGCCCGACCCCCAAGGCTTCTAGATAAAGAATTTCTGCCTGTCCTACAGGAGGAGCGCCCGCTGCCCCCAGCTCTTGTGCCCTTCACGGAAGAAGAGCAGGTGTGTGCGTAGCTTTGAGCCTCCGGTCCCACCCTTGCTCCTTCCCACTCAGACATGAAAATAGGAAGCTCCCCCTTAGGCTCTCAGGAGTGTCCTCCTTCCCCAAGCCTGCTTCCTTCTTACTCTTCTTGGAGTGTGGATGCCTCTCTTAGTTGACTAGCTTCTGCTTTAGATCTGAGGCTGTTGAGTACTATGTAGAGATAAGGATGTGTGTTAGAATAGAGCGAAAAGGGTACTTTTTCAGGGAAGAGGAGTTTCTTTTCAGAAACATATAGTTTTTCAGAAGTAATCTGCTAAACCTGAATTCACACCAGTTTTTACCACGGAAGGAAAATGTGAATATTCAGCCCACAGTGTGCTTAAAACCGCGCTTTTCTGTCACAAACTTTTTAAATGATATTGTGAGAAAGAGTTTTGGGCTGTAAAGTAACAGATTTTGTGTTTGTCCTACTATAGTATATGATGTCCATAGATAAATAATAAGAGTTTCTGATTTTAAGGAACTGTGGTGATTATAGTAAAATAGAGATATAAAGAGCTTTGTTAGAATACGACTTTAAATGAGGAATCATCGTTACTCTTTAAAAAAACTGCTTTATTGGGACCTAAGTTACAGGCCATAAAATTTTACAATTTTGTAGTTTTTAGAATATGCAGAGTTGTATAACCCATCACCACTATCTAATTCCAGAACTTTTTTTTGTCATTATTTTTTTGTGACAACTCTGGGTGTTTTTCTGCACTCTTGTCAGGCTTCGCATGGTGAAGTCAGTCTATTAAGAAGGAAAAGTCTATTAAAAGAACTCTATTGAGACTTCCCTGGTGGCTTGGAACTGATGGGGAGCTAAGATCTCACAAGCCACAAGGCATGGCCAAAGAAAATTAGACCTCTATTAACCTGTGTTAAGTTTTAAGAAAGCTATATGTATTTGGTGACTTGGAGCATCATACTTTTATAAGTAATTTTGTTTCATTTGTGGTTTCTCCTAAATCAGGCAGTGCTGTGTGCTTAGTTGCTCAGTCATGTCCAACTATTTGTGACCGCATGGACTGTAGCCCACCAGGCTCCTCTGTCCATGGGGATTCTCTAGGCAAGAACACTGACTGGAGTGGGTTGCCATGCCATCCTCCAGGGGATCTTCCTAACTCAGGGATCGAACCCAGGTCTCCTGTCTTGCAGGTGGATTCTTAGCCATCTGAGCCACCATGGAAGCCCAAGAATACTGGAGTGGGTATCCTATCCCTTCTCCAGAGGATCTTCCCGGCCCTGGAAATGAATTGGGGTCTCCTGCATTGCAGGTGGATTCTTTACCAGCTGAGCTACCAGGGAAGTTCAAAATCAGCCTAGTAATTCTGTCTTTATTCATGAAACCCAGTATCATCTAGAGTCATCAGAAAATATTTTCATTGATCAAAAGGTGTTATTGTTATAAAGAATACATGGGAAAGGAAGGGTCCTATCTCTAGTAATTGCTGGGAAGTTCCTTTTCAAAAGTGGTAAATTTCCTTTAAAAAAATCTGACGTCTGGTTTAATTTTTCTCAAAAATATTTTTATTTTGAAGCATGTCAAATAGTATAGAGAATATTATTACAAAGATCTGAATATTTTCAACTCAAATAAATCTAATCTTAAAATAATCTGTGTATACCTTTGAGGAAACAAAATTTCTCATCCAGTTGAGACCGCCTGGGGTGTGCCCCTCTCTGCATTCCCAGGGATTACTATGAATCAGATTACTTTCATCATTCATGTTTTGATATTGTCATTACATATTTGTGTATCCATATGCTCCTAAGAATTTCATTTTATAGGGTTATAAATTTTACATGGACTGTAGCCTGCTAGGCTCCTCAGTGCATGGAATTCCTCAGGGAAGAATACTGGAGTGGGTAGCCATTTCCTTCTCCAGGGGATCTTCCCGACCCAGAGACTGAACCCAGGTCTCCCTCATTGCAGGCAGATTCTTTAATACATAAGCCACCAGGGAAGCCCATACTGAAGATAGCTTACTGTGTATTATTTTCTGGAGCTTTTTTTTCTTTCAGTAATGACTTTTAGATTTCATTGTTTTTAGACTTCATATTCATACACATGGCTTCAGTTTGTTCATCTCTGCTATATAATATTTCATATGTGAGAAAAATCTGTAAAATACTTATTCTTTTGCTATAAAAGATATTCATATTGGTTGTAGAAAATACAGAAAATATGAAGGGGGAAATCTTAACCTGTAAACTTACCATGTAGAAATAATTACTTTAATAAATATTAATATATTTAGTATGTTTAAGCACTTTATTTTTGTGTGTGTATCTTTAATTGTCAAAATACACCTGTAATACAGACTGAATCCAACAACATATCAAAAGGATTAAACACCATGGCTAAGTGGAGTTTATCCCCAGAATTCCAGGGTGGCACCACATAAAATCAATATAACATATCCCATTAGTAGAATGAAGAAAAGAAAAGCACTTGATCACTTCAGTTTCCTCAGAAAAGGCATTTGATGAAATTCAACACCCTTTCATGATAAGCAAACTTAACAAACTAGGAATAAGAGTGAACTTAGTATAATTAAGGGGATTTATGAAAAACACATAACCAACATTATACTCAGTGATAAAAGATTGAAAGCTTTTCCTCTTAGATCGGGAACAAGATGAGTAAATCTGCTTTCACTGATATCGAACGTTGTGTTGGAAGTTTTAGCCGAGCTCTTAGGCTAGAAAAGGAAATAAAAAGGATCCAGACTGGAAGGGAAGAAGTAAAATTATCTTTGTTTGAGGATGACATGATATAGAAAATCCTAAAGAATCCACAGAATAGCTATTAACACCAGTAACTGAATACAGCACTGTTGTATGCTTCAGAATCAGTACACAAAAATCAGTTGTATTTCCATATACTGTGTGCTTAGTCACTCAGTCATGTCCAACTCTTTGCAACCCCATGGACTGTAGCCTGCCAGGCTCCTCTATCCATGGAAGTTTTCCAGGCAAGAATATTGGAGAGGTTGCCATGCCCTCCTGCAGGGATCTTCGCAACCCAGGGATCAAACCCAGGTCTCCACATTTCAGGCAGATTCTTTACTATCTCTGCCACCAGGGAAGCCCTTACTAGGTCCTAAGTGTATAGCAGGTATACAGTAAAGATAAATTCCAAGAATTTTTGAGTTTAAAACTCTTTCGTTAAATTGTTTCATATGCCTAGAGTTTTGATATTTCATAGATCATTTTCCAGTATTTTTATAATTACTTCACGTTTTACCTTTTCCTAAACTCTGTGTGTTCCATTTATCCAGAAGTATTGACTAAACATATTTTTGAATCCCAGACCTCCTGTCTTCCTGTGTTCCCTCTTCATGTTCGAAGGATGCCCACCCACTACTGTTCTTGTCATATTTGACCCCTTTCCACATTGACTGTGGGTGCAAATATAGGCTAATGACCAAGTGACTGGGATTTTGTTTATTCTTTTCAAGCATTCTCTTCTCCTCCCCACTTCTTTGCCCTTCCCCATTCATCCCTGATACCTGTCATTCTATTAAACACTAGTCGGAGTTCCTGATTCACATTGGTCAGCAGCATGAGGCAAAATGATCAATTTTTTTTTCTTTATCCTGTTACTATTGATTCAGACCTTTTGTGACTCCCTCTCATTTCCACCTTTCAGTAGTTAAAGGACCCTTTCAAACCAGATTTCTTTTACTGTGTATTTTCTGTTTATTATGATGATGCATACATATCTTGCCTCCTTCTGGGTACATACAGAATGCCTAACACGGTGTAAGGCATTGGTTGTTAATGTTTGTTGATCTGAAATGTTAATTTAAAATTTTCAGCTAAAATCAGATTTTGGAACATCTTGGTGTGTTGTTTGGTGATCGTTTCCCATCGCGAGTAGTCATTAGATGCCATTTTATAGATGCAGTAGGAGATGGTGAGGAATAACATGCAGTTTTATCCATCTTTTTCCTTTCTTTTCTTTTTTTGGCAGAGAAACTTTTCCGTATCCGTAAATAGTGCTGCTGTCCTGCAATTGACAGGATGAAGAGGAGGAGGAACAGTGGTGGAGGCTCCTAGAGGTTGAAGTTCTTCACGAGGGCGAGGTGAGCTTTCGTGTAAAAAAAAAGTAATAACGGAGCGGTGGAGACAGAGGAGAGAGAAAGAAATAAATCACTTTAAAAATATTTTGATATTTGATTTTCAAAAACGGCCCTTTAACATTAACTGCATAATAAATGTCCTGAACATTTGTTTTCAGGACCATTTATCAGTGTATCTACTCCACAACCCCTGATTTGGAGTAGAAGAGGGTCATTCGAGCCTAGGGACTTGAGTGTGAATGATTCTAGATGGTCCTAATTCTCTTTGGCAAATATTCATGATCCATATTCCTCACCCCCAGGGGACCTTACGCTGTGACAGCCAGAGCTCCCTGAAGTGCCTTGGCTGCTAGAGTGGCACCCAGGTCCCTGCAGGCCTCTGTGACTTGGGTCTCCATATAAGGCCATGTGCCAGGAGTGTCCCCAGCCAGAGGCTTTTGTAAAAGCCGTCTCAGTACGAGACCTATTTTAGGGTGTAGAAGAAAGAAAGAATTATGCAGCAATTCTTTATATAATCTGTCATTTTATATTTTATGGATTTGTGTCTTTTCTTAGAAGAATAATTGATATTGCTTGTTCTTTGCTCCCTACTTGGAGTTTGTTGATCTTCTGCTACTTAAGGGCATTCTTAATGTTTGTAATATAAATATTTACTTGGGCTTTTACTTCTAAGTTGGCCCAATCACAGCAGAAGTCTGAACATACCTTGCAATTTTAAGAGGTGCTTTAGGAAGAATTGGGTATCTGCAAAAAAAAAAAAGAATTGGGTGTCTGCAAAAACAGAAGCGATTTTCTCCACAGCTTGCACTGTCCAGGTTGGCATGATTATGAGTGTGGAGTATCTAAATTCTTTTTTCTTAAAGTTATGCTTTATGAATAGAGTGATTTATACCCACTCTTTATAGAGACTGTATTAAATTGTGCATTCCTGTGGAGGGGTTTCATTCAGAATGTGGGAAAGCAGCTGTTGTGAATAATGAAGAGTCTAACTAAAACTCTACTTGTAGATCAAGTGCTATTACTGAGTTGTCCATGTGTTTTCCTTCTGAATTTGTCAGTCTCTGGAATGGTGGTTTTTAACCTGGGGAGTTGTTAGAATCATCTATAAAACTCAACAAGAAATAATATCTGCAGCAGAATATACTGGGTGGTGAGATTTAAGCATGTGTGTTTCAAAAGTTTCACAGGCCATTTAGATTCCCAAATGCGATTAATTCAGTTGGTCCAGAAATCGTCTGTGCTTCTTGGCAGTGTGATGATGGTGCTTCGAGGATGTCTGTGGCCTGCTCCTTGGATGTTGCCTGTGTTTTTCTGCAGTGGTCTTGCACTGAGAAGAAGTTGTCCTTGGGGAGCTTTTCCTCTAGTGCTTTTCAGGGCATGACGGTGAGAGGTCTTATTAATTAAGAAGTGTGGCCCGTTCCTCAAGTGAGCACCAATGTTGTGTGTTACAAGTACCAACCAATCTCTAAAGAGGTGTTAAAAAAATTCCAGATTAAGAAACTGAGGAAGGGTTGATAAATTTCTTCCTGCCTTCTGGTTTCTTTGAAGTGTATATTGTTATCAAATAGGATAGAACTCTTACATTCAGAATTAAAATGAGACATATATGAAAGATAGATGCTGTGATAAAAACAGTGGCTTAATTAACATTGATATGAATGGATGACATGAAACTAGTTAAATGAATGAACTGACTTAGTGAGAAATACTTCTGACACCATTGTCCCAACTGTGATTCTTAATGCTTTCATGAGACCTTTAATCTGTGGTTTTGTTTTCTTCACTTATTGCTTAATTTTGACCTGTTAGTTAAATAGTGATTAGTGTAGCTATTGTTTTTTTGGCATGAGCAGACCTGACATCAAATGACTGCCCTGGCTCTTTGCAATTTGAGAGAAGTTTGATGTAAAAATCAATTGACTTTCATACTTCTGAATATCATGAAGCAGTAAAATGTAAATAAATGAACAGGGAAACAACACAAATATGTCTTTTTATTGTATCTGATGAAGATGTTTAAAAATAAAACATATCTACACAATTGTCAGTACTGTCTTCATCATTATTAAAGGAAATATATTTTAATCCCCCCAAAGAAGAGGGTGAAATCTCAGCGATTAGGACAGTCATTTAAATTTAACTTTATGAAAGATTCTCCATCTTATATTCACTTGCTTCTTGTCACATGGGTACTACTTTTATAGGTGATTATGGGCCTTGCACTTTGAAGAGTGTTCCTTACATTTGACAAACAGAAAGCTCTAGAATCAGGTTCTTTTTTTATGTCCACTTAGAAAGCTTTGGGCTCATAAAGGAGGACCAATGCCAATGCTAGTCATAACTGGCAAGAAATATTTTGTGGTTTGCTTATTTTTCTGGCAACTTTTGAACACTGTTTTTCACATTCATATGTTTCCAGAATAAAATACTTTTTCAGGGTGCTTTGTGCTTAATGGTTTTCTTGAGAAAATTGTTCTCTAAAAGGACAAGGGATTTTTTTTCTTTCACCCTAAAAATACCTTTGTAGAGATCACCACAGTGTTATATAAGAGTTTGTATTAGACTGTTTTAAGATAGATCTTAAATAATACATCTGTATTTCCTAAGGATGCAGGTAGAAAACTGGACATGAAGTTGAAGTTAAGTTGGTACAACTGGAAGGTAACTTTAGGTTATTATAGTTCAACTCTAGTCCTCACTTCCATTTTACAGGTGAAGATATTGAATCTTGGACTAGTTAAGAAGGTACTCGTTATTCTAAGATTACATACATGAAATTCTATGCATTATTTTTGTATTCCATAATAAGGTCATATAGAAGTATAATTGTATTTGGAGTCAATCCTTGGGTGGTTTTAACTTTTGGAGAAGTTGAGGTGGGGATAATGGCTAAGATTTTATCTAGGTATAAATGCATCCCTCAGTTCACTTCAGTTGCTCAGTCATGTCCGACTCTGCGACCCCGTGGACTGCAGCACGCCAGGCCTCCCTGTCCATCGCCAACTCCCAGAGTTTACTCAAACTCTTGTCCATCGAGTCAGTGATGTCATCCAACCATTTCATCCTTTGCTGTCCCCTTCTCCTCCTGCCTTCAGTCTTTCCCAGCATCAGGATCTTTTCCAATGAGTCAGTTCTTTGCATCAGGTGACCAAATTATTGGAGTTTAAGCTTCAGCATCAGTTCTTCCAATGAGTATTCAGGACTGATTTCCTTTTGGATGACCTGGTTGGATCTCCTTGCAGTCCAAGGGCATCCCTAGGCACAGTTCTTACCCCCCTCCCCCCAGTTTTCTAACCTATGTGTTGGGTACAAATGGCATACATTAGTTGGGAAATCCTCACACTACACAGAAAATAAAAAGCTGAAAGTGCATACTGCCTTCTGCCCCCAGATGCAGCATTTGGATTTATATCCTTCTTGATCCTAGCCATTCAGTCATACCATTTATATACATGGTAATTTTTTTTTAATATGTACTGCTCTTTGGCATGCTTTAGTCATTCAACAGAAAAATGTTGATTTCTTTTAATGACAGTACTTTATCTTTTGTGGCTTCCTAGAATTCTACTGAATTGTCTTTTCAAAATTTACTTAGCCAGTCCTTTACTGATTATGTTTCTGTTTTTCAAAAATTTGCAAGAAAGATCTCTCTCTCTCTCTCTCTCTCTCTCTATATATATATATATATATATATTTGCATATTTGTGCAAGTATTTCTATTAGGATAAATTCTAATTAGAATGTTGAGTCAAATTTTGATAAATCTAATCAGATTGCCTTCAGTAAAGGCCAATGTACATTTGAGCCACTGGAGCCTCTATAAATTCCTATATCCACACTTTCTTACCAGCTCTGTGGTTTGAATTTAGTGCTGCCTGATATTTTTCTCCAAGATTTGTGTACATGGGAAAGAGTGCATTTGGTTGCTGTGGAGTTAGTTCACAAAATTGATAGTTTAGAGTTGACCCTATTAAATTATCCTTTCTTGGAAGTTAAAGAAATTAACATTTATGCCTGGTTTTTGTACTTTATCTGCTCTCTTCTCAAACTCCTCACATTTTCCATTTTTATTGAAAATAATCCAATAGAAGATTTGATTTATCATAATGGTTTACTGATCTTAGAATTTCACTATTGACTTTTCTGTCAAGGAGCTCGATGTTGACACTATTTCTTGTTCAGGACTGGAACTGGGACTCTTACACAGTTTTCTAACGTTTTTTATCCTCCTGTGGTCTAGCTACTTCACTGCTGTCATTGCCATTATTGATCTCACTGGTAAAAATTCAGTGGGCCTTGCTAAATATTTAAATGTTGATATCCTGCTTTGTATATAGACAGCACTTCAAAGATTAACGTTTGGTGTTGAACTTGTGCCAGATGTTGACATCTGACCATCATTTTCTGTGTGTGCTTGTTTCTAGGCAGAGGCAGAGGTGAATGCGATTTCTACCAAAGAAGTTTTGATGAAGTAGATGGGGTGGGAGGAAAGGTAACTGAAGGAGTCACATCTTGGGATAAAGATTCTTGGTATAAAAACATTTCTCCTCTGCTTTCTGTACAGTTACAAAGTTTCATTTATCAAAAAATTCTAACTGAATAAGAGTTATGTTAGAAGTGTTTAAATGATTCTTACTTAAAGGAAGAAACATTCTAGATAAATACATTAATATTTTCGTGCCAGCATGGATATTTAATAGTTAATTAGATGTGCTGTTTGATTAGCACTCAGTGAAACGCCTTTTCATTTTATTGTTTGCTGTTGTTAATCAAAGCATCTTCTCTATATTGCTGGTGACTTTATATGAAGTCTTTCAAGCTAAGCAAAGGCGGTTGCACAGATACATATACAAAGATGTCCGTGTGATAATATTTATACTATAAAACAATGGGAAATAAACCAAACAACTTAATTACAGTGTGGTTTCTTATGTAGTGGCATATCCACACAGTTGTTATTGTTCGGTCACTAAGTCATGTCTGACTCTTCCGTGACCTGATGAACTGTAACCCAACTAGGCTCCTTTGTCCATGGGATTTCCCAGGCAAAAATACTGGAGTAGGTTACCATTTCCTCTTCCAGGGGACCTTCCCAACCCGGGAATCAAACCTGCATCTCCTGCATTGGTAGGCAACTTCTTTACCTTTGAGCCACCAGGGAAGCCCTGTCTACACAGTAGAATACTATATGTACCATATAACCATAAAAGTTAGGATGAGCTTGAAAATATTTAATCTGATGTAAAAACACGTTCTGAAAGCAGTTTATAAAGCTCTGCATAGCAGATACCTAAAATCAAACCTAAATTAGCTAAAAATGTATCTAATAAAAAAAGTTTCTGGGTCTGTAGAAGCTAGCTTTTGGTGGGTGAGATTGATATTTTTGTTTTTATATTTGTGCTTTTCTGTGTTTTCCAAATGTTAGGCAAAAACCATATATTTGTTTTATAATTTGAAAAAAATGCTATTAATGATAGGAAATGGGTTTCATGGATGGGAAATCTATGTATTACTCTCACATTTTGTTTGAAATTGATTTGTACCTTTTCTAGGGGTGACAGATGTTTTGACAAACCAGGACAAAAAGACGTAGGTAAGATTTTCTTACTCTTTTGAAGTATTTTTATCTGGATTCCCATGGCATTAGTTCTTAAGGCTCACAGAGGATACCTTTATTAAAAATTGAATTAAAAAAATTGACTCAGTTATTTGCCTTGCTTCAGTAGATGGGGTTGTAGCATTGCTTGCATTTAGAGTTCCATGGTTATTTGAGGGCTGTATTGCATGAAACCAAGGATAATAATTACAACCATTAGAATTTACTTGGTTTAACCTTGTAAGTCTGTGTGTTCTCTGCAAGACATATATTCTGTATTAAGGCTACCTTATGAAGTGAAATTTCAAGTTAGGAAGCAGCCTGTTAACTCCTTTTCCAGGGTAGATAGCATCTCACAGGTGAGAAGAAATAGAGAAAATAGTAGAATGTTTGCTTTTGTATTCGAAACCAAAGACTAAAACTATGACTGTTCTTCCTTTAGTCATTTATTCAGCTGGCCTTTTTGATAAATGACAGTCTTTCTTTTTTAAAGGGCAGTTTTCACAAAGATCTATGAAAATATTTTATAGTGGCTTTTATTAAATGCTTTTTAATAAGATGTTCACTTCAGCTTATAAAACTATGCTAATGATTCTGGTTTTTTTTTTGTTGTTGTTGTCCAGGGTTTATTGAAAATATTACAGCACAGCAGAAAGACTCAAACAGCTCCACGTGGTGTTTTGAAGTTCATCCCAACTGTAGGCTGAGTGACCTGCAGGTTGGACAGACTGCCGAAGTCCAAGAGCTTCAGCATTTCCTTAGTGTCAGGATCTACTTCAGTGATTTCCTGATCCAGGGCTGAGACCTCAGGCACGTAATTGTCTCTCCTCTCTCTCTCCTCCTCCTGCAGCTTGATGGAGATACCTCTCACCTGGCCTCTCTGAATCCGCTTCATCAGATGTGTGACGTAGCTTGCAATCTTATTGCGGAGCTTCTTGCTGGGAATAATGGCGATTTCCTCGCACACCCGCTTGTTGGTGTGCAAGTCATTGCCCAGGCTCGTGTAGTACTTCTCGATGATGACCCGGGCCGCCTTCTTTACGGTTTTGGTGCGAACGCGGCCCATGTTGGCGGGTCCTTGGTAAAAGAGCATGATTCTGAACTTTCATAAGTAATGCACTTTTGTTGAAAATACTGTAGATTAAAAAAAAATTGCTCATGCCGTGTCCTACTGTCTCCCAGAACAGCAGTACTTAACTAGTTTGTTGAGACACACTGACATACTGATCAATTGTGAGGTGTCCTATGACAGCAAATTAAAATAATTTAAATACTGAAAGTTCCAGAATGATTTGTTCTTTTTAAAGTTAGAGACAGTTCTTATCATGTATTTGCTTCTTATGTGTAGAGAAGTAGGTGCAATTAGAGAAATCTGAGTAAGAATTGTGCATGACCCTTGTGAATACCCACAGGAGGATGCAGAGGCAGAAAAAGGACTGTAATTATACTCAAATTATAATTTCTGTTCATTAGAAATCATCTTACAGTATGATTCTGTGAGGATGAAATTAAAAGATCATTAAAGTAAAATCTAGGCAGCATGGAAAGGTTCAACTCAGTGCATTTGGAAATGCTTTGAAGCAGGCATGGCGATTTTTGGCTGTTAGGTTGCTGTTAGCAGTTGGTAATAAGGGCCTGTACATATGTAAGGTGCTTCCCTGGTGGCTCAGATGGTAAAGAATCCACCTGCAATGCAGGATACCCAAGTTCGATCCCTGGGTCGGGGATATCCCACATAGAAGGGAATGGCTTACCCACTCCAGTATTCTTGCCTTGAGAATTCCATTGACAGAGAAGCCTGGTGGGCTACAGTCCATGGGGTCATGAGGAGTGGGAAAACAATTGAATGACTAACGCAACAATACACACATATAAAAGTGGGCTTTATGGTTTTGGGTATCTACTTGTCTTCAGTTTATTAGGACTGTTATGCTATCTGTATTGGTTTCCACAAGCATTTTTTAACATCATTCCATTGTGGTCTCCTGGATCATGTATCCGCGATGTTATCACTAATTTCCCAGGTGGCTCAGGTAAGTGAGCTATAGAGCCAAGAGTTAGAGCTGCTGGCCCCACCTTCTAGTAAATTTCCCCTCTTTCAGTTTGCACTTCATTCATCTGAAAGGATAATGGGGCCTCTGCAGAAAACTTAATCTGCTTAACACAGAAGGTGTGATTCTTTGAAGTGAAAGAATCATTCTCTCATAAGCTTTCAATCTCCTAGACAGAAGTATTTGATTGCATTTTTTAGCTGTCTGTCATTGTATAGCATTAGTATACCAATGGAGTTTTACTGGGGGGAGTGCGTGTGTGTCTAGGGAAAGTCGTATCTAATTTTCAGATGCAAAGTTTATGTATAAATAGTGTGGTAAAAGATTCCTCTGGCTTGAATGGAGAAGGTACTGCATCTATGTGGAGACTGAGAGCCCAGCCAGGCCTGTTCACTTCCTAGTTATGTTACTTTGGGCATCCTCTTTGTGTGACCTGTGTAAGTGATGTGGAGCTCTTAGAAAAAAACATACCATGTAAATCTTCAATACTACTTTATTTTCACAGGTTAGGTGAATCTTGTTACTTTATTATAGAAATAAGAATTCCCGCTATCTGTTTGTGTTACAACAGTCTTGGGTTGGAAAAAAAAATCTGTCGGTCTAGCTAGTACTTAAGAATGCCTAAAATTTTTAAACCGCAGAAGTTCTCAATTATTAAGTTTCTGTGTCCTTGATATACTTTGCTATTATCAGTCTTAGACCACTCCTGAGGTCTTTATTTTCTTCTCCTTTTGGTCAAAGAATAGGAAAATGTGACTTCCTGCTGTGCCCTGCTTTTCACAACTGCTTGCTTTTACTGGCTAGTATTTACTTCAGGAAATGATTCCTGCGTGGGTCATCACCAGTGGGGAGAGTTCATCTTTCACTTTGCCCACATAGGCTTGGATGGGGGAGATTTCAGAAGAGCAGCAACAAATCTGTTTGAAATCTGATAGGGTGACTTTTTTGGGTCTTTTTTTGGTTGCAGACAGTTTAATTTTTTTTTTTAATGAAAATGACAAGTATACAAAGGATAGTCTTAAGTTAAACCAGAGGTAAGGGAAAGCGTTCATCTTAGTATATGTAAAATTAAAACAGGAGAGAAAGCATAATTTTCATGGAGTATTAGATTTAGAAAGAAATAATAGTTTATCTAGTCCAACCTCCTACTGGTGAATAAACACTCATTTTGTATTTATAGAGAAACCTGTTTGAAGTTGGAAACAGAAACTTGAGTTTGAAAATGCTTCATTGCCTAACTATTTTTTGCTCTTTCTAGTGGAGGTTTTTCCCCCGGAGCTAAATTATATCTGAACCTTTATATCTACAAAAACACAAATATATTTGCATCTATGAGGTTTTTATACTATTGAATGGATCCTAAGTAGAAAGGGAAGGTTTTTACTTTGGTTGGAAGTCATTCAGGTGAATAGTTGTAATATTAAATCACTATTTGATTAAGCTTAATTTTTTTTAATTTAATTGGAAGCTAATTACTTAACAATATTGTAGTGATTTTTGCCATACATTCACATGAATCAACCATGGGTGTACATGTGTTCCCCATCCTGACCCTCCCTCCCACCTCCCTCCCCATAAAGTAGATAAAATTTTGCATCTCTTTGCCTAATGCCACCCTGCAGTTTCCATCAGGCTAGTGCTTGTTTTACTTGCTCTGATCACTTTCTGCCACAAATATATGAATATGTAAGTGTGTTTGAGTGTCATGCCCAAATGCTTTTAGAGTCACGGTTAAATTATTTTTTTGGTGTTTTCTTGTGAATTTTTGTTCTTAGCTGTTAAAAATTAAGGGAGTAATATTTGCCCCAGTTTGGTTTTATAAGGAACCAAAGGAATGATCTTTGTTGTCTTGAGAAAAGAGCAGTTTTAAAAGGATGTTCACTAAATATTGTGAAATCATCATTCTACCCAGGGAGCTAGGTTTGAAACTAGACTGTTGCTCTGACTTGCAGATGAAAATGAGAAATTTATGACTGATTTTCCTAGAGTTCAGCTGTGTAAAGTGTGTCCATTTTACCTTCTTACTGGTATCACACCACATCCATATAAACTCACCAACAGCATTTCTGTTGTTATACATATTTGTTACCTTCACATGCATTGATTTCAGCAGATAATCATAGATAGAAACTTTGTATAATGTTATATTTCCACAATGTGTATTGTTAGCTCAGCCATTTTTTATGGGTGGAGACTTGATCATCATGATGTAATCAGAAAGAAGTAATCAGCATTGGAAAAAGAAAGCATGAGATACAAGAAGGAAAAACAGTGCATAACTGGCTGAGTGTATTTAATACATTAAAAAATAGGGTGCTAAAATGGATACCTCTTACTCTATGAGTCCTGTTTCAGAGATCTGAAAATTGTCAATGCTTTGTCCATTGATGTGGATGTCCAGGTCAGTCCTGTTTGGGCTCTTGGAGACCAGAGGAGTTTGAAATTCAAGAATAGTCTTGTCAAAATTCTCCATCTTGATTTGATATTCACCTTTGGAGCCTTGGGTCAACAGAGATGCGAAACAGCGACATAACATGATCTCGGAGGGCAGGTAGGAGATCCTCCTCTCCAGTGCCTTCCTATGCTGCTGAAAGGAACACAACTAATTCAAAGTGGGGAGGATTTTCATAGTGGAGCAGAGTAGCCAGAGGACTTGATGGTATAATAGAGTGGTAGCAGGTGAGCGGAAAGGTAAAGAATGGACATTCCTCAGAACGGATGCCATCAAGGTGGAAGTCCACACAAGTCTGGTAGAGTTTACCATTTTCTTGTTCCTGATAGGGTATAGCTGAGACTCGAACATTGGTTAGAGGGCTAGGCTGAGTGTTGGCCACTTGGAAGATAAGATTAGGTTTACCATCTATGTGAGCTACTACTGCTAAGTCAGTAAAGCAAATTGAGAAAGCTCGATTTTTTGGCCGGGCTATCTTCGACACAAAGGCACCTAAATTAGAAACCATTGAGTTATTTTTTTTAGAATGAACACTAGATATGTCATTACTTTTTCTGAATGACAAGGATCTAGCAAATTGTTATACATTTCTTAGTGTTGTGCCTGCCAAATAAGTCAGGAATTGAACTTGTTAATTTCTCATTAGCCTGAAGCATTTTTCACAACAGTACATACATTCTTATTTTAAAACTGATTTCAAAATGGATAAGAAAAATTCATTTGTCACATAGAAATGTAAAACTTTTTGTTAGGAAGTCAGAGTGGTCATTGTCTATATTCCTACCTCTGCTTAAGAAAAAAAATGTAACAGAAAATAAATGCAGTTTAGTTGCCACCAGATTACTTCAAGTTGAAATAGAGGTTAGATTCATAGTAGAATGACTCGGGGTAGGGAAGGAACTAGTACAACAAGTGGTCCATTGAAGAACTTTTAACTTTGAAATTTATAGAAACCTTTTTTCTTTTAAAAAGGCTCTGGCTCTAAGGTGATTTCAGTGTATGCTTCAAGTGCATCCTCCTTGTGACTGCGACCGCCACCCCAACGACTCTAGATCAGGGTTTCTTAACTGCTAATGTGCCACAGATGTTGGCAGGCTGGTGAGGTCTATGGACCTCTTATCAAAATTATGCTTTAAATGCATTAAAGTAAAATACATAAAAGGAAACCAAATATATATATATATATATATATTTTTTTTTTTTTGCTAAGGATGTGTATTCTTGTTCTCTATCATGCAATACTGACTGTGGTGCTCTGGGATCACTAGTATTGAGTAAATGTTGAAAAGATGAACTCAGAAGAAAATTCTAACTCAGTAAATGTTTAAAAAAAAGAACAAATTCTTCTGCTAGGTAAAATGACAGTCAGTAATATGCATTGAACATATTTATTCACTTATTTAAGAAAATATTTAGCTCCTTTGAAAAATTCCTTTCAGATTTTTTTGTTCATATGTTTTTGGCTAATATTATAACAATCCCTTTTTTCTTAAGTTTCAATACGGAAAGTTTAAATATAGAATCAAGTTTTTAAAAATTTCTCCAGTTATTTGACCCTTGACTCTTTCTTCTCAGCCTCAGGCATTACTTACTTGTCAATAATGCAAATGAATTATTCTGTAATATGATTACTTATAACTGACTAGACCCATTCCAAAATATTCATTTTTTTAAAGAACAAAAACAATTACTTGTGATAAAAACCTCTAGCATGAGGCCTAGGAGCATTTGTATGGCAAGGAGGGCGACTGCACTTGGACAGTCACCGCTGGGGAACATGGTGCCCTAACCAATTGTGAGCTGTGTCTCCAGGGAGAAAGGGAATGCCATTGTGAAACTGGTGATGTACTTGACACAGATAGTGTGGTTTTCAGGTGGGGCATCATGATCTAGTTCCAGGTCACCATTCATCTCAGCTAGAACATACCAGAGTACTGCAGAGACAAGCCAGTGGATAACAAAAGAGGCGGAGAAAACCAGAATCATCCAGCGCCAGCGCATGACCATTAGGATTCCCCAAGCATATCGAAGATACGCGAGACCTCTTGAAGCATGCTGTGACCATCCTTGGTAACCATCCTCCGGTGTCTCTGACTCAGGAGAGGAGCAGTAACTTTGCAGTGACTGCCACCCATCTCAGGCTGTAATGCTCTGAAATCGAGAGTGCATTAGTAAACCCTTAACTGTTTCATAGTTAATATTAGTAAATCCTGGTTTTGTAATGTTTTTTTGAAATGCTTCCCCGACTACCGGGCAGGCTTTCCCTGATAGCTCTTTCTGTTTTCACATAAGGGAGCATTCACTGACTTAGTCATTCATTTGATAGCTCATCATGGATTGCCTTGAGACATCTCCTACTGGTTCCTTTAAGGACTGTTAAAATACTGTTTGGCATTTTAACAAGTCTCTGAGGGCTGGGGTTACCATTAATGTCTTTTTTGATGCTTTTGTATCTTTCTTGCTTAAGTCCAGGCTTCCAATGTGTATTGATTTGACCAAACGTTATGTGTGAATAACTTTTTGTAATTAATTAATAACATAACTGAATAATGAAAAGGAATATTAAATGTGTTCCTTTGTTTATAAATGGAAATCATTTAGAAGTGTAGTGTTTAACTGAAAATGTTTTGAAGCCAAACTTGGTGCTAGGATAAGATTAAGCTTTTAGAGATCTGTAGTTCTATTGTATCTTTTATAATTAACCTGTTGAAATTTTATAATTAGATATTATTTGTTTTTGTTACTTCATGGCCATTTTCATGGAGTCTTTCCTTCTATGGCTGATGGATTGCCACCCTTTTGAATATTTTTGGTTCTGACTACATAGTAGAGAGGTAAGAAATTCCAGGTAGAGTTTCCAAGATAATATTAATTTTGAAAATAAATGAACTGGAAGAAAAAGTTTTAAGTTTAATGAAATAAAATAATCATTAAGACATCAAATGGCAATTTTTAAAACATATTAATAAAACTAGTTTTTAACTGTAGTCAGTTTTCATCTATGTTTTCTCTGTGTGGTGAGTAAATTTCTAACGTGTGCTTTCCATGTGACCATCCTTGCATACCACAAAGGTGCAGAGGACTTAGGCAGAGGCGGCCAGAAACAAGAGTGGGAGATGTGGCTTTGCTTCCCTTGAATGCTCCTTTCTTCTCTGCCTCAGTCCAGAACTTGGGGTTCATGTGTGACTCGTTTTGTTTTTTTGTTTTTTTTTTTTTGAGGATTCTTCCTGAGATGCCCTTGGAAGTGTTGTATATCACCTTCCTACCTTTTGAATGACAGCGATGCTTAAGAAGGTGACTAGAGGCACGTGGAGCTAGGCTATTGCTTGAGTTTGCTGGACCCTCCTTTGTTTAGGAACTTTGGGGTTTTGGAGACTGCCTTCCCCTGTTGGAATTGGACCTTAGCAGCTGGGTAGATACTTTCCCTTTTGTCGTAAGGCTGATTTAATATTTATTGAGATATTAGAGACATTCTCTTATATTTTCTTTAGACTTGAGTTGCTGATGGAACACCGGGATGACTGTTACATTTATTTAGATTAGATGGTCATTTCAGTTTCATATTATAAATTGAAAAAAAAACTTAGGACCTTAATGTTTTATAATTTATTATCCTAACAAGTTGTCAATATCATTCTATTTAGTGTTTTTTTTTCTTGGCCCAGATATTTAATGACTCATTTTACTAGATTTTTTGATGTTTTAGAAGACCTGATATCTGCCCTTTTGTAAATTATAATAATAATAACAAAATATTCATAAGCATTGTGCTAGACGCTTTCATATTGCATTGTCTCTAACTCTTTGGGATCTCAGTAAAATAGATATTCATATCCCATTTTTCAGATGAGATCACTGAAGATCGACAGTGAAATTTTCACAGGGCGTATGGATTATTTCCAAATCTGGCTAACTTTATAGTTGGTTCTTTTTTTTTTTAACTACAAGAAGCTGTCTCATTTAGAGAGTTTGGTGAGATAAGTCTTCTCAAGATAATTGATACTGCATTCACAAGATAGTCTTTGACAGCCTAATTTTTAGCATCTTTAGTAATGCTTTAGCATCTCAAGTATCCATTTAAAATCATTGTTAGCTTTATTCATAATTTTTATGTCAATACTGATTAATTATATTAGCTAATATAAATTACTTATTATTTGCCAAGAGCCATACCAGACACTTCACATGTGAAGCCAATAGTAGTGCCAGACACAGAATAACCTCTTGGGCTATTTGTTGCTTTATTGGTATTAATAATACTTATGTGCGCGTGAATGCTTGCTCACGTCCGACTCTTTGCAACCCCATGGACTGTAGCCCGCCAGGCTCCTCTGTCAATGGGATTCTTTAGGCAAGAATACTGGAGTGGGCTGCCATTTCCTCCTCCAGGGGATCTTCCCGACCCAGGGATACAACCTGTGTCTCTGTCTCCTGCATTGGCCAGCAGGTTCTTTACCACTGAGCCACCTAGGCAGTCCAGTGTTTCTTAACTTTCATAGTAAGAGTACCATTATTTTTTTTTTTTTTTGCTCATTCATTACTTTATTATTTTTTTATTATTATTATTTTTTTTTCCAGTGGGTTTTGTCATACATTGATATGAATCAGCCATGGATTTACATGTATTCCCAATCCCGATCCCCCCTCCCACCTCCCTCTCCACCCGATTCCTCTGGGTCTTCCCAGTGCACCAGGCCCGAGCACTTGTCTCATGCATCCCACCTGGGCTGGTGATCTGTTTCACCATAGATAGTATACATGCTGTTCTTTTGAAATATCCCACCCTCACATTCTCCCACAAAGTTCAAAAGTCTGTTCTGTATTTCTGTGTCTCTTTTTCTGTTTTGCATATAAGGTTATCATTATCACCTTTCTAAATTCCATATATATGTGTTAGTATGCTGTAATGTTCTTTATCTCTATGACCCACCTCCCAGAATATTGGAAATAAAAGCAAAACTAAACAAATGGGACCTAATGAAACTTAAAAGCTTTTGCACTACAAAGGAAACTATAAGTAAGGTGAAAAGACAGCCCTCAGATTGGGAGAATATAATAGCAAATGAAGAAACAGACAAAGGATTAATCTCAAAAATATACAAGCAACTCCTACAGCTCAATTCCAGAAAAATAAATGACCCAATCAAAAAATGGGCCAAAGAACTAAACAGACATTTCTCCAAAGAAGACATACAGATGGCTAACAAACACATGAAAAGATGCTCAACATCACTCATTATTAGAGAAATGCAAATCAAAACCACAATGAGGTACCATTACACGCCAGTCAGGATGGCTGCTATCCAAAAGTCTACAAGCAATAAATGCTGGAGAGGGTGTGGAGAAAAGGGAACCCTCTTACACTGTTGGTGGGAATGCAAACTAGTACAGCCGCTATGGAAAACACTGTGGAGATTTCTTAAAAAACTGGAAATAGAACTGCCATATGACCCAGCAATCCCACTTCTGGGCATACACACTGAGGAAACCAGATCTGAAAGAGACACGTGCACCCCAATGTTCATCGCAGCACTGTTTATAATAGCCAGGACATGGAAGCAACCTAGATGCCCATAAGCAGATGAATGGATAAGGAAGCTGTTGTACATATACACCATGGAATATTACTCAGCCATTAAAAAGAATTCATTTGAACCAGTCCTAATGAGATGGATGAAGCTGGAGCCCATTATACAGAGTGAAGTAAGCCAGAAAGAGTACCATTATTAATGCAATTTTATAGGTAATGAAGCTTAGGCACAGTGTGTTTCTTAAGATCACAAAAGTAGTAAGTGGTGGTGAATTCCTGCTCAGTCTATAGACCAGAATCAGTATTATATTGCCTCAAAAATAGACATTTTGACCCTAGTAAGCCTAGTTTTGTCCAAGAGCCCTACTGATTATTCTTCAGAAATGCTTAGGCTAAGACCTGTGATTTGTAGACAAGAAATATATTTTCAATTAATCATCTTGCATGATTTGAAAATTAGTAAGGAATCTTCCATAAGCCTCTTATCCTTCTCCATCAGAGGGAAGACAGAATGAAAACCACAGTCACAGAAAACTAATCAAACTGATTACATGGACCACAGCCTTGTCTAGCTCAATGAAACTATGAGCCATGCCATGTAGGGCCACCCAAGACGGATGGGTCATAGTGGAGAGTTCTGACAAAATGTGGTCCATTGGAGAAGGGAATGGCAAACCACTTCAGTATTCTTGCCTTGAGAACCCCATGAACAGTATGAAAAGGCAAAAAGATATAACACTGAAAGATGAACTCCCCAGGTCAGTAGGTGCCCAATATGCTACTGGAGAAGAGTGGAGAAATAACTCCAGAAAGAATGACGAGATGGAGCCAAAGCAAAAACAATACCCAGTTGTGGATGTGACTGGTGATGGAGGTAAAGTCTGATGCTATAGAGAACAGTATTGCATAGGAACCGTTAGGTCTGTGAATCAAAGTAAATTGAAAGCGGTCAAACCAGGAGATGGCAAGAGTGAACATCGACATTTTAGGAATCATTGAACTAAAATGGACTGGAATGGGTGAATTTAACTCAGATGACCTTTGTATCTACTACTGTGGGCAAGAATCCCTTAGAAGAAATGGAGTAGGCCTCACAGTCAACAGAAGAGTCTGAAATGCAGTACTTGGATGCAATCTCAAAAACGACAGAATGATCAGTTTGTTTCTAAAAGTGGGTTTCTGTGTCATTCTCTCCCACGGCACCCTCATTTTTTGTTTGATAGCACTAGTCGGGCTTTTATTATATGTTTATCTACTTCCCTCCCAATTCTTCATCTGTCTCTGCACTACCCTGGATATTCCATGTTAGTTTTATTCAGCTTGTATCCCCAGCACCGAGTCCAGGCCTGGCATAAAGCTGCCATCCAATAAAAACATGTTAAATGAGTAGGTGAATGAGTAAAAGAATGACTTAGTTAACTTCTCTAAACTTCACTTTAAACAGGAGGGTATTTAAAATATCTAACTAGTAAGGCAGAGGGCAGGAAAGCATCAGAAAGCATGCCAAACAACAGAGTACTACTGTATAACACAGGGAGCTATATATACAATATCCTATGATAAATCATAATGGAAAACAATATGAAAAAAATGTATGTGTGTATGTGTGTGTGTGTGTGTGTGTGTGTGTGTGTGTATACAGCTTCCCTGGCTCAGTTGGTAAAGAATCTGCCTGCCAAGCAGGATACCCAGGTTCGATCCCTGGGTTAGGAGATCCCCTGGAGAAGGGCATGACAACCCACTCCAGTATTCTTGGCTGGAGCATTTCATGAACAGAGGAGCCTGGCCAGCTATCATCCATGGGGTTGCAAAAGAGTCGGACACAACTTAGCAACTAAACAAATGACAACTGGGTTCCAAGGTTGAGTGTCCTCAGAGGAAGACCCAGGCAGAAGCTTTGCTAACTTGGCCTTGGGAGTCAGATTCCAGAACTTTCTCTGCACTCTACTTGTTAGCAGCTAGACACTAAGTTCTGCCCAAGTGCAAAGGGGGAGAAATGAGATTGCACGTTTGGTTGGGAGGAGAGCCCAAAAATTGTGGGCATGTTTTTATTTTTACTTATTTTTTAAAAACTTTGTTTTGTATTAAGATATAACTGATTAACAATATTGTGATAGTTTCAGGTAGACATGACTGAGCAACTAATACTTTAACTTTTAACATGCATATATATGTGTATGTATATATATGTCTGAATCACTTTGCTGTGCCACAGAAATTAACACAACTATACTTCAATAAAATCAAAATTTTACTTCAATAAAATAAGTTTTTTAAAAAAGTAAAATGTAGATGTATTTTGAAACAGAAAAGAAAGCATCCCAAGTGTTCAAGCCAAGTTCTAGAGCAGTGAGTATGCCAGAAGTCCTTGCTATGCTAAGTATTAACCTTTCAGTTGCCAGAAGGTGCAGAGGTCTAGGGGATCCCAGGGGAGAAAGTGGGGGTGATGGGAAGCTGGAGGGGCACTTAGGGGATTTGCAGCAGCAATCAATTCAAACATTTCACTAAGTTAGCAAGCATTTGAGACTGCACTGGTGCAAACCAGCTAGATGTTACCCCTGTTTGTGAAATGGAAGAACTGACAGCCAGCTGATCAAAAGGGGTGCTGGGAGAGGTAACATCGATCAGCTCCATGACATGCTAGGAGAGGCAGGCCTGAGGCAAAGAAAACAGCAAGGCAGCAGGGCTTCAGCGCCCTTCCAGGGTCCTGGAAATGGGACGTGATTGGTTGGCTTGAGTTAGGTGCCTGCCCTTGACCAGTCATCAGTGGCTTGTGTGAGAGATGGACTCACAGGTATGTTTGGGTGTTCTGCCCAGTTCTGTGCACAGAAGGGGTGGGGTGTTCCTAGATGGGGGATACTGGGTAGGCAGTAGATAGAAAGTACCCTGTAAATATGATTTATCCAACGTCAGTCAGCTAAAAAATGGCATGCCAGGTTCAAATGACTCTGTGTTCTTCCATTTTGCTCCATTTTGGGGGTATAAAATGAAGGTCATTTCCCTGGGGGGGCGGAGAGCCTTGTTGTAGGGACACCAGAAGTGAAGCCCACAGCCTGAGACTCCAGTAAGTGTTCAGAGAAATGAAGTTAGTGAGTACAACAGTGCTTGCCAATCCCGGCTTTCAGGCTAGACTGTAAACTGAAGAGGACTGTATGTGTCTAGTTTGCATCCTGGTAGCGAGGTTTCTTTTATGCTAAGTCACTTCAGTCATGTCTGACTCTTTGCAACCCTATGGATTGTAGCATACCAGGCTCCTCTGTCCATGGGATTCTCCAGGCAAGAATACTGGAGTGGGTTGCCATCCCTCTTCCAGGGGATATTACTGACCCAGTCAGGGAACCCACATCTCTGTCTTATATCTCCTGCACTGGCAACGGGTTCTTTACCACTAGCGCCACCTGGGAAGACCTGGTAGGGAAGAGTCCTTGGTAATTGTTTAGGGAAGAGAGGGAGGGAAGGAAGGAAAGAAAGAAGGGAGGGAGGGAGGGAGAGAGGGATTGTGATTCTAAATCTATAACTTATAGAGTTTGGTACAAAGATAATCATAAGTAACAATTATTGAGCACTTAGTATTCTAAGACTTTGCATGTGTTAAATCATTAATCTTCACATACTATCAATTGACTGAATATTATTTTCCTCTTTTATTCTATTCTTTAATCCTATTCTCTTTCATAGATAAGATGCTGAAGCTCACAAAGGTGAAGTTCACCCAGGTTCACCATGTTAATGGCAAAACCATTGCAAATCTAAGCAGTCTGGCTCCAGAGCCTCCACCCTCAACCTTTGTACCACACAGTCTCTCTAGGTGTCAGTAGCCCACTCCAAGAATCAGAATCTTTGGGGTAGGACCTGGGGATCTGTATTTGAGCCAGGGTTCCAGTATTTGAGCCAGAGTTCCCAGCTGATCCTGATGCATAACCAGCATTAGGCCTAAAACCGTAAATTTAAAAATTAGTAGCAAGCCTGGGGCCATGTGACTAAAACAAACAAGACTGCTTCCAGGCTTTTAAAGTTTATCTGATCACATGAACATGAGGCTTGCCAAATAATGTTGATTGATTGTATCCCCTTTGTGAGGAGGGAACCCAGACCCAGATCAATTACAAAGAACCCTCTGGGGACCTTTGAGCAGGCAGCCAGCTCAGGGAACCTGCCCATGAGACATTTTCCAAAGGGGCTCCAGTCACAGGCCACCGTCCTTGGGAGAGCCAGGATTGACTGTGTACCTGCCTAGTTCCTGGACTTTGATCTCCCATCTGACCTCCTTCTCACCCCTGCTCTCATCTGACAACTCCTGCTGGGTTGACCCCATCTCTGACCCCAGCCTGCCCCAGTTTTCAGCCTCACTGCTCCAGGCTGCGATCTCACATGATGACAGCTTGAGACAGGACAATATTTATATCAGCCACCAATAATAACAGCAAGATACCATCTCTTCTAATAATGTAGTGACAAATGGAATATTCATGTCAAAAGAACTGTGTCTTTCAGAGTGGAATTCAGGTATCTTAAACCAACTCTGCAACTGTCACTGAAAATGAGATGTAAAAACAGTGAGAAATAAATGGCCCTTGGTACTAGCTGGAGCAAACGTTCTTTGATTGATTAAACAAATGGTTATTGAGAGCCAATTTTATGATGATTTTTATGTTAATACTGGGGGCAAAAAAGATGAACAAGACATTGTGTCTGCCCCCAAGGAGTTCCCTTATACTCATCTGCCATGGGGTTCAGAGAAGTGATGCTTCCAAGATTAGTCAATGGATGTGACCAAAGAGAAGAAAGGCTGCAGGATTGCACTGTCAGAGAAGGGCTGGTTCTAGATTTATCTGAAGTTCCAAAGTCCCTTAAATACTGGAGCAGCCTATGGAAGCTTGGAGGAACCGGTAATGAGCCTTGGAACACAAACACCTTTTAAAAACCTAGTGTCTTTGTAGATATAATCAAGTTAAGATGAGGTCTTAGAGCTTCACTGTGGCTCAGCTGGTAAAGAATCCGCCTGCAATGTGAGAGACCTGGGTTTGATCCCTGGGTTCCCCCTGGAGAAGGGAAAGGTTACCCACTCTAGTATTCTGGCCTGAAGAATTCCATGGATTGTATAGTGGACATGGCTGAGCGACTTTCATTTTACTGGATTAGAGTGGGTCCTACTCCAACAGGACTAGCATCCTTACAAGAAGAGGGCAAGTTGGACACAGACATACAGGGGGAATGCTGTGTGATGATGGAGGCAGAGATTGGAGTGATACACGCATAAGCCAAGGATTGCTGGCAACCACCAAAAGCTAGGAGAGAGGCACTGATTAGATTTTCCCTCTTCACCCACAGGAAACAATCAATCATGCTGGCACATTGATTTTGGACTTCTGGTCTCCTGAATTGTGAGAGTAAATTTTTATGTTGTTTTAAGTCACCTGGTTTGTGGTATTTTGTTACAGCAGCCCTAGTATACTAATATATTCATCCAAGGCCATTATTTGGAAATCATCCCACTGATGGATATTAACAGAACCCATAAAAGCACCAGCGGCCCTGACATCTCTCCAAATGTTCATTGAAGATGAGTCATCATTGTGTCTCTCGTAGATCTCTGGGGAAAAAAAAAAAGCAGCAGCAGCAGCCTGATTCCCCCAGGGAGAGGGAGGAAAGCCTTCCACATGATTATTTAGCAGGAAGAGGATGCTAGGAGGTGGGGAGGAGGGTTGCCAGCTGCTTCTCTTCCCCAATGGGGACAGTCCAAGAAAAAAAGGATGCTTTCATCACTATAAGAGGATGTCACAGTCATTTACTTTCACCCATTCAGTAAACACACATGGAGCACTTACTGTGCTGGGCACTGCTAGCCACCAGGGAGAGTGTGTGTATGGATGGGAGAGGAGTGCTAAAGAAAGAGAACTGAGCTCCGAGAGCTGAGCTGGAGTGGAAAGCCTGTGGCATGGAGGGTCATTAGCATGGACTTGGGTATTAGACAGTCCAGGCTTGATTCCTGGTTCCACCACTGACTTCCACTGTGTTTTGGGGCAAGTTCACATCTTGGACTCCAGGTGTTCATTCTACTCTAAGTATATATGATATATAGCACAGGGCCAGTGTAAGTGCTCACTAAATATTAGTTCATTATTGGAAAGTAAAAACATCACAAGAAATATCTCAGTAAAAGAGAAATGTGATTATGATCAAGAAGGATCTCTGTCCTGAGAGTAGGAGGCCCTCATCACCTCCTACCAGAAACCATCTGACTAAATGCTCAGAACAACTCCAGGAGGAAGTAAGTCTCATTCCACAAATAATGTAACTCTGGTTTGAGGATGTAAGATAACGACCAATTTCACAGAACAGAATGTGGCAGAGTCCACAATCCAAGTAGAACCCTGAAGCACATCTTCTTCCTATTGCAAGTCAGAGGGGCAAGGGGCAGCATACAGTTAGGAGGGTCCAAAGCATTTTGCTTAGGGCTGTGGTCGCCTCTACAGAAAGTACACTGTTTGTATTGGACTCCATGTTTATTTTGTTGAATTAGCAAACGTATCTCTAGGGCTTCCTGTTGGGTGTTCTAAGCACCTTATGTGAGTAACTCATTTATCTTCACAAGAGCCTGTAAGGTGGCCACTGTATTCTCCCCATTTTGCAGATGTGGAAATTGAGACACAGAGAGGTTAAGCAAGTTTCCCAAGGACACAAAGATAGAGAATAATGGAAGCAGGGTTCATACTTGTTTCTTCAGCTGCAGAGACAATGCGCTTAAATACTGTCTCTACCGCTCCATCTTTCAGGATGGTGGCAGATTGGCTGTTGAAGTGTGTGCATGGGGGGACGAGGAAAGGATTAACATCCACCCCTGCAAACCACCCTTTGGTGCTATTGCTGCAATAAGCCCTGAGTAATTTGACCCTATAAGGTGAATGGCAGGATGGGGGCTGTTTAGCCCTGGGATTCTCTGAGTCAACAACTTCTCATCACTGCCCCACTTCCTGAAAACTCTTTACGCCTCAGCTTTGGAAACCCTTTGAGCACAAAGAACTCATTTCCTGTGGCCAGGAAGGTCGGGAAGAGTTCCTGATGACAGCTCATCTCCCTCATTAAGGCGCTCATAAAAGTGTTTCAAGAAGCCTGACTTATGGCTCCACTGTTTGTCAAGATCCCTTTTTGCAAGGAGCCACTCTGGTAATTTGGTGCTAGGAGATGTACAGGAGAAACCAGCTCCTTTGAGTCCAGGAATTATTTATGATCCTAAGAAGAGAGGATGTCGTTTGGAGAGATAACAAGCCTTCACCAGCACAACAGGCTGTTTAATATGCCACAAGGGATGAGAGACAGCTCCAGAATTCCAAAGCCAGCTAGGAAACCTTGAGAGATTCTGTACATGTGGGTTGTCTGTTCCCGCAAAAACTCCTGTGTCAATAACAGCTAACAATTATGGAGGTTTTACTTCTAAGCCATAGCTTGTGCTAAATACTTTTTGTTCATTAATTCATTTGATTCTTATACCATTCCTATCCTATTTTACAAATGAGGACATTGAGGCAGAGCAGTTAAGTAACTTTCCCTAGGTCACACAATTAGTGAGTAGGGAAATTAGGATTTTAACACAATTAGGTTTGCCTCCAAGTTTGGGCTCTTGAACACCAAACATCACAGCTTAGGAGGAAATTGGGTTTTAAGTCAGCCCAATAAGGCTAAATGAACTTACAGGCAAAATTACATTTGCTAATCTCTTAAAATGCCTATAAAGTTTAGTATATTTGGTTTGAGGTATTACTATTTTGTCCAATAATTAGTTAGAGATCCACTGAGATAAACTAGAGGAAGAAGTAGAGGAAAGCCTAAATGTAGGTGCCTATTCTTTTAAGCTATTCTGCCTTCACCAAACTATCAAATTCCCCAGGGGTAAAATTGAAGAGCTGAGAATTATAGAGTGTCCTTAACCCACCTGCAGGGGTGACTCTGTTTTCCTTTAATATTTAGCCTCTGTGACCTTAACACGTATCACCTGTCATGTAATATTTTGCAAGATTAATAGAGAACATGGTCACATCTAAAGAGGACAGGAGAGAAAGTTCTGTTTGAGAAGGAGTTCTGAAGTCTGAATCTAAATTAAATGAGCCTAGTCCTAATGAGACTCTAAGAGACTAGCTTTGGAGCCAGATAAACCTGGATTTGAACCCTTATCTGTTACTTCCTAGCTGTGTAACCTTGGGTAATTTACTTAACTTCCCAAAGCCACAGTTTCTTATTATGTAAAATGGTCATAGCAATGCCATCACGTTTGAATTAAAAAGTTTATAAAGTAGCAAGCTTGTGTGTAAATCATAGTGATTAAGCACTAGTTCTTAATAGCTGTTTGACCAAAGACAGATCACCGTCACCTCTCAGAGCCTCATTTCTCCTCATCTGCAATTTGGGCATCATTGTTCTGCCTACTAATCTCAAAGGTCATTGCAAGGAAACACTAAAGTCCTGTACAGAGTTTCTATGAGGATTCTTCCAGCTGCTTGGTATACCTGGAACTGTGAGGAGGTGCTGGGAGACCCCTACTGGAGAAAATAACCCTGGGGGCCTGAAGTCAGAAATGGGCTCCGATCTCTAGTTTTGTCATTCAGCGTGCCTCTGTGACTTTGGGTGAGTGACCTGCCCTCTCTGAGCCTCCTCTTTCCCTTCTACCAAGTGGGGTTACAGACATCACAGGGTTATCCAGGGAATCATATTCTGCAGAAAAGTGTTAGACCCATGGTAAACGCACGATAAATGTCTGCTGAATCTGAATCCTTCTGAGAGGAGCCAAAGGAGCCAAATTCAGCCCCTCGCCTTCCACGGGGTGGGAAATGTGGGGATGCCTTCACACCAGCTCAGGTAGGGAAGATGCTCCGTGCCTCCCCCCATTCTCCCCTCCCTCCCAGACGTTGCCATGGCCACCGGTTCAGGCCCGGAGCAGCACCTAGGCGTGTTCAACCCAATCCCCGCCTCTCCACAGTGCCAATTGGCTGGAGAGGCCACGTGACGCACGCTGGTATGCTAATATATGGTAATCACCCCACGCCCCTCCTCCCCAGGCCTTGGCCGAGTAGCCAGCAGGGTGCGCGGCGCCGAGCCGAGGGGGCGGGCTGAGGGGCGGCCCCGGGAGAGAGCAGCCAGGTGGAGGAGGAGCGCGAACGCGACCGCAGGTAACGGGCGGGCGCGTGCGCGCTGGGGCCGGCTCGCGGCGGACTGGCAGCGCGCGGGGCACTCGGGCCGCCGCGCTGCCGGCTTAACCCTTTGGGCACCCAGCTGTCAAGGCCGGGCCGGGCCGGGCCGCGCTGGGCGGGGCATTGCCGTGGGCACCGGCAGGCAGGCGGCGGCGGCCTGACCCGGGATCCGCGCCGTGGGGCCCGCGTGGGGGCCGAGTAGCCCGGGCTAGCGGATTGACCGGCCGCCGCGCGCCCTGGGGGTCGGGACGCAGCCCGGCGAGGACTGCGGGGCAGCTCTGGGGCCGGGACTTGCGGGGGGCTGCGGGGAACCGGCTGGAGTACCCGCACTCGCGCGGTTTCTCAGGGTGGAGGGGCCGAGTCCCCCACCCCCACCGTCCAGAGGCCCGCGCCTGAGTAGCCCGTGGCCTTGCGCGGCCTGCGTCTCCTCCGCGCGTCCCGCGGAGTGCCAGGAGACCTGGGGGTCGGGCCTGACCTCGGCGCCCGCCTCCCAGCCGCAGCCTGACAGCCCAGCCGCCGGCACTTTTGACCCGGAGTCAAGCTGGGGCCCCAGTGGGACGAAGGCAAGAGCGGTGCTTGGGGGGCACCAGCCAAGGGACCTGGGGATTGTCGGTGCTGGGAGGAACTGACAGTCCCCTAAAGGAAAAGCAGGCCCCCCAAGATTTGCCAGGTTTCAGAAGGAGGGATGCCCAAGAAAGGCACTGGCCCCTGGTTTTCTGTGCTGGGTGATGACCTGCCGCTCATGGGAAAAGGTCACTGCTGGACACCTGGATCGGGTCTGTCATGTCCAGAGAAAGCGGCTGTATGCGTGAGTTTCTAACAAATTTCTTATTAGGCCAGGATTAAATTTATCTTCCTCCCTCACTCTATTAGGTCTGCTACAGAAGTGTGTTTTTTTAATTACCCACCACCACCAATTCACTAAGAATGGTGGCAGCTTTAGGCTTACAGTGTAATTTAGCTTTCACTACAATAGACATGGTAGGATGGGCCATGTGCCACTAATACTAAGCTTGCCCTGGGAGCTTCTTGGAAGTGGGGTGGGGGGGGGGGAAGACAGCTATTTCTCTCACCAGTGCAGATGACTGGTGATATCAATAGAATTTCTTTTATGAGACTAAAGTCCTTTCTTCTGAATCAAGGGAAAGTGCAGTTACACATGAAAAGTACCAGGAACCAATTTGATTTTTGCAAGTGAAGTGCAAATTTCACTTTCATGTTGCTCTTGATGTCTTTTATCACACAACAAACTCTTGCTGTTTGCCAGGCACTCTGCTATGTCTTGGGGATGCAAAGATGAATAAGATAATTTATCCTTGTCCTCAGAGAAGTAGTAGGAGAGACAGAAATAAAATTGCCAGTTAAAGTGGTAACAGCATAATAGATGTGTCCATAAAGAAGCACAGAGGAGGGAACAGATAACTGTGTGAGAGGATTCAGGAAGGCTTCCCAGAAAAGAACATGTTTAAGTAAGGTCTTGAAGGATGAATAGGAGTTTGCCTTGCAGGGAAATTGGGAAGAACAAAAACCGCAGCCAAAGCAGAGGAAACTGTGAATATAGATGCTTTTGGAGTATGGTATCTCTAGGCAATGACTTTAACGTAGCCATAGCCTTTTTGCTTTCTCAACAAAGTAACCTAGAATTTCTAATTCCCACCACAGTTTCCACTGATAGATTCCATCTTGTTGATCTCCCCTGCATTTTTCCCTCATCATTTTTTTGAGCTTCACTCCTGGTCTTTATCACTCATATCTTTCCAAGAAGTGTCCAACCTTATGAAGGTGGGAAAGGAGTCATTTGCTATAGCTCCAAGGTAGAGGACTGGAACCCTGAGCATAGATGCTTGAGGCACCATTCCAGGAGGGCAAGTCTAAACTATACAGTAAGGGGGCAAAATGGGTCATACCTAGGGAAGCCATGCTGAATGTCCAATCTGTGAGGTCAGCTTTGTGAGACCTTGGGAAGTGAGTAATCAGATGAGAAGCTGGAAGGATCTGGACTGTGATGTGGGTCAGGACAAACAGTTTGGGACTGAGACCATAAATCATGCAGAGATGATAGAGCCTGCTGTTAGTGGTCCAGCCCTGGAGAACAGAGTTGGATCTGACAGCTTCAAGCAACTGAAGAAAAGGACAAAGAGGATAATAGTAAAAAGAAGTAAGAACAGAAAGAAGGAAGTATGAATATTTCCAGTACTTCCTTCTTTCTGTTCTTACTTCTTTTTACTATTATCTTACTATTATCCTCTTTGATCCAGTTTCCACTCACGATTCATTTTGATTAGGCTTCTTTTACTGAGGTCTTAGCTACCAAAGCAGAGAAAATACTGTTCTGCTGCCTTAGCCTCCACTTCTAGAACCGTAAGTAGTCCATTTTTCTCTCATAAGCCATTAACTTAGCCAGCCTGTTTTTACTTTCTGCTCATTTGGAAACAGAGGAAGGGTGTACCCAGAGGTGGTCAAGTACCTCATCCCCAAAACTCACCTAATATTTGACTCAGAGAAAGGGCCTTTTAGCTTTGCTGAAACCAAAATTTATTTTTAGAATGGAACATGGTGAATTTTTGGCAAATCCCCCTCTTGAACTCAATTACAGATCAAGCCTCATAAAGAACATGACACTGGGTTGATATGCTTAATTTGCTCTGCTGAGATTGACAATTCTGTAAGTGCTGAGAATCACAGGTGCTACTTAAGCAATCTTCTCAATCAGCATGTTTACTGAGCACCTGCTTGTGTGTAAATAGTGTGCTGTATTTGAGCTTTGGAGGAGACAGGAAAATGAGAGAGGTGGTATGGTTCAGGGGTTATTCTCAGCTAAACAAGGATTTGGATCCCAGTTCTAGAAGTTACTTGCTTTGTGGCTTGGGCATGTTATTTGACCTTGATCCTTTGTGTGTAATAATGCCACCTACTTTATAAACTTGTGAGAATTCAGTATAAAGCATACTTCCGTAAATTTTCAAAGTACTAAACGTATGATATTATCAGAATTGCAAAAAGAGATCATTGTGGACTATGATTATCAAGGAAGACTTTTTTTCAGAGATATGGTGGATTTTGTTATATACAGAGAAGGAAGGTGGGAGGGATTTCTGGACAGGAGAAAATATGTTCATAAAACACAGGACTGGAGCATGGAGGAGAGTTTTCAGGGGTCAGCTGATGAAACTGACCAATGTGGCAAGATCAGAAGATTTAACTATAGAAGTTGTAAGATTGGAAGTGTTGATTGAAGCTGGATTTTTTTAAATTTATTTTTTTAATTGAAGAATAATTACTTTACAGTATTTTGTTGTTTTCTGTCTGAAACTGGATTTTAACAGGCATTGAATGCCAAACTAAGGATTTAGGGCTTTATCCTGTATGATGGAAAGTCTGAAGATGTTTGGTTAAGGAAATGGGGGCTATAAAAGTAGTATGTTAAGAAGATTCTCAGCAACAGTGTATAGAATAAACTTTAGAAGGGGTAGAAAAAGAACTGTACAACCAGTTAGCTGGTTATTTAAATCATTTAGGTGTGAGGGGATAAGGAATTAAATTAGGATGATGGCAGTGAAAATAGAAAGAGGTAGGTTCAGTAAGTGTTACAAAGCAGGGGTCCCCAGTCCCTGGGCTGTGGTCTATTAGATCGGCCACATAGCAGGCAGTGAGCAGCAGGTAAGGGAAAGAAGCTTCATCTGTGTTTACAGCCACTCCCCATCACTCACATTACCGCCTGAGCTCTGCCTCCTGTCAGATCAGTAGTGGCATTAGATTCTCATAGGAGCTTGAACCCATCTGTGAACTTAGCATGTGAGGGATCAAGGTTGTGTATTCCTTATGAGAATCATCCTGAAACCATCCCCCCACCAGCCCCAGTCCAAGGAAAAATTCTCTTTCATGAAACTGGTCCCTGGTGCCAAAAAGGTTGGAGACCACTATTATAAAGGAAGCATGAACAGTACTCTGACTGATAGATATGGAGAACAAGAAGGAAGGGAGAATCAAATATAGTCTTGAACTTGAGTGACAAGATTAACAGAAATAAGACAGATGGAAAAAAAAGTCAGTTTGGGGGAGAAGAGGAAAAGCTCAATGCTAGATATCTTGAGGTGATACTGGAATTTATAAGTGGGTGCATCCCCTAATTATTTGGAAACTGGTGGGGGAGGCACTAGTGTTCAAAAGAGAGAAGTCAGGGAGTCTTATATGTAGGTGATAATTAAAGCCATGTGATTAGTGTAGTTCCCACTTGATTCTTAGTGGTGTGACAGCCTAGAAATAGAGGTGTAGAGGACCAAGGCTACGCATGGAGATTGCCCACATTCAAGGAGGGAAGAAGAAGAAATGGGGTCAGTATGGTGGAAAATAAGGAATATCACAGAAACAAGAGAATCATCTAATTTATTCACCCCACAAATGCATCCTCTTCATGGCCATTTATTTAGGTACCTGATAGATACCTATCAGATATGCTGTTGGCCATGAGGGTATAGTATTGCAGAAGTGAAAAGAGAGGGTTTCAAGCTGAAGGGATTGATCAGCAGTATGAAATTTTACATAAAAGGTGGGAAATGTCCATTCTATTTAGTGAACAGGAGTCATTAGTAACTTTTGAAAAATAACCTCAATTCTGTGGAGGATAGCCATAGGGATATTAAATACCAGATTAAAGAGGATGAGGGCATGAGATGTAGGTAAGAAATAGAGACAGCATGTATTTTACCTTCTGCATGTTTGGCAGTAAAAGGAAAAAGAGAAAGAGGGAAGAGATTAGAGAAGGCAGAAGAGTCATACAAAAGATTTGCTCTTCCCTGTCTACTTCATTATTTTAGTTGTCCTGAAATATCATTTTCATTCTTTCATATCCTTAACAGCAGTTCAGCAATTCATTTCTTAAACTTACTGCTTTGAGAATTACCTGTACATTTCATTGAACAATAATAGATAGCTACCATTTATTGAGTGCTTACCTGTGTTAAGCACCTTGTATACATTCTATTCATTATCCCATTTAATCCTCACAGTACTGGACTGCAACCATGCAACCTACTAGAAGCATGGAGAGCCAAGTGAATTGCCTGATCGCATAATTAATGAGGGGCAAAGATGGGATGTGGACCCAGCTTTGACTCTCAAGCTCTACGAAAGGACCATACTATACCGTCCCTGAAGGCCAGGCTAGCTTTACAGGTGTGTGACCTGTGCAGTCTCCCGGGACCCTGAATAGACCCCACACTCAATTGAATGCTCTGTTGTTGCTCTCTTGAAATTGTTGATAATTTTTTTTAACAAGGAGACCTGCCCTTTTATTTTGCACTGGTATGAAAGTGGTTCTACCCAAATGTATCAATACTCCCTCCTAAAGCTAGGAAAGCATTTTGTCCTGATAATTCCTTTTGGTTGCATAACCTGAAGTCCTTGCTGTGTCACAGTACACCATCACATTTTCCTGTCTCTTCATTTTGACTCCTGATACAAAGGGCAAAAGGGGAGTATTTTGAAATTCAAGTATTAATAGATATCCAGTATGAAAAGAAAAAAGAGGCAAGTAGTTATTTACCCAGAATGGCTTCTGGAACCTCATTCATCATATCATGAGAGTATGATTGGATCGAGTTACTGTCCTGATCCTGTTGTTACTCCCAATTTAAGTAAGAAATAGTTAATTTCTATTTCTTGTGTAGTCAGATGTTCCCAACTGCTAGGAAGCTGGGAAGACCATTTTATAACCTACTGAAACAGAAATTGGGGTTGAACAGGTATTTGCCCTGATCTGATAACTTCTTAACCAGACTGGTGCCACTGGGGGACTACCCAGCAGGTTTGAAACATGTGGCCCACATTTATCATGAATGTTCCTATCCCTTTCTTGGCTTTTTTTTGCCCACTCTACTCCTTCATCTACCTGTATGGATCATGAAAACCAGAAACACTTAAATTTTGGTATTGTCTCTTATCTTAGACTTTATAATCACTGCCTGGAACTGACAACAATTTTTTCTGGTTTTCATGGTTATTGCTCTCTAAAAAACATTTACTCATTCTCAGGCTCCTCCCACTCTTAGTCTCTCTGCGTAATCATTTGACCAGGTACTGACCAAATCCTGACACCACTTGATTCTAGCTGACCGCTTGACCAAGTCCTAGCACCAGCCAACATAGATTCCTTTGTGAAGGATCTCAGGCAGGATTTTGCAGTTGTGTTGCTTTCTCTATCACCAATGTCATTCCCATTCCAGAACAAGCTGCTCACTTTCACTCCACTCCCATCATGGGTCAGGTGAGCCTAAGAATCTGTGAGATTAAAAACATGAAGAGATTTAGAGTATGGCCTATAGTGTACGTCATGAAAGAGTCTAGATGGCCAGGCGTTCTCCATGGTCTCCTGTGCTGCTCGAAGAGTCTCCATAAGGCACTGTAGTAATTATCTATTGCTGAAACAATTATTCCCAAATTTATCAGTTTAAAACAGCAACCTTTTCTGTCTTTTAAGATCAAAGTATTACATCTCAGAAGCATTTCCCAGTTTGCTTTTAATGAGCTGTATCCTTCCTCTCTGACCTTCCTTTGTGCTGGTGTTCAGTCGCCCAGTCATGTCTGACTGTTTGAGACCCCAGGGCATACAGCGCGCCAGGCTTCCCTGCCCTTCCCATCTCCTGGAGCTTGCTCAAACTCATGTCCATTAAGTTGGTGATGCCATCCAGTCATCTCGTCCTCTGTCATCCACTTCTCCTGCCTTCAATCTTTCCTAGCATCAGGGTCTTTTCTAATGAGTCAGCTCTTCCCATCAGGTGGCCAAGGTATTGGGGCTTCAGCTTTAACATCAGTCCTTCCGATGAATATTCAGGGTTGATTTCCCATAGGATTGACTGGTTTGATCTCCTTGTAGTCCAGGGGATTCTCAAGAGTCTTCTCCAACACCACAGTTCAAAAGCATCAATTCTTTGACGCTCAGCCTTCTTTATGGTCTAACATCTACACATGACTATGGAAGAACCATAGCTTTGACTATACAGACCTTTGTTGGCAAAGTAATGTCTCTGCTTTTTAATATGCCTTCTAGGTTTGTCCTAGACCTGTTTGTAACATCTTGTTACACTTGTTACACTTAAAACATTGTTATAATTGCTAGGGACTCTGTCTTTTTCATACCTGTAGCTTCAGCTCCTAGAACTCTTTCTTGAACATAGAGGATGCTTAATAAATGGTTGCTGAATATACTTAAGAATGCTTTTTTATATGCTGTTTATTTATTTATTTTAATTTTTAATGTACTTTTTACTCTCTTCTTTGGTATATGTACTACAAAGTACCTAACTTTGTGCCCTATGATAAATACATTCTTCTTCATCTCTCTGTCTAAAAACTCATGTGCCATTGTTGTTGAAGATACAAAGAAATCATTGTATATGTCAAAGATTTCAGTTGTCAACTCACCTTCTCCAAAGAGGACTTTTTGAGCTTGTTTCTGTCTGGAAGTTCCTGCTCCACCCTGAAACTAATTCTGGCCCTTGTAGGAAATCATATAATGAGCCCCTAGCCCAAAGATACTTGGTTCAACAACAAAGCCAGTGCTGGTTCACTATTGAAATATTTGACTATAAACTTTATGAAAGCAAGACCTGGGTCTGTCTTATCCATTGCTATATTCCCAGCACCAAGCACTGTTAGATGTTTAATAAATACTTGGTGAATGAATTAGGGACACTTTATTCTTAATATTCATATCACATTCCTTTACCCAGGTCCTGAGCTCTGATCACCCAGAATCTTAGGCCTGAATTCATCATTTCACAGGTCCTAGATGTTTTTGTCTTGGTCCTTGACTCGTTTCTTCTAGCTGTTTATCATAACTGATCTTGCTTAACTCAGAAGTAAAGTACATCCTCCTCTCTTGATCTTCCTTAACTAATAATATTGACCAGATGCCATTAGGAGAACTTTCTTTTCTTTACCTATAGCCAGAAATATCCAGCATACATATTTGATGTGTTTTAAAATATTTGAACTGAACAGAATTACAATTCAGATTTCAAAAGAAAGGGGACAGTCCCGGAAAGAAGCGACCTCTGGCTAGAAACCAAATTCTAACATTTTGTGAGTCTGTTAAACTGATTGACTTGTAAGCTTCAGCGATTCAATGCAAATTAATTTTTATACCAACCAGCGAATCAGAGGAGAGGAGGGAACTGAGTGTGTAAATATGGTTGCCAGGGAAACTTTTCCTAACAGAAGAGAGAACCTCCCAGGAATTTATACAGGCCCAAGACACCAATGTAACCTGATCTTCCTGTGTTCTCTTTCTGATGGGGGAAGAAACCAATGTAGAAACCGTGGATACAGAGAAAGGTGGCTGTAGGCTTTTCTAAAGACTTGAGGAGTTGAGTTGTCCCTCTTGAAGTGGGAATGAATATTTTCTCCAGGGGAAAGATGACTATTATAAGGCACCCATTCCTTCTGAAGAAACATCTAGAAATGCAGAGCTTCTCTGAATCCATGTGTGAAATAGTTTTCATTTATAAACAGATATTTATTCAGCAGGAAATACGCTTATAAGAGATTGATAGTAATTTGACGATATTCTACTGCACATAGTAGATGTCCCTTAAATTTTGTCTAAATTAATATTTTGAGGGGAGGGTGATATGGACTTACATATTTAATGCTGTTTTAAAAAGAGTAAAATTATGTTTTTGTAGAAAAAGCATAAATGCAATTGTATCCTCTGAAAAGTGAAAGTGTTAGTCACTTGGGCGTGTCTGACTCTTTGCAACCCCATGGACTGCAGCCTGCCAGGTTCCTCTGTCTATGGAATTCTCCAGGCAAGAATACTGGAGTGGATTGTCATTTCCTTCTCCAGGGGATCTTCCCAACCCAGGGATCAAACCCGTGTGTCTTATGTCTCCTGCACTGGCTGGCGGGTTCTTTACCACTAGCACCACCTTCACAGCCCTCTTCAAGTCTTTGCCGGCTCGGTGCTCCATTTTCTTGTGCGTGATGGGGATCATCATAGTACCTGCCTCAAAGGATTGTAGAATTAAATGGGTTACTACCTGTAAGGTGCTCAGGAACACCTTTACTGTTTCCTGTGACCTCCTGGATTTAGGGTCAGTTGCATTTTAAGGAGGAGACTGTTGCAATGTAGAGGGGTGTGATAACTTCCCTAAAGTTATACACTAAGTTTGGGCTCAGAATATTTTCATCCTTAACTTAGTACTGAAACTTCCCTTTCTATTCAGTAAGAGACAAAGAAAATGAGAGCATGACAGAGGAACTTGGCTTTTGGAACATTTTGAAATGGTGACACTAAAGCATATGAAAATGAAATTGCTTTCTCAAAGGCAAAATGAGTGTGAGAAATGGTTGGGGAAAACACAAGATAAGAAGTACCATACTGGGCCAGGCCTCCAGTATATCCAGCCCCGAATTCTGTCTCTGATGAGTAACAAGAGACACTTGGAGGGGAGCATTGTATCTGCCATCCCTGGCACAACCTTCTAATTATAGGGAGGGACTTGTGCATCCCTGAGTGTCTCTTGGGTTTCCCTGGTGGCTCAGCTGGTAAAGAATCCTCCTGCAGTTCAGGAGACCTGGGTTTGATCTCTGGGTGGGGAAGATCCCCTGGAGAAGGGAATGGCTACCCACTCCAGTATTCTGGCCTGGAGAATTCCATGGGGTCACAAAGAGTTGGACACAACAGAGTGACTTTCACTTTCAAGTGTCTCTTAGTAGTACTGCTACATCTTGTTCACCCAAGTGTTTAAGCTTTATTTCTACTTTTGGCCTTTAAAATCTGTTCTTTTCTTTTTTTTCAAAAAACATTTTTGAAGCTTCCAATACCCCCATACTAGTAGCTAGGGATGCAAAGATGACTCGAACCCAGTCCTGGCAGTCTGGAAGTTTATGAAGGAAGAGAGACATGGAAACATCAAATATGGTATTGTACTTAGTGCTCTAACAGAAGTATAGACAAGTTATCCCTCATAGCTCAGTTGGTAAAGAATCCACCTGTAATGCAGGAGGCCCTGGTTCAATTCCTAGGTCGGGAAGATCCTTTGGAGAAGGGATAGGCTACCCACTCCAGTATTCTTGGGCTTCCCTTGTGGCTTAGCTGGTAAAGAATCTGCCTGCAATTTGGGAAACCTGGGGTCAGTCCCTGAGTTGGGAAAATCCCCTGAAGAAGGGAATGGCAACCCACTCCGGTATTCTGGCCTGGAGAAAATTCCATGGACTGTATAGTCCACCGGCTTGCAGAGTTGGACATGACTGGGCAACTTTCACTTTCACTTTCTGAAAGATTAGAGGAGGGATCACTTAGTGCTGCTTAGAAGTGTCACCATCTGGAGGAAGAGACATTTGAAATGAGAAGTGCCTCGGGCAGAGAGAGCACCTCAGAGAGGAGAGTGGCATGTGCAAAGGTGGGGTGTACATGCGAGACTGTAGTACATGTGGGGGATTTCAGTAGTCCCATGTGATGGGAGCATGACATATGTTAGGCAGGGACAGAAACAAAACTGAAAAGTAGGCCAGCATCAAACACAGAAGGCTGGTTTTCAGGCCAAGGAATTTGGGCTTCATGCTGAGGGCGACAGGGAGCTGTTGAAACACTTTAGGAGAAACGTGATCAGATTCTTCTTTTCAAAGGGTCACACCCCCAGTGTGGAGGCTGGTTTGGACAGTAGTGAGACAGGAGGCAGAACCCTGGGATAAGGAGGAATTCAGCTCAGCTTCTCTACTGCCAGTAGTTTTACTATCAAATGTATATATTCACATCTGTTCCTTCAACCTGGATTTATTGACATCATGCAGGGTGCTGGGCTAACTGCTGGGGATGGAAGACAACAACCGTCTGTATCTTGGAGTTGCTTGCAGTGTTTTGTTTGCCCTGAACCAAAGCTTTCCTGAGTTTGGAGCTTTCCTGGTCTATTTGCTACTTCATCTCAGTCTCAGTGCTGGTGTCTGGAGTGCAGAAGGATCTGGTGTGTGTTTGTCTTGTCTGTACTCTTAATGACTTACTGTCCCCATCATAACTCCTACCTCTCCACCTTCATCTCTCCAGAGTGCAAGATTCCAACCATTTAACAAATTCCTATAGAAAATGAATAGATTGTATCCCTTTTTTAGACTTTGCTGTTTCAGTTCAGTTCAGTTCAGTCGCTCAGTCGTGTCTGACTCTTTGCAACCCCACGAACCGCAGCACGCCAGGCCTGCCTGTCCATCACCAACTCCCAGAGTCCACCCAAACCCATGTCCATCGAGTCGGTGATGCCATCCAACCAGCTCATCCTCTATTGTCCCCTTCTCCTCCTGCCCTCAATCTTTCCCAGCATCAGGGTCTTTTCCAGTGAGTCAGCTCTTCGCAGCAAGTGGCCAGAGTGTTGGAGTTTCAGCTTCATCATCAGTCCTTCGAATGAACACCCAGGACTGATCTCCTTTAGGATGAACTGGTTGGATCTCCTTGCAGTCCAGGGGACTCTCAAGAGTCTTCTCCAACACCACAGTTCAAAAGCATCAATTCTTCGGTGCTCAGCTTTTTTTATAGTCCAACTCTCACATCCATACATGACCACTGGAAAAACCATAGCCTTGACTAGACGGACCTTTGTTGACAAAGTAATGTCTCTGGTTTTTAATATGTTATCTAGGTTGGTCATAACTTTGCTTCCTAGGAGTAAGCGTGTTTTAATTTCATGGCTGCAGTCACCATCTGCAGTGATTTTGGAGCCCCCAAAGGTAAAGTCTGACACTGTTTCCCCATCTATTTGCCATGAAGTGATGGGACCAGATGCCATGATCTTATTTTTCTGAATGTTGAGCTTTAAGCCAACTTTTTCACTCTCCTCTTTCACTTTCATCAAGAGGCTCTTTAGTTCCTCTTCACTTTCTGCCGTAAGGGTGGTGTCATCTGCATATCTGAGGTTATTGATATTTCTCCCGGCAATCTTAATTCCAGCTTGTGCTTCTTCCAGCCCAGCGTTTCTCATGATGCACTCTGCATATAAGTTAAATAAGCAGGGTGACAATATACAGCCTTGACATACTCCTTTTCCTCTTTGGAACCAGTCTGTTGTTCCATGTCCAGTTCTAACTGTTGCTTCCTGACCTGCATACAGGTTTCTCAAGAGGCAGGTCAGGTGGTCTGGTATTCCCATCTCTTTCAGAATTTTCTCTCATTTCCCCCAAATCTCCAGTGCTTTATGTTAGTACTTTCAGTCACGCAGTTGACTCTTCGGGCCCTACTCCTTGTCCTTGACTGGCTTATAAAATCCTTACTTTCTTCGCTCTTCTTTTCTTGTTTCCCCAAAGATATGCATATCAGAATTGCAGATTGCATTATTGTCTTTGCTTTTTTTATATGGTGTTAAGGCCTTTTACCCATGAGATTATAGTCCCCAAAGGAATAACTTCTTTACCCCTGAAAATTAATAAATGAAGATGAGACAATATTTCTATTTACAATAGAATGAAAGAGTTTTATGAGAAGTAATAGTATTTGTTACATAAAAATACATTGTGATTACAGTTTATTGAGTACCTATTATATGTGCTCATTTCCATGCTAGGACATTATGTGAGTTCTTATTTAATTCTTACAACAACTGTGCAAGGCAAATACTCTTATTACTCCCACTTTACAGATGAAGAGACTAAGGCATGAAATGATTTTTCCACTATAATATTACTAATATATAATGGAGACAGAAATCAGAATCAGGCCTGATTCTGAAAGTGAAGTTCTTCACTATTCCCTGGAAGAGTTTATATGGCATTGGTATTATTTCTTTTTTGAATCTTTAGTAGAATTGAACAGTAAGTTCAATTCTTGGGCCTGGAGTTTGCTTTGTGAAATGGTTTTAAACCAAGGATTTAGGCTCTTTAATAAGTAAAGGGCTATTCAGGTTATCTATTTTTTCTTGAGTGTGCTTTTCAAGGAGTTTGTCTATTTCACCTAAGTTCTTTACTTTGTTGGCACAAAATTGCTCATATTCCCTTATCATCCTTATAATGTCTGCCAAATCTTTTATTCCTATTATTGATAATCTATGCCTCCTCTCTTTTATTTTTTTCATCAGTCTGACTAGAGGCTTATCAAATTTTATCAATCTTTTCAAAGCCAGCTTTTCATTTTGTTGATTTTTCTCTATAATTTTTCTGTGTTTGATTTCACTGATTTCCAGTCTCCTTAAGGTAGAAGCTGAGATTAATAATTTGAGATGTTTCTTCTTTTCTGATATGTATGTTTAATGCTATAAAATTTCCTCCAAGTTATGCTTTAGTCTATAAATTTTGATATGTAATGTTTTTCATTTCATTTAGTTCAAAATATTTTCTAATTTCCCTTTTGATTTCTTCTTTGATCCATGGATTACTTTGAAGTGTGTTGTTTTGTTTCCAAATATTAGGGATTTTCTCAATATCTTTCTATTATTGATTTCAAATATAATTCTGTTATGCTCAGAAAATGTACCTTATATGATTTTGATTCTTTCAAATTTACTGAGACTTATTTTATGATCCAGAATATATATATTCTGTTGTCATTGAATGTAGTGTTCTAACTAGACTGATAATGTTGTTCCAGACTTTTATACCTTTATAAATTTTTCTGCCCACTTGTTTTATCAGTTACTAAGACAAGAGTATTCAAATTTCTATAACTATGAGTTTTTTTCTCTTTTTGGTTCTATCAATTTTAACTTTTACATGTTCTGATATTCTGATATGCTGCGTGCATACACATTTAGGATTATAAGCCCTCTTGATGAGTTTGACCCCTTTATCACTCTGAAATGATCTTCTTTTTCTCCTGGTAATATTTCTTGTTTTGAAGCCTACTTTGCCTGATATTGATTTGGTTGTGCAGCTTTCCTGTGCTTTTTGTGTGCATGGTATATCTTTTCCATCCTTTTACTTTTAACCTATATATGTTTTACCTTTAAAGTAGGTTTCTTTTAAAAAGCTATAGTTTGAGCTTGCTTTTTATCCAGTATTAAAATTTCTGCCTTTTAATTGGAATGTTTAAACAATATACATTTAGTGTAATTATTGATATGATTGTATTTAAATTGACTATCTTGCTGTTTTATTTCTGTTTATCTCATCTGTTCTTTTTTCCCCTCTTTTGCCTGAGTTTGGATTATTCAAGTTTCTTATTTCTTACTTCATTGTATCTTTATTATTGATTTATTGCCTATGTCTTTGTTTTATCTTTTTTTAGTAATTGCTTTCATATTTATAATATGCATCTTTAAGTATCTTTGTTTATCCTCAAACAAGGTTATATCACTTTATGTCTAGGGTAGAACTTTAAAACTATATCCTTCCATTTCTCCTTTCCTGTCATCTGTGCTATTATCATATATTTTATTTAATATGTTACTACATTTGTCTTAAATAATCATCTTTTTTGAGAAACAGCTTTTATATTTACCTACTTATTTACAATAAGTTTTGGACAATCGTTTTGGACAATCTTTTTTCCTTTGTGTTTCCATCTTTTATCAATTTCCTTTAGCCTAAAGAACTTCCTTTAACATATTCAGTAGTTCAGGTATGCTAGAATTAGTTATTTCCATGTTTTTCTGTTTTAAAAGTTTTACTTTACATTCAGTTTGAGAAATTTTTCACTGAGTAAAGAATTATCAGTTGACAGGTTTTTTCTTTCTTCTAGTGCTTGAAAGCTGTCTGACCGTCTCCTACGGGCTTGAATACTTTATGATAAGAAATATGCTGTAAATCTTATCTTTGGTCCTCTGTAATGTGTCTCTTTTCTCTGGCTGCTTCTAAGATTTTCTTTTTATAATTTCCTCCATTTGATTATGATGTTCCTTGGAACGGTTTTCTTTATATTTATTCTGCTTGGATTCGAGCTCCTTGGACCTATGGGCTTATCATTTTCATCAGATTTGGAAAAATTTTAGTCATTATTTCTTCAGATGTTTTTCTCTGTCCCTTTCCTCCCCAGATCTCTTTTCCTTCTAAAACTCCATGAGTGTTATATTGCTGCTATTGTCCCACAGGTCACAGGTGCTCTGTCCATTTTTATTGTCTTCTGTCTGTGCTTCATTTTAGATGGTTTCTAACGTGGTGTCTTTACATTTACTTCTGAGGTGCCTATTCTATTGTTAATCTAATTCAGTGTATTTGTAATTTCAGATGGTATATTTTAATCTCCAGATGTTTGTTGTTTTGCATCTCTTTTCTCTTGTCCTCATGTTTGTTTTCCTTTACTTCTTGAGCATGTGGAACATATTTATTATAGGTGTTTTAACAACCCTGTCTGCTAGTTCTTTCATCCTTGTCATTTCTGACTATATTTTTATTTATATTGTTTCCTTCTGGTTCATGACTTTCTTTTCCTGCCTGGTTTTTATTGGATACTGGATATTGCTAATTTTATATTCTTGTTTGCTATACTTTGCTTTGGAATGTAGTTAAGTTACCCGGAATCAGTTGGATCCTTTCAGGGACTGGTTTTAAGCTTTTTTTATAGTGGGTCCAAAGCAGTCTTTATTCTAGGACTAACATAGCTCCCACTACTCTGGCAATACCCTTCTGAAGTTTCTAATTCCTTGTATGTTACAAGGTCTTTCTGCTCCGATGTGAACACAGCTATTCCCCGCCCCGTGTTAACTCTGAGAATGGTTCTCCCAGCTCGTTTATATAGTGGAATTGAGTAGTTCCCTCTCATGCCTGTGCAGATCTGTATTCAGCCAAAGACTCCGGTAGGCCTGTCTATAAATAGAACTGCGGCGTGTGTGCCTCTTTCCCCGTCTTCAGTGTAGCACCCATCTCTCTGGTTCTGTTTCACAAATTCTAGCCCCTGTGCCCTCCTGGATCCCTCGTCTCAGGCTCTTCAGCCCAATGAGACCGCCGAGCTCTGCTTTGGTTCATCCTTGGGCTGGTCCCTGGAAGCTGCCTCCCAGCAATAAACTGACACAGCCTCAGGACTCACTTTCTCTTTTCTCTGATCAGAGGCCTGCACCATCTGTCAGCCAGTGTCTGAAAAACATTGCTTTATGTATCTTGTCCAGTTTTTAGTTGTTCAAGGGAGGAGGGTCCTTGTTTCTCCAGTTTTTAAGTGAAAGTCTCTAACGTCTTTTCTAGGGTCTTTACATGTTGATTGTGTGTCCCTTTCTTTAAAGAAACTTGTCACTTCAGACTTGGTTTTTGAATAGTTAAAAAGATCTATACTTAAAGTAACAAAGCCATACATCTAGGTAAATCAAAATAGGGTTTGGGGGATTGAGAGACTAATTCATTGTTATTAGAATGGCAGGGAGTTGAAAAGGAATTTTAAAATAGAGCTGAGACTGCCCAGATGGTGATTTACTGAGGTTCCATGGTTGTACAGAGCTGTAACCAGCTCCATCTTGGCTTTAATAACTTAACTGCCCTACTATCTGTTTAAATTCCTTCTTTGTTGATGGCCTTCAGTGTTTAAATGTTCAGTTTCACAGCTCATCCCAACATTCAAACAAGGAGTAAAACATTCAGAACTGCTGAGATAAAGATCAAGTGTAGTGAGGTCAAAGAAAACGCTGATAGTGTTTGAACTGTGGGACCTTCCACCAACTACTGACTGTCTGGCCCCAGAATTAATATTTTTCTCCAAGCTCTTACTGGCCACACCGAAAATAAGTGAAGCCAATTATAGCAGTCTATCCTTGGGCCATGTTATGGCCAATAAATCAACCTCAGCTATTAACCTTTGCACATGCACGAGTATGTCCGTGTGTGTGTGTGTGTATGAGAAACAGAGTTAGAAACAGAGTGTGGTTGTATCATGCTTACATTTTTATTTAGCATCTTATATCTGCCAGGCATCTCATTTAATCTTTATAATAACCCTATAAATTCAGACTTTTATTGATGTTATGCATTAGGTATTCAGTGAAAAAGCTGAGATCCAGAGATACCAAATGACTTGTTCAAATTTTCCCACCACACCATGCTACCTCTCACAATGCCATACTGTATTCCCTCAGTTAGCACCATAATTCTGTTGTCAGTAGACCATAAACATAGCCTTGGGCCATTCATGTTGCAACCATGTACTCTGGGCCACAAGAGGCTCAAGACAGAGTTGGATAGACAATAGGTGTCTTTCATTAGAAGAATTCAAAGTTCATAATTTACATGCAGTGAAACAAAGCAACAATAAGGCAATGAGGACAATATGTTATTTTCCACAGAGGCCAATTTAACTGAAAAAACCTGATACATTCTTAGTACCATACCACTGGTCACTCAAAGACAGACCTTTTAGTTTGAGGTTGTAGTCACTATTAGCAAAACCTAACTGTTGCAGCTCTGTATTTTAAACTTATGATCTTCATAAAGAGCCTTCACATTTGAGACTGCTATCATGGAATGGTTTTTCTGTGGTGGTTTTCTAGCTACACCAAATTCATACAATCTTATCTACTTTTCTGGCAGTGATATTGCTTAAAGAAACACTTGAGAGCCAGGCTGCCTGGGTTTGAGTTCTGGCTTCTCTCTTAATATTTGAGTCACCTTGGTCAAATTACCTCTTTCTGTTATTGTATCCTGTAACTTTGATAAATTCACTTTAATTCTAATAGGTTTTTTGAGTTGATTCCTTTAGGATTTTTTTTACAAACACAATCATGTTGTCTGCAAATAAGTAGAGCATTACCTCTTCCTTTTTAATCTCTATGCGTTTTTCCCTAACTTTGTCAAGGACCTCCAGTATCATATTGAATAGACTCTTGAATCATTCCCAATCTTAGGAAGGACATATTTGGTCTTTAACTAAATAAATGTGATGTTAGTAGTAGGTTTTTGTTGCATGTCCTTTATCAAATTGAGGACGTTTTCTTCTATCCCTAGTATGCCTAGAGCTGTCACAATTGGGTATTGAACTTTGTTAAGTGCTTTATCTTCATGTATAGGGATCATCAGATCTTGAGCCTGTTAACCTGGTGATTTCTTAATGTAAAAACAAGAACATAGAGCTATTCCAGCACATATTTCCTTGTGTTTTTTTTTTTTTTTTGGAAATTGGCAATCAGTTCAGTTCAGTTCAGTCACTCAGTCGTGTCTGACTCTTTGTGACCCCATGAACCGCAGTACGCCAGGCCTCCCTGTCTATCACCAACTCCCAGAGTCCACCCAAACCCATGTCCATAGAGTCGGTGATGCCATCCAACCATCTCATCCTCTGTCGTCCCCTTCTCCTCCTGCCCTCAATCTTTCCCAGAATCAGGGTCTTTTCCAATGAGTCAGCTCTTCGCATCAGGTGGCCAAAGTGTTGGAGTTTCGGCTTCAACTTCAGTCCTTCCAGTGAACACCCAGGACCGATCTCCTTTAGGATGGACTGGTTGGATCTCCTTGCAGTCCAATTATCTTAAAGTAATTTAAAATCTCTAGGTTTATTCCCTAGTTTTCTCTCAATTATAAAGCTGTAAGTTGGGCTTCCCTTGTAGCTCAGCTGGTAAAGAATCTGCCTGCAATGTAGGAGACCTGGGTTCAATCCCTGGGTTGGGAAGATACCCTGGAGAAGGGAACGGCTACCCAATCCATTATTCTGGCCTGGGGAATTCTATGGACATGGGATCACAAAGAGTCGGACACGACTGAGTGACTTTACTTTCACTTTCCTGATCATTTATTTCTCCTATGATCCACAGAAAAATAATCTTAACTCTATCGAGAACTTATATTTTAAAGAAATGAATATACTAGATAATGAAGCTAGCTGGGTAACACATAATTGTTGAGAAGTAGTTCTGTGCATATTTAGAAATTATTTTGGAATAGTAATCATAATAAGCAGAAGTTTCCAGATAAAGAAAGTCTTGGTTCCTCATTTGGTGATAAAGAAAAACAGGAAACCTCCCTTGCATAGTTGGTGCCTTGATTTTTCATTCTTGCTTTTTAACCGTGACCATTATATGATGTTCATTCTCTTTATAGGAAGATATCTTTAATGTTTGTTACTAGGTATTTCTGGGGCTGCTTTTTTATAGCACCTGCTAATTTTGTATGGAAGCCACTCAAATATAGTAAGAGTGATTCATCGCCTCCTTCTGCCAGTTCCAGTCCCACAAATGGAAAAGCACTGAAGGGGGACCTCAGCTGACTTAATCTTCCATTAAGGTTCTATTTGCATAGCCCATGATCTCAAAAGGCTTAGTGTGCTTTTGCCTTAGTCGACCTTTTGTACAAATAAAATTGAATCAAACAGATGAGTGGATAAGTGTGTCTGGAGAGCAGCCCTGGGTCTCACCGCCCGGCTCACCTGCAGAGCTGCGTTTCCCAGCCCTCTCTGCACACAAGGCCCCTGGGGTCAGACCCGATGAGGGGCTCTCATCGACTCCTTTACAGGATTGGCCTTTTCAGCCTCAGCAGCAGCATGACCCGTTCCATTCAGCTACCGCTGTCAGCCCATTCTTCAGTTCCTCCTTTCCTGTTCCCATGGAGGGAGGCTCTGGGCTGCTCCCGCACATGCTCACTGAACCAGTCATTCACAAAGACCAGTCTGCTCTCCAAGGCTTAGCAGCAGAGCCAGGGAAGAAGCAGACGACGAGCCATGCCAGCCAGGGTGGGAGAGGAAGGTTTAAAATGGCATCAGGGCAGTTATCCTACAGGGGCTTGAACTGAGCTCAGACATTTCTCCTGGAAATTCCAGCTTATTCCAAGCATTTGTTTTTCTTCTGTAAAGGCGTGGGGGCAGGTCTCATCCACTCCCCCCAACCGCCCCCCACGTAGGAGAGGCCGTTAAGCCTCATTGAGCAGCACTTCACAGGATGGCCGAGGACATAGACCAGACTGACCTCCAGGGACAGTGCGCAAAGTCATCATACCATAACTCTCCCTGTGCAGATTCTCTCCAAACATCTTTATATAGTTTGGGTGTAAGAGATCATATAATGCCATAAGGATAGTATAAAATGCAGATTATTTGGTAGAAAATGATCATATTTTAAATATGTGATATTCTGTTACCATTATTTCTGACTTTTAGCAGTCCATTTTCAGTTCAACAAATATATATTTTATGAGCCACCTACCCACTCCTGATGACGAAATGTTCCTCTTTATTCTGAGTGGCCCGAAAAGCTGAGAAAAGCTGTATTTGGACTAAGCATGGCAAAAGGATGGAATTAGGGGAATATAGACTTCTCTGCTGGAGAAGGCAATGGCCCCCACTCCAGTACTTTCGCCTGGAGAATCCCATGGACGGAGGAGCCTGATAGGCTGCAGTCCATGGGGTCGCTAAGAGTCAGACATGACTGATCGGCTTCACTCTCACTTTTCACTTTCATGCATTGGAGAAGGAAACGGCAACCCACTCCAGTGTTCTTGCCTGGAGAATCCCAGGGATGGGGCAGCCTAGTGGGCTGCCATCTATGGGGTCACACAGAGTCAGACACGACTGAAGTGACTTAGCAGCAGCAGCAGCAGCAGACTTCTCTGCTAATTTGATGGACTGGACCCAGAAATAACTGGTCTGAGGTGGTGGATTAGATGTATCCATAAGGGAAAAGAACTCTATAATCAATCAATTTTTTCTTATTATAGAATACATGTTCATTATAGAAGGTGGGGGGTGGGGAATAAGCAAAGCCAAGGGGAAAAAACCCTGTTATCCTACCACCCCAAAGTGATGCTGCTAACATTTTATTTTAGATCCTCCAATGAGTATATGAGTCATAGAAGCTGGACATCATTGTAAGCTGGACAACACTGGACGGTATCAGACTCTGTATTTGTATTTACCTATTCATGCATCCCTGCACTCTTATTAAATCCTCAGACTTGATGTACGGTCATTTTCATTGCTCTCGGTATTCAGCTAATGCCCAACCACAAGTAGGTAGGAGATGAGGGAAGAGATGAATTGGAGAATGTAGCTCTCCTAAGGTTCCCTGAAGGGCCAAGAAGGTGACAAAGAAGACAAGAAGACTGGCGTTTTATTTTGTCATAGAACCTAGAGAAAGGAGTGGATGCTCACGAAACAGGATCTTTACTCTTCAAGAGCTTACTTTCTAGTCTGGAGAAAACACACATTCCTGTAAAGCAGACGTTGTGCAAATACCAAATTCACACAATTCAAACTGTTATTTTCTTTTCTTGGTTAATGTTTAAATATGTTATCCCTTCTGCTTATAAACAGAGTCTGACAAAATGTGACCAAAATAAACTTAGTTGATTACCTTCCTCCTTTATTTCAAAGTCCTCTATTGGCTTCTCATCTCACTTAATCTAGGAATTTTCATATCTGATAATGTTGGGCTAGGTAATTAGGATCACTGAGGACAACTATAAAAGTTGAAAGAAATATTCTTTTTAATTTTCTTAAATGTACTGAAGAGCTAACAAAATAGCAAGATTTGTAGACCTGAGTCAAAATCTTGGGTAAAGCAAGAACTCAGAGATATAAGCTGAGTACTCAAAGCCTCTTTTTCTGTAAAAACATTTGCTAATCTGGGAGGAATATCTGTGAACTCAAACTGGGTTGTTGGTAGCCTTACAGGACAAAGGAGACAGGAATCAAAACTTAAAATCTAATAAGCCCTTCCTTTCGTAAACTGGGACCATGAAGAGCTGTACCTTCAGTGTAAGAGTAAAGTGGAAGTAAATCAGCCCTGGAGCAGTTCAGGTTTGTTGACACAGGTGACCCAGGGAGCCTCAAACTTTTATTAACTTAGGCTAGAGTGAATACTAGTCATCGCCCCTGGTCCCCGGCATAAGTAAAAGAAAATCCTTTGTAGAAGTCTGTGCCATTATCCTAAGGACTCAACCTCAAAAATGATTTTTTCCAAGTATAATGACCAGCAGTCAAAGATAATCAGTTCTAAAACATAACAGGCTATGCTGAGTAATAACCAATAGAGACGGCAGACAACAAAAAACTTCAGATATTGTGGTTTTTAGGCAGACTCTAAAACAACTCTGCTGACTACATGTAAATAATTTTTTAATGAGCTTGAAAATATCTGCAGGAACCAGAATCTATAAGAAGTGTTGTAACAGATTGGAAAAAGAACTAAATAGAACTTCCAAAAGTGAAAAATACAATCACCAAAATTAAGAACTAAGTGAATATATTAATCAACAGATTATACACAGTTGAGAGAACTGAATGATGGTTCTGAAGCACTTACCCAGATTGCAGGAGAGAAAATGGTAGAAGAATATACAAGATAGAATTGGAGACTAAGTAGACTTAATATGCTTTTAGTGAGAGTCCCGGAAGGTAAGGAGAAGCAGCTGGAGACAGAGGCCTATTTGAAGAGATGATGGCTGAGAATTCTTTCAAACTAATATAAAACAACAACCCATAGATTCAGGAAGCCTAATGAGTCCCAAGCTGGTAAATGAAAAGAAATACGCACTTAAAATACATCATAGTAAAACTGCAGACAACCGAAGACAAACCTGTGATAAATAAATGTTATCTTCAAAGAAGTAGCAGACAGGCTGATGGCTAATTTCTCAATATGGACAGTGGAAGCCAGAAGACCAAGACTTCCTTAATTCTTTCCGCAGATGGTTTGCTTTACAAGGACCTCCTGCCAGGGAGTTAATGGAAGCAAAAATCTAGCCCTCATTCCAGTCACCAGAACCCTGCCTGGCTCCGAGCCGCTTCTGCCCAGGGAAAAAGGGTGCCTTTTTCTCATTCCTACAAGGGTATCTTCCACTTGCCAAGCCATGTGCCAGGGGAGCAGCATCTGCCCAAAGGAGATGTTTTAGCTTCTGTAAAATCACCAGATGACCTGGCAAGTGTTCTGCAGCAAAAGTAAAATCCACTTGCTGTGGCTCTGGCAGTTTTGGAGATTTGCATTCTTTCTGTTCTCACTGTCAGTGGACCAAAGCAGAGGAAAACAGTGCAGGTGGATATCCCAGGAGGAAACTTAAAGACATTTTGAGGCAAACAAAAACTGAGAATTTACTAATATGACATTAAATGTGAATAGACTAAATGTTTCCTTTAAAAGACAAAAGATTGTCACTCTGAATAATAATTGAATTGTATACTGTTTACAGAAGACTACCTAAAATATCAGCATCAGCCATTGTTTCTCAACTGAGGGTGGTTTTGCCCCCAAAGGGACATTTGGCCTGTCTGGGGATTTTTTTGACTCTCATAGCTGGAAAGAAGAGGGTGTACTGTTGACAAGCAGAAGCTGGGGATGGTGCGAAATTACAGTGTGCAGGACTGCCCCTACCACGAAGAATTATCTGATCCAAAGTGTCAGCAGCGGCAAGGTTGAGAAACTTTGACATAAATAAACAGAAGGTTTGAAAATTTAAAAATGGAAAAAGCATATATCACGAAAACATACACCAAAAGGAAACTGACAATGCTATACTAATAATGAACAAAACTGTCGTAAGGCAGGAAACATTTCTAGAGTTAAAAAGTTATCACTTCAAAAAAATAAAAGTTTCCATTTATCGGGAGTATATATAAATTTTAAATTTGTAATTACCCAATCAAATGACTCAAGATACAGAAAGCAAGAATTTGCAGGGCAAAAATTCACAATTGAAGTGTTTTATGTTTACATTTTTCTCACAGCATTTGATATACAAGCAGTCAAAAAAAACCAGGATATAGGGACTTCCCTGGTGGTCCAGTGGCTAAGACTCCGTGCTCCCATTGCAAGGGACCAGGGTTCAATCCCTGGTCAGGGAACTAGATCCCACCTGCTACAACTAAAGATCGCCCAACGAAGATCTTACATGCCACAACTAAAACCTGGTGTGGTCAAATAAATAAATATATTTTTAAAAATAGAATATATAAGATTTGAATAGCAACTAATTTCACTGATGGACTTTTATAGAATCCTGTACCTAACAATGGTGGCTCAGTGGTGAAGAATCCGTCCGCTAGTGCAGGAGGCGCAAGGTTCAGTCCCTCTGTTGAAAATATCACCTGGAGAAAGAAATGGCAACCCACTCCAGTATTCTTGCCTGGGAGATCCCATGGACAGAGGACCCTGGTGGGCTAAAGTCCATTGGGTCACAAAAGAGTTGGACACAACTTAGCGACTAAACAAGAACAACCTAACATCTAAAGAGTACACATTTTCTTCAGGAGCACGTGTGGAGCATTTATAAAAGTTGACCATGTATGTCCTGGACATGGAGCTATTTCAACACATTCCGAGAGGTTAAAGCTGCACATAATTATGCTCTCTGACATCAGTGTAATTAAGAACAATAAAAAAGGGTGACTGAAAACACATACTCTGCCCCAAATATTTCAGTGTTAAGCAGTCCATTTCTATATAACCCCTGGGTCAAAGAACAAATCACAGTAGAAATTAGAAGTTAACTGAATGACAATGGAAAATACTGTATATAAAAAACTCCTGGGGTGTAAAAAAAGTTGAGTTAAAGAGAATTTTATTCCTTCAAACTCACCCATCTCAAGAAGTAGGGGAAAAAACAACAAATTAAACCCCCAAAAAGTAGAAGGGAGGAAGTAAGGCAAAAACAGAAATTAATGAAAAAGAAAACCTTCGTAGAGAGGATCAGGAAAACTAAGAATTGGTGCTTTGTAAAGACTAATAGGGCTTCCTTGGTGGCTCAGGTGGTAAAGAATCCACCCAGAATGTGAGAGTTTCGGGTTCGATCCCTGGATCAGGAAGATCCCCTGGAGGATGGCGTGGCAACCCATTCCAGTATTCTTGCCTGGAGAAAGCCACGGACAGAGAAGCCTGTTGGGCTACAGTCCATGGGGTCACAAAGAGTCGGACACGGCTGAGCAATTAAACACCCAAAGAGTAATAAGATTAAAAATCCTTATGAAAAAAAAAAAAATCCTTATGAAGACTGATGAAGAAAATAAAAAGGCAGAGATTTACCAATATTCAGTGGTTAGGACTCCACACTTCCACTGCAGGGGGTACAAGTTCTAGCCCTGGTCAGGAACTAAGATACCACATGCTGTGTGGCATGACAGGGTGGGTGGGGGGTGTAGAGAAAGAAAGCAAGAACATCCCTATAGAACCTAGAGGCATAAAAATAATATATTTCTAGAAGAGTGAACCCCAGCTTCTTACCCTGGTTGTACACAGCCCTGTGTGATCTAAGCCGTGCATTCCTCTCATTTTATACCATTGGCCCACTTATCTCGTCTGCTGTGCAGTCACCAGTCATGCTAAGTCTGTTTCAGCCTTAGGGACTTTGCACCAACTCCTCGAATTTCCTGGAACACAATTGCTGTCTCCTTGTAGTTTGATCTCAGTTTTAACCATAACCCTCCGCAGGGCCTTCCCTGACCACTAGCCTCATGAAGTCACTAGTCATTCCCCATCACGTGACCCAATTTTAATTCCCTAATGAGTGCATTACTATCTGGCTTTTTAATTGTTTGCTTTCTGCCCCAGATAAAAACACATGAGAGTAGGAATCTTATCTTGCTCACTGCTCTATCCCAGAGTGCACACAGTAGGTGCCCAGTAAATGTTTACTGGTTGAAGTAGCATCTTATTCAGTCAGGAAGAGGTGAGGTAGGACAAACAGGAAAAAAGTAGAAACAGGTAATGAAGAAAAATCAAATTATTTAAGAACTTAATATGTACAAAACTATAGTGTTTTTTAAAGAGAAAAAGAAGAGACAAGAAAATGTGCACTATGGGTTGAAAGGAGGAGGGTGTAAAATACTTTAATTATATAGGAGTCCTGTTGTGTTTGAGAAACTCTTGTAATTAGAGGGAAAGGAATTAACTTTACTGAGCTCCCTCTATGGAGGAAGCCTAAATTGCCAGGTGATGTTGTTTTTTTGAAAGGTTTCATTTCTACTTAGAGCTGTAACCAAAATAATTTTCTTTGTTTTCAACTCTTTTCTAGAGAGAAAAGAGCAAGTTCTTGCATCTTACAGGAGGAAAAACAAAAGGCTATTTACTTTCATGGTGTAATATTTGTCCAGGATTACTGGCAGTGCCGTTCTCTAAGAGAGAACACAAGGACACCCATTTTGGAGAGAAATCATAAGTTTCCCTTTTAACAGGTTAAGATTTAGAGGGTTTTGGAACGTCCAAGTAGAGAGAGATATTGACTAGATAAGGGATACATCAGCCTAGGTCTCAGAGGAGAGGTCTTAGCTAGAGATTTAAATCTTTGATTTACAGAAGATAATTGAAACCATGGGCATGGATGTAAATGTCTGGAGAGGGAGAGAAGGAAGTGTTAAAAATGAAGTTCCAGAGATGATCCTTGAGAAACTCCAGCATGGAGTGGTTAGGTGGTGGGAAGCAAGACCACTGCATGAGCTTGAGAAGGAATGGCCAGGAGAATGTGGTTTCAAGAAAACCAAAGTTAGACACCGTTCCAAGGAGAGAGGGGCGTCTGAGACATCAAGGAGAACAAGGAATGAACATGTTTGTTAGACTGAGTGGCATTAAAGCCTCTGACCTCAGTGGGAGTCATTTTAGCAGAGTAGTGGTGGAATCTGGGTCAGTCTTAGCTCTGCATCCACAATGCCTTTGCACAAGGTAGTACTTGTTCATTTGTTTTACTGTGAAATGTTTAGTGCAGAAATGTGTGTAATGTGCATATATAGGATTTAAAGAACAATTATAAAGTGAATGTATTTACTGATCACCCAAGTTGAGAGAACCTTAGGAGACACCTATCTGCCCGTCCCTGGTTGCATCATCTTCTCTGCTCAGAGATACCACTCTGCCAACCGTGGCAATAAGTATTCCCTTGCTTTTTCTTTATAGTTTTACCACATATGAATGTTTCCGTAAACAATACACTGTTATTTTTACAATATACTTTTCAGTTTGGCTGTTGTGAATTCTGTGTAAATGGAATCATACTGTATCCATTCCTTTCAGTCTTGCTTCTGTTGCCCAACTTTCTGTGTTTCTTATCTGTCGGGGGTGAGATGAGGCTGTATGTCATTTGTTTTCACTGTTGTGTAAATATACCACCATTTATTTTTACGTTCTGCTCTGATGGACATTTGGATCAGTGTCAGTTTCTGCTGTAACCAACACCACCACCATGAACATCACTCTATTCTGCCTTGTGAACCTGTGAAACAGTGTTTCTAGGATAGGTGTGTACATGGGAGTGGGATCTCTGGTCACACAGGTATTTTCAACTTCACTGTGAAGCATCAAGCTGTTCCATAAAGTGGTGTCTCAGCGTATACTCCTGCCTTCTCAGAGTGAGTAACCACTGCCTCCAATCCTCCCCAGTGTTGACATTATCAGACTCTAAAATTGCTGCCAGTCTGATGGCTCTGAAGTTTTACCTCATTGTGGTTTTAATTCACTTTTTCCTGTTTATTAATAAGGTGAATATTTTTTGTATGCTTATTGACCACATAGTATTTCACCAAAGGGAAAATCCAATAGAGTCTATTGTCTGTTTTTCTGTTGTACGTTTTTCTCATTGGTTCATTCTTTAATATTTTGGATGCAAATTCTTTTTTGGTGATGTATGTCAAAAACATGTTTATCAGTTATAAGGTTTGCATTTGCCTTTATCATGCCTTTTAATGAACTAAAGGTTTTAATTTTAATGTAGTCAAATTTATCAATCTTATTTAAAAACCCTTTCCTAGAGACTTCCCTGGAGGTTCAGTGGTTAAGATTTCGCCTTCCAATGCAAGGAGTGAGGGTTTAATCTCTGGTTGGATAACTAAGATTCCACAGACCTCAGGGCCAAAAAAAAAAAAAAAAACCAAAACATTAAAGAGAAGCAATATTGTAACAAATTTTAAAAGACTTTAAAAATGGTCCACATCAAAAAATCTTTTCTAGGAGTTCCCTGGTAGTCTAGTGGTTTGTATTCAGTGCCTTCACTGCCCTGGTTTGGGTTCAATCCCTAGTCAGAGGACTGAGATCCCACAAGCCACATATCACAGCCAAGACAAACAAACAAACAGCAACGCTTTCCTACACTGAAATCATTATGATTTTCTTCTAAAGTCTTATATTTTTATCTTTTCCACTTAAGCATTTAATCTACCTAAAACTAACTGGGGGGTTGGCATGAAATGAGGTATCAGTTTCATTTTGTTCCTGCACAGATACCTGATTTTCCCAGCACTGTTTAATGAAATGTCCATCCCTTCTTTTCTGATCTGACATACCCATCTGTCAGGTAACGAGTGTTCATAAATGTGTGTATCTGTTCTGGGAATCCCTGTTGGGTTTCATTCAGGGATGTGCTGATATATGCTTAGCAGACAGCTCCTCTCTCCTCTCTCGCACACTCAAAAAAGCCCTGACTTGCAGCATATGTTGATTTCTGGGGGGATCGAAATACTTTCACCATGACCAGTTTCAAGCTACCCACATGATGTCACAGAATGCAGACTTTGGAAGAGATTCCAAACTTTTGGGCTCTCGAGAGCAGAGTTTATTCCAGTGGGAAACCCAAACTCTCTTAATGATTGTAGCTTGATAACTGGTAGCACAATTTCCCTACATTGTCATTCTCTTCAAGAGTGTCTTGCTTATTCTTGGTCTTTTGCATTTTCATATAAATTTTAGAATCAGGTTGTCATGTTTAAAAAAAAACAACTTGGGATTTATATTGAAATTATACTTAATGTGCAGATTGACTTAAGAAGAAATTTCTTCTTTATAATGGAGTTTTCCAAGTCTGAATATAATATATGTCTACATTTGTTTGGGTCTTTTTAAGTGTCTTTCACTAAATTTTTGTAATTTTTCCCCATAAGTGTCTTGGACTCATGATAGACATTCAGCAGCATTTTTTGTTAGGTTTTGCCTAAGTACCTTATATATTTTTTGTTTCTTTTTAAATTTCATTTTTAAATCTTTGTTTTAATATAAAGAAATACAGTTGATTTTATATATTGATTTTGTAGTCAGAAATTTAAAAGCTCATATTAATCCTAATCATTTAACTATAGATTCAGTTAGATTTTCTATGTGCACCATCATGTAATCTGCAAATAATGGCAATTTTGTTTCTTCCTTCCCTATTCTTCTACTTTATCCATTTGAATCATTTTCCTTGTCCTACTAGGATCGCTAGGATCTCTAGTACAATACTAACAAAATGTTGATAGCAAGCACCCTGTCAGTTTTCACCATAAAATATGATATATATTTATACAGTAGAAAGCATACTGAGGGTTAAATTGAGGTGTGACTTTTAAACTAAAGTGTGGATTGTTGAGGCATGGACTAGAAAAGCTTTCAGGAAGAAAGTGCTCTGTTGGTCAAGAAAGACTCTTGCTTGAGATTCTGAAATCCAAATTTTGATATGCCCCAAGGCAGGAGGAGGGGAATAACCAGAACAGAGGCAGGGATGAGCTTGGCATGTAGGTGGTAGAGTAAAAAGACTAAGTGATCACAGTTCCTTTTGATAACATCGGCCAATCCTACCAGCTCAACCTTCAAGATACATCCAGAAGCAGACTGCTTCCTTTTAACTTTATCACAGCATCCTAGTTCAAACTACCACTATCTCTTGCCCGGATGGTTATAAACGCCTCCTAAGAGGTCCCTGCTTCAGTCCTTGCCCCTCTGGTTTGTTCTCCATGTGGAAACCAAAGTGAGACTTTAAAAATATAACCTACACCCTATTTACCCCTCACCTCACACCACAGGTGACTGCTCAGCTTATCGTTGCTATTCAGTCGCTCAGTCGTGTCTGAATCTTTGTGACCCCATGGACTGCGGCACACCAGGCTTCCCTGTCCTTCGCCATCTCCCAAAGTTTGCTCAAACTCGTGTCCATTGAGTTGGTGATGCCGTCCAACCATCTCATCCTCTGTTGCCCCCTTCTCCTTCTGCCCTCAATCTTTCCCAGCGTGAGGGTCTTTTCCAATGAGTCGGCTCTTTGCAGCAGGTAGCCAAAGTATTGGAGCTTCAGCTTTAGCATCAATCCTTCCAATGAATATTCAGGGTTGATTTCCTTTAGTATTGACTGATTTGATCTCCTTACAATAGAAGGGACTCTCAAGAGTCTTCTTTAGCAACACAGTTCAAAAGCATAAATTCTTTGGCACTCAGCCTTCTTTATGGTCCAACTCTCACATCCATACATGACTAAAAATGATGGCTCTCTTTTTAGTACACTCTCTAGGTCTGTCATAGCTTTTCTTCCAAGAAGCAAGTGTCTTTTAATTTCATGGCTGCAGTCACCGTCCGCAGTGGTTTTGGAACCCAAGAAAATAAAATTTGCCACTGTTTCCATTGTTCCCCCATCTATTTGCCATGAAGTGATGGGACTGGATGCCATGATCTTAGATTTCTGAATGTTGAGTTTTAAGCCAACTTTTTCACTCTCCTCTTTCACCTTCATCTAGAGATTCTTTAGTTCCTCTTTGCTTTCTGCCATTAGGATAGTATCATGTGCATATCTGAAGTTGTTGACGTTTCTCCCCACTTCCAGCATGTGATTTATCCAACCCAACATTTCACATGCCATACTCTGCCTATAAGTTAAATAAGCCGGGTGACAGTATACAGCCTTGATGTACTCCTTTCCCAATTCCCAGCTTACCTGGAGTAAAACTCGAAGTTCCTGCATGGCCCTCCACCAGTATTTTTCAGCCTCAACATTACTGACATTTTGGCCAGACGCTTTTTTGATGTAGGGGCAGTCCTGAACATGCGAGATGTTTAGCAGCATCCCAGGTCTCTACCCATCAGTGCCAAAATGCCAGCATGACCTCAGCCCCAGCTGTGACAACCAAACGTATCTGCACATGTGGCCCAGTATCCCTTGGAGGGAGAAATTGCCCTCAGCTGAGAACCACTGGCCCACATGATTTAATCGGGACTATTTCTCACTCAGCCTCCCTGACCCCAGGTCAGCCACACTGAGGTATCTTTTTTTTTTACTTGACTCCTCTTTGAACACATGAAGCATGGCCCCACCTCAGGCCCCTTGCAGCCTCTCTTCTCTTGGCTTGGGGTGCTCATCCTCCTGAGCACTCCATGGATCTATGGCTTTCTCCCAGCTTTCTTTTGGGTCTGTTCAAATGTCCCTAAAGGGAGAGTTTTTTTGTTACCGCCCTATGTGATGGCTCCCCTGGGGCTTCCCTGGTGGCGCAGACAGTCAAGAACCCACCTGCAATGCAGGAGACTTGATCCCTAGGTTGGGAAGATCCCTTGGAAAAGGGAATGGCTACCCACTCTAGCATTCTTGCCCAGAGAATTCCATAGACAGAACAGCCTGGCAGGCTAGAGTCTACGGGGTCTCAAAGAGTTGGATACAACTGATCCATTAACACTAATGTGGTGGCAACCTCCCCTCCACCCCAGAGCTCCTCTTACCTTGACCCTGCTTCACTTTCTGCAAAGCATGTGACACAGCCAAATACTCATTTCTGTCTCCCTCAACTGAAATGTAAACTTCACAAGGCAGGGACTTTGTTCTGCTCACTGCTGTATACCCAGTGTTGAGAACAGTGTCTGGCCCATGACTGATGCTCAGTACTTAATTGAATGAGTAAACAGGGATGTTGGATGGGTGGGTCCCATTGGGCAGCAGTTGCATGAATTCTTTCCTAAGGCTTCACTATTATGGTCTTTAAGGGAGCACAGCACAGCTGTGTCCAAAAAGTCAGTAAAAATTATAGATTTATATAGAAATATTAAGCCAGTGAAGCTGGGTGTGATGAATTAGAGAAGAGGTGACATTATAAAGAGGGAGAACCTGTGAGAAGTATAATAGCAACTCAGCCACATGATGATGAGGGCCCAGATGAAGATGGCAGTCATTAGAGGGCCAAAGAATTGAGGGAGGAGAGAAAAAGTGGACAAGGAGCAACCGATGCACCAGGAAGAGCGGCACACATTTGGTCTCATCCAGACACCCATCGGCTGTTCTGCGTCTCCCTACCAATTCCACATCCTCGGACTGGCCCTGGCTTTCTCGACCTTCTGCTCACATTGCAGTCAACCTCCCCACATGCTCTAGCTTCATTTCCGTAGCTTGCTCTGTGCCACAGATGGCCACTGGAACAATCCTCCTCAAAAAATGTAATCAGATCGATCAGGGCTCTTTATAAACAAGTCTAATGGCTCCGTGTTTCACTGTAAATCTAGATGTTTAGTTTGGCCTTCCAGATTCAGTACCCATCCTCCCCTCATTTCTTCAATACTCATTCCCTCACTACACTGAAGAGATCATTTTGTTTAGGAAAACCCACTATTAAAATTTACATGGACAAGCCCTCCTAAACAAAATGGTTGCATTTTTTTAAAATTATTATTATTATTATTTTTTTCCAGTGGGTTTTGTCATACATTGATATGAATCAGCCATGGATTTACATGTATTCCCAATCCCGATCCCCCCTCCCACCTCCCTCTCCACCCGATTCCTCTGGGTCTTCCCAGTGCACCAGGCCGGAGCACTTGTCTCATGCATCCCACCTGGGCTGGTGATCTGTTTCACCATAGATAGTATACATGCTGTTCTTTTGAAATATCCCACCCTCACATTCTCCCACAGAGTTCAAAAGTCTGTTCTGTATTTCTGTGTCTCTTTTTCTGTTCTGCATATAGGGTTATCGTTATCACCTTTCTAAATTCCATATACATGTGTCAGTATGCTATAATGTTCTTTATCTTTCTGGCTTACTTCACTCTGTATAAGGGGCTCCAGCTTCATCCATCTCATTAGGACTGGTTCAAATGAATTCTTTTTAATGGCTGAGTAATATTCCATGGTGTATATGTACCACAGCTTCCTTATCCATTCATCTGCTGATGGGCATCTAGGTTGCTTCCATGTCCTGGCTATTATAAACAGTGCTGCGATGAACATTGGGGTGCACGTGTCTCTTTCAGATCTGGTTTCCTCAGTGTGTATGCCCAGAAGTGGGATTGCTGGGTCATATGGCTGTTCTATTTCCAGTTTTTTAAGAAATCTCCACAGTGTTTTCCATAGCGGCTGTACTAGTTTGCATTCCCACCAACAGTGTAAGAGGGTTCCCTTTTCTCCACACCCTCTCCAGCATTTATTGCTTGTAGACTTTTGGATAGCAGCCATCCTGACTGGCGTGTAATGGTACCTCATTGTGGTTTTGATTTGCATTTCTCTAATAATGAGTGATGTTGAGCATCTTTTCATGTGTTTGTTAGCCATCTGTATGTCTTCTTTGGAGAAATGTCTGTTTAGTTCTTTGGCCCATTTTTTGATTGGGTCATTTATTTTTCTGGAATTGAGCTGTAGGAGTTGCTTGTATATTTTTGAGATTAATCCTTTGTCTGTTTCTTCATTTGCTATTATATTCTCCCAATCTGAGGGCTGTCTTTTCACCTTACTTATAGTTTCCTTTGTAGTGCAAAAGCTTTTAAGTTTCATTAGGTCCCATTTGTTTAGTTTTGCTTTTATTTCCAATATTCTGGGAGGTGGGTCATATAGGATCTTGCTGTGATTTATTGCATTTTTTTTTTAAGAGTTCTTTTTATTTTGGCTGCACCTTGTAGCATGTGGGATCTTAATTCCTCTGCCAGGGATCAAACTCATGCCCCTGCATTGCAAGGTGAAGTCTTAACCACTGGACCACTGGAGAAGTCCCAGTTGCAGTTTTTACATTATAAAAGAATTTATATTTTTATTGGGACTGGAGTCCTTTAATTTTCAGACAGTTCTCCAAATGCTTTTCTTTCTTTCTTATTTTTTAAATATAAAGAAGAAGGATGTAATCACCCATTGACATATCTCCTTTTTTATTAACACAGGGAGAGCAAACTAAAGCACAATATTCTCATCTGGATCTTTTCAGTTAGTAATATATCGTCAAGATCTTTCCATAATAATGTGTACAATTCTTACTGTACAATTCTAATTCTTTTTAACTGATGCAGAGTTTTCCAGGGTGTGTGTGTATGTGCATGCGTGTGATTAAGAACATGCGCCCCAAACCCTGTTAGCAATAGTAGACAAGTTTCTTAACCTCTGTGAGTCTCATTTTCCTCATTTTAAAATGGGCAGTCAACAATACCTACGTCAGAGTGGATGTGAAGATTAAATGAGATAATGCACAGCATTAGGACCTGCCTACCATGTAAGTAAGTGCTCAGTTAATATTAACTTCTGCTATTTTCATTCTTCCCACTGCTGGTATTTTTATGATTCCCACTATGGCATTGCTGATGAATATTCATTGTTTCTAGGTTTTTGCTTTGACAGTGGTGGCCATCTGGTACATGTATCCTAAAATATTTTGGGGGTATATATCCTTGAGGGTAGATTTCTAGGAGCAGGGTTTCTTTAGATGTGCTCTAAAATGTTGATATCTATTGCCAAATTGTCCTCCCAAAAGGATATTCCAAATTACATTCCCACCAGCAAGTAGTATAAGTGTACTTACCCACCTTACATAAGCCCTGGTTATTAATCAAATTTCTAAATGTTTGCCAATCTTACATGTATTGTTTTGTTTTGCATCTCTTTAAGTATGAGTGAGGTTAAACATCCTTTTATAGGTTTATCACTTTTTTTTTAACAAATGATGATGAAATACTTGTTCATATCCTTTGCCTATATTCCTTCTAAGTCATATGTTTTTTTATTTTATTGAATATTGTTGATTTATAATATTATATTTCTGCTATACAGCAAAGTGATTCAGTTGTATATATATGCTCTTTTTCATATTCCACAGGATATTGAATATATATAGTTGCCTGTGCTATATAGTAGGACCTTGTTGTTTATCCATCCTGTATATAATAGATTGCATCTGCTGATCCCAAGCTCCCAATCCTGTTACTGACTTCTGTGAGCTCCTAGGACCTTTTAAATACAAATATTAACACATGAATTTTCAGAAACATAGTTACTTGGAAAGTAAGACTTAACTGTGAATTAGTTCCATTCATTTAATATTATCTTATAAATATTTTAAAGCTACCTTCATCCCCAGCCCCGCCTCCACACATATCCTGATCATTCCCACCTAAGAGTTCTTGGGGTCAGGGTTGTGACTTCTATTCCTTTATTCTCTCCTTTCCCCTCTTCCCCAGTAGCATCAGCTTCTTTGCCAAATCCAATGACTGGTAGAGGAGCCTTGCTAAAGAAATTTTGAAAGCATGGACCAAGTCAGAATTCTAGGATATAAACTGCTCATCGGGTCTGTATTTACAGCCTGGGAAATAGACAGTTGTCTAGAGGCAAAGCCGATTCTTGACATGTGTCCAAGAGCAATGTTCAAGTCTAATAGCAAAGAAAAAGACTGACCTTTTGTGTGGTATCAGCCAGGAAGCCTTGGCACCAATGACTGAACTTTTTCTTGTCCATTCACCTATAATTGTATGTCTCCATAGAACTTTTTCTAAATGGGGACAGTGGTGATAGCATCTGTAATGTGGCCCTCATGACCTTGTTGGCTTAGTGTCCAAAGCAATAGCAACTGCAGTAGTTTCTGTGGATGCCTGCCGCGTGAGTGCTGGTCTAGAGGTTTTACGGGGATCCCCTCTATTCTCACAGTGTCCCTTCAAGGGTGATTATTCCGTTTTACAGATGAGGAAATAGTGACACGTGAGGGTGTGGCACCTTGTCCTCACTCACACTGGTGACAGCGTGTGTCCCAGGCCTGGGTGACCCCAAAGCCGCTGCCCCATACTGCTTTGTTCCACCCTTCACTTTGCACATCCGTGGTAGGAGTCTCCACATTGTGCCTTGCGTTACAGTTCCCTGTATGTATTTCTGTTGTCCTTACAATAGTGTTAAAGTCCTTGCACTCAGAAACCACGTCTTTTCCATTGGCCATCCAAGCAAAACTAAGTAAGGCTGAGAAGGCGAATTGGATTGAGTGACCTGCTGCAGGAACACTTCAGGGCCAGTGCTGGGTCAGGAGTTGTACTCTCTGCTTGGAGATGATCCCAGGAGTCCACGCCCCCCATCTTTGTGTGCTTCCTCACTCTGACAGTGACCTGGTAGTCCCTGGAATGTCCACTGGAAAGTGTACTGGAGAGAGGAGGACTGCCCCCAGCCCCGGTCAGCAGGATGCTGCGGACAGACCTGCACCTCCAGCTTCTGAATGACTGCCCACACGTTGTTCAGATAGGGAATGAACACCATTTACCTGAGATTTTCATTTTTCACTTATGCTTTCTTCTAAGAATATTGTGATGTTTAAACCCAGATACTTTTAAAAATATAGGCACTTTGGAAAAATAAGAGCACAAATGAACAGACAAAAATCAGCAGTAACCATATCATCCCAAGCAACCATTATTAACATTTTGGTCCATATCCTCCCAGCTAGCTATACATTCAGTAATGTGGGATTAACAAAAATGAATTATGTTATGCATATTATGTTTGTGATATGCTTCATCCCCTTCCATTTTGACTGGCTGTTCCAAACCCAGTGAAACCCCTGTCAGAGAAAAGTCCTCTCCTGCTCTGTGTGATCTAGTGGGTGAGGTGGGGTTAAATCTTAATTGCACTTAGATTTAATGTCATTTAAAGGTTTGTAAAGCATTTCACATCCTCGTGAGGAAAAAAACTTAGTCTGACTCATAGTGCAGAGGCAAGATCAATGTTTATATCTGCACGCCAGCCTCAGAATCTTTCTACCACTGTTTATTCCATCTTTCCACAAATGCTTTGAAGCTTCAGGTTTCAGGAGGAGAGAGAGGAAAAAAAATACAGCTGTAAGTAGAGCTACATGATCAAATGGCAGGGCCAGATGGGGTGTTGTTTTTAATTGTGCATCTATCTAAGGTATTCTTTTTAAAATTATTATTGACTAATTTCTGAATGTTTTACATGCATAGGGAACAAAATTTAAAAGATATAAAGGATATAAACACAATTTTTATAACTTAAAAGATATTTGAGCTTCCCAACATAGCGCAGTCGGTTAATATCACCAAGCTGAATTTGCCGCAGCTAGAAATGCTCAAGAACCAGCTGGACCAGGAAGTGGAGTTCTTGTCCATGTCCATTGCCCAGCTCAAGGTGGTTCAGACCAAGTATGTGGAAGCCAAGGACTGTCTGAACGTGTTGAAGAAAAACAACGAGGGGAAAGAATTACTTGTCCCACTGATGAGTTCTGTGTATGTCCCTGGGAAGCTACATGATGTGGAACATGTGCTTATCGATGTGGGAACTGGCTACTATGTAGAGAAGACAGCTGAGGATGCCAAGGACTTCTTCAAGAGGAAGATAGACTTCCTTACCAAGCAAATGGAAAAAATCCAGCCAGCTCTGCAGGAGAAGCACGCCATGAAACAGGCTGTCATGGAGATGATGAGCCAGAAGATTCAGCAGCTCACAACCCTGGGAGCAGCTCAGGCTACCACCAAGGCCTGAGAGCTTGTTTCAGAAATGGGGCAGAGGGTGCCTGCTTCTGGGCCCTGGGACTTTGTGGACGTGGTTTCCTGGAATGGGGGAAGAAGAGGGTCTGTGTTTAATGCTAATAAATGAGCCAGCTGGGAAAAAAAAAAAGATATTTGAAAGAAGTGAAAACAGCCCCCACACAGACACCCTCTCAGCCCCCAGGTTCCTCAGCCATGTAGTCACCACTTCTGGAGCATCCCTGTTAGCAGTTCTTGTGCGTCCTCATCCAAAGCATTCTGAGTTTAAAGGGCAGGAGCGTGCAAAGGTGATCAAGGGCTGGAAGAATGTGCTTCTGTATCTTCCTTCATCACATCTGTATCCTCTGGTGAGGCCATTCAAGTAACTGGGATGCAGTATTCCAAATGAAACGGAATCTCGGCCTACTAAAGTCCATAGTGGGTGTATCTCAAGGCAACGTCAAAACTCCCACCACCGAAACCACTGCAAGGGATAGAAGCAGTGCCATGTGCCGCAGGAGGCACTGCTGAACTTGGACCAGTCTCAGGGTCAGAGGACCGAGATTGTCTGGGCTCTGCCCTGGGCTGACTCCAGGCAAGTTTCCTGACTTTTCTGAGCTGCATGTTCTAACTCGGTAATCTCCAAGTCCCATTCTTCTCTAACCATATAAGATTAAGTAAGAGACTATCTTAGCTTGGGCTGCTGTGACAAAATAGCATAAACTGGTGGCTTATAAGCAGCAGACATTTGTTTCTTACAGCGCTGGAGGCTCAAGACTGAAGTCAGGGTGCCAGCACCATAGGGTTCCAAGGAGAGCCCTCTTCTGGGTTGTAGTCAGCTAACTTCTTATATCCTCACATGGCAGAGAGCAGAGCAGAGGAAGCAAGCGCACCTCTCTGGTGCGCCCCCCCCCCCCCTTTTTTAATTGTTTTTAATTGGAGGATAATTGCTTTACAATATTGTCTTGGTTTCTGCCATACATCAACATGAACCAGCCATAAGTATACATATGTGTACCCTCTTGGACCTCCCTCCCACCCCTCTAGGTCTGGTGGCTTTTATAAGGGTACTAATCCCGTTTGTGAGGGCTCCACCCTCATGACCTCATCTAATCCTAATTACCTCCTAATGCCATCACACTGAGGAAGTAGGGACTCAACATAAGTATTTGTGGGGGACACAAGCATTCAGTCCATAACAGGGGATAACTTAAAACAGTGTTTCTCAAGTTTTAATATGTATATGAATCCCCCGGGAATCTTGTTACAAGGCAGATTCTGATTCCACTGATTGAGGATGGGGCCTAAGAGTCTTCATGTTAAACCTGCTCCCACATGATGTCATCTTGCTGATCTGAGGCTCAGGTCTTGAGTAGCAAGAACCAAGTTGGCCTGGCTAATGGCCCAGGACCTATTCTAGGGATTAGACACCTGGGAGTTTGGAGTAACGTTTCGGTTTGAAGCTGAGAGCTCCCTCTGGGGAATCCTGGCGCCTGGTTTCCTAAGATCCTTCTCTGCTGAACAGTGCTGACACTCCCTGAGCTCTGCTGCATGCTGGACACTGTGCTGAGCAGTGCTCTGAATACATTCTCTTAATCCTCACAGCTCCCCAATACAGTCAGCATTGTGACTGTCCCCACTTTACTGATGAGGACACTAAGCCTTAGAGACGTTCAAATGCTCAAGATGACATAGCTGGTAAGGGGCAGAGCAAGCATTCCAACCAAGATTATGATTCCAGAGCCCTTATCTTACTGCTGAACTAAATTACAGAATGGCATTCTCGGTTCCAGCCTTGGAAGTAAACACCATGGCATCACATGTGTGCGGGAGTGGACACTGTTGTCCATCAGTGCAGAGTGCCTCCTCCAAGGGAACACAGCTCCACTTGCAGATCCAGCCTCTGCCTCAGATTCTCTTGGTAACTCCAAGAGGTTCTCATGGCAGCCATGGCAGCCAATGGGGTGGGAAGGCTGATCACGCCCCAAGGAGAGGATGCCTTGGCTGTGAACAGCACTTAGATCATGTCATGGTGAGGCCATGGACCTTAACAGGCTACATCCATTTTCATTTACCTTCTAAAAGAAGATTAAGGAGAAAATTCAATTTTGCCTAATGCTTCCCCCAAATGGCTAATATATATGCTAATTAGCAAGATAAGAATCGATGAAACTGGTAATCAATATGATAGTCAAGGCACCAGTAATGAAATTCATCTGGAGATGCACTGCCAGTGGAAACGAAGCAATTACGCAGAATAAATGGAGCAGCTCGGGGAATAGGGGTCCATATTGCTCTTGACGGCATTATTCCCCCCATTACTCCTCCCCTCACTCTCTACACCCCATTGAAATCAGCTGTCCACTCAGATCTTTCAGGGCGCCACACACCAGCTTCTCCCTCTCTAGTACCTGACCTTGCATGATCCCTGTGGATTTGTGGTCTAACCGGGAGAAAATTAAGGAGGGAAAATTACAGTCTGAGAAGATGTACAAGCCCTGGAGGAGAATTAGGGGCTGAATAGGGGCTTTTGAGTCAAATGCTGAGTCGTGAATAGCACTTTACTCTCATACTTGCTGAGTGTAGTTTAAAGCTTTCCAATTCTAGAGCTTAAATATAGCCACCCAATTGCCTAGATTTTCCAGAGGTGTCCTGATTCCAGACATTTTGTCTCATCACACCATATGTCAAATGATGTGTCCTATTTAAGTCCAGTGTGAAGTAGGCCATAGGGTGTCCATAAGATTTAGTCTGACTCTTGGAAGTCTTATTTCAAATTGCACATTTAGTCCAGGGTTCTAGGTTTTTTTCTTTTCTATGTGTGTGTGTGTGTATTAAGGATGTGATTACAGTCATCTCAGGTTAGTCACATAGCATTATTCATTTTGGACTTTTCAATAAGACATTCAAAATTTGTCTTTTATCCCAATGTCTGCTCACTGGTATCATCCGAGGATCTTTTTCCCCCAAAATGTATTTATTTATGAAAAATTTTTAAATATGAAAAAGTTGGAAGAATTATGAAAACTAAGATCATGGCATCCAGTCCCATCACTTTATGGCAAATAGATGGGGAAACAGTGGCTGACTTTATTTTTTGGGCTCCAAATTCACTGCAGATGGTGATTGCAGCCATGAAATTAAAAGATGCTTACTCCTTGGAAGGAAAGTTATGGCCAACCTAGACAGCATATTAAAAAGCAGAGACATTACTTTGTCAGCAAAGGTCCATCTAGTCAAGGCTATGGTTTTTCCAGTGGTCATGTATGGATGTGAGAGTTGGACTATATAGAAAGCTGAGCACTGAAGAATTAATGCTTTTGAACTGTGGTGTTGGAGAAGACTCTTGAGAGTCCCTTGAACTGCAAGAAGATCCAACCAGTCCATCCTGGAGGAGATCAGTCCTAGGTGTTCATTGGAAGGACTGATGTTGAAGCTGAAACTTTAATACTTTGGCCACCTGATGTGAAGAACTGACTCATTTGAGAAGATCCTGATGCTGGGAAGGATTGAGGGCAAGAGGAGAAGGGGATGACAGAGGATGAGATGGTTGGATGGCATCACCAACTCGACAGACTTGGGTTTGAGCAAGCTCTGGGAGTTGGTGATGGACAGGGAGGCCTGGCATGCTGCGGTTCATGGGGTCGCAAAGAGTGGGACACGACTGAGCAACTGAACTGAACTAAACTGAACTGATACAGTGAATATTATATATGTATGTTCATCTAGATTCTACAGTTAGCATCTTAGCATACTTGCCTTATCACATATCTATCCAGCTGTCCATCCCCCTATCCAGTATGAATCTATCTTCTATTTTATGCAATTTTAAAGTAAGTTGCAGGCATCAGAACACTTCACCCCTAAACACTTGAGCATAAGTGAAGTCACTCAGTCATGTCCGACTCTTTGCAACCTCATGGACTGTAGCCTACCAGCCTCCTCCATCCATGGGATTTTCTGGGCCAGAGTACTGGAGTGGGTTCCATTTCCTTCTCCAGGAGATCTTCCTGACCCAGGGATCGAACCCAGGTCTCCCTCATTGCAGGCAGACACTTCACCATCAGAGCCACCAGGAGAGCTCCTTCAGCGTGCATGTCATTAATAAGAGTTCAATAATTCTTTTTTCTATTGAGGAAAAATGTATGTATAATGAAATGCACAGATCTGAAGTACACCATTCTGTAAGTTTTGACAGATACATACAACATGTATATGTATACATGTATACATATAATATACATTAATGTAATATCAACCCCTATCACCATATAAAACATTGCCATTCACCCTAGAAGTGCCCCCTGCCCAGTTATCTACCACACCGCACTTCCAGAGGTAATCACCAGTCTGATTTTGCCCACCCTAGGTTAATTTTTCCCATTTCTAGAATTTCATGTAAGTGGAACCATATAGTATGCACTCTTGTGTAAGGTTTCTTTCATCCAGCATAGCATCTTTGAGGTTCATCTGAGGTATTGCCTGTATTGATAGCTTGTTCCTTTCTATAGTATTCCATTGTATGGATATACCACAGTTTTTTAGCTAGTATGACTAAGGCAGCTAGGAACATGTTTGTATAAGACTTTTATGGACAAATGTTTTCATTTTCCTGGAATAAACTCCTAAGAATGGGATTTCTGAGTTTTAGGGTAGGTATATATTCAGTTTTATAAGAAATTACCAGATCATTTTCCAAAGCAGTTGTGTTTGGAAAGCTTTTAAAACATAATGCCTCCCCCTTATCCTCAGAAATTCTTAAGTAATTAATCTGGATGGGGGCCTAGGTGCAAGTATGTCTGAAATAATCATCTGGTGGTTCTAATGTGCAGCCAGAGGTAAGAATCATTGGAGATATATTGCACTATGCATGTGCGGGCTCAGTTGTTCAGTCATGTCCGACTCTTTGTGACCCCATGGACTGCAGCCTGCCAGGCTCCTCTGTCCATGGAATTTTCAAGGCAAGAATGCTGGAATGGGTTGCCATTTCCTCCTCCAGGGAATCTTCCCAACCCAGGGATCGAACCCATGTTTCCTGCATCTTTTGTATTGTCAGGCAGATTCTTTACCACTGCACTACCTGGAAAGCCCCATACTGCACTATATTAAATGCAAATGGATTTTTTTTTTTAACTTTGAAAAGTGGCTTTCTGTTGCTGTTTCCTTTTTTCCTTTATTTTTCCTGCTATAAAGGCCTGGGCGTGGTCTAGGATGATCTGAATGTCATAGTGCAGACTTCAGAGTGAAAAACCAGCTTTCTGGTCCCAGCTGCCCCACCTTGTATCACTTGACCAAGCTACTCATCAGTTTCCTCTTCTATAAAATGGGGCTTATAGTGTGATTTCCAAGAAGGATAAAAGTGCCTGACTCCAAGAATTTTCTGAAATTCACCATAGGATTGGGATGGGAAGAGAATTTCCAGCCCCCTAGATGAATGAGATTCCTTAACCCTTGCCTTTCTGAACAAAGGCAGATTGACAGTTCTTTTCTTTGGTTCCATAATAGGGCTCTGGATGGTGAGGCTGTGAGTGTCAGGGGTTGGAAAGCTGTCACCACCTCCCTGCAATGACTAAAGTCTAATTATCTCTTGTCTTACAAATATGTAAAAGCTGTAAGTCCGCAGTATAACGATTCTGAGTTGGTTTTCCATCCCAGTAGTAACTTGGGCTGCTCTGTCTATTCACCATGTGACCAACAACACACCTTTGTGAGACTGCTGCAAGAGACAATAGTAAGGAGCTATCCAGCAGCTGAGTACTAAGCATTGAGTCAACAATGACAACAAAACAAAATAACTGAAATCTGATCCCTACCATCTGAAGCCTGGCTTACTCCCCCAGGGGAGAGACCTGGACTCTCTGTCTCCTGAGTTCACCTTTTATGACCCCAGTTTTAGATCTGAGTGAACCAGCCCCTGAGCCTTGCAGAAAGCTGGTGTCTGTGACTCCTGACAATGTTTTATATCAAATACTCAATCCTTATTGGGAAAACAACAACAAAGATCTCTTTAAGGAGGTCTTCTGAGAGAGGTATCTTCACTCATTGTTCAACCCTTTGAATAAGAATTTGTCAGTGGGCTTCCCCGGTGGCTCAGATGGTAAAGAATCTGCCTGCAATTCAGGAGACCCAGGTTCCATCCCTGGATTGGGAAGATCCCCTGGAGAAGGGAATGGCAACCCACTCTAGTATTCTTGCCTGGAGAATTCCATGGATAGAGGAGCCTGGAGGGCTACAGTCCATGGGGGCGCAAAGAGACAGGCATGACTGAAGCGACTTAGCACACATGCACCAGGAAGAATGCAGCTGTGAACAGCGGGCTTTCCCAAATGAGACAGGCCAACATGGGCACAGATGAGGCTGTTAAAAAAAAAATTTATTGGAGTATGAGTGCTTTATAATGTTGTGTTAGTTTCTGCTAAATAATGTAGTGAATCAGCTATATGTAACCATATCTCCCCTCCCTCTTGATTTTCCCTCCCATCCCCCCATCCCACCCTAGAGGGTCAGCAAACACCAAGCTGAGTTCCCTGTGCTATACAGGTTCCCACTAGCTATGTATTTTAACACAGTAGTGTATATATGTCAATCCTGCTCACCCAATCCAGCCTACCCTTCCCTTCCCCCACTGTGTCCACATGTCTGTTCTCTATATCTGTGTCTGTCTTCCAGGCCTGCAAACAGGCTCATCTGTAAAATCTTTCTAGATTCCATATACAGGCATTCATATACTATATTTATTTTTCTCTTTCTGACGTACTTCACCTGAGAAAACCATAATTCAAAGAGACATATATATCCTAGTGTTCACTGCAGCAGTATTTACAATAGCCAGGACATAGAAACAGCCTAAATGTCTGTCAACAGATGAATGGATAAAGAAGATGTGGTACATAGATGAGGCTCTTAAATCAGCCTAGAAACAGGAGGTTTTAGCTCCTTTCTGAACAGAGGGCTGTGGAGCCTCCTCCATCACATCCTGCCCAGACAGCTACTGAGAATGCAACCTTCTTGCCTTCCCAGGAAAGTATGTTTCCAGAGTATCAGAGGGTGTCCTGGGCTCCAGTTATCAGTACAGAGATTCAGGGTAAAGGATGGCTGCTAATGAGCCCCTTTTCAACTTTCTTGGCTTCCGTGAGTGTCTGTCTGTGCAACCCTCATGTTTTGTTAGAAGGTACAGGGCAGAGGGGGTAAGGAAAAGCAATCAGATGGCCTGCTATCTGAGGCATGTGCCTGGCTTCAGTCACCCCCCTTTTGGCTTGGTTTTATTCTGTAATGCGTCCCCTGAGAAGACAGACTAAGCAGCCTGGGTTACCCTGCAATTTCTCCAAACTATTTGCATGAAATACTGCAGGCAAAAAGCCCAGCCCCTGATTGGCTGTTGCTAGGTAGCGACATAATCATCAGGAAATTAGGCTGTCTTTTTTTTTTTTTCCCAGCCCGAAGTATGTGCGTGATTGCAGCATTGTGCAGGAAGAGAGAGGGAGTGAAACAAAGAGAGATAAAGGGGATGGTCTTGAAGGCGGGGACACCACAGCCACACACCTGCATCCCACGGTAGGACAATCTGCTTCGGGTTGGGCTTTTACTCAGTCAAGCCAGTATTGGTAAATTTTCCTTTCTTAAGAGAATGACAAAGCTAGCAGGTCCTGCAGACAGCAGGAACAGAAGCTATGGAAGTAACTCTGACATTTGAAGTGATTTTTAGAAGCAGGAGATATGGCTTAATATATGAGAATGAACCCAGGTGATGAACAAATGAATGTGTCTGGAGAGTGTGTGTAGGCAGATAAGCATCCATTCACATGGCTGCAGGATGCCTGCAAGGAACAGACCTGAGAATGTGCGTGTGAATGAGGCGTGAAACAGAGGAAAACCAAGCGTGCTTTCCAATGTGTTAAGGAAGCCCCATAAACTGAAGTTTGGGATTGTGTCTGTGATGACCCTACCAATGTTTAGGCATGTGGTCCTATTGTTATTGAGCCAGGCAATCCTCAGCCTACCCTTCTGCCAAGTTGGAATTGGCTGATGAATGAAGAGTAATATGAAGAGAACATTTGTGTGTGAGTGTGTGTGCATGTGCCCAGGCACACCTGAGTGCTTGTACACACACATGCACGCACTTTGGAGCACCTAGCTCATTTTCAAGATCACTTCCTTGCATAAGAGCATGGCACGCCCTGACAGGTGTCCAGCTACACCTGGACATTTCCACCGGGTAAGGAGTTGCCATGGAGACTACAGACACTTTCCTTTCCCTTCCTGCCAGTCCCAGATGGCTTTCCCACCTCTAACCTCCCTTATCTTGTCCTCTTTTTGGGTTCCCTAGCAGTGACCCTGCCCTGACACCAGACTCTCCACTGGAGTACTGCACACTTCGTTGGCTGCTACAAACCCCAGCAAGTTAATTGCCTTTTACTATTCATTGTCTGCCCGATTCATGATTCCTCCCGTGTCTGGTTGCCCACAGCCTCCTCTGAGATTCCTCTGTGTCCTCCCTCTGGCTTGTCTTTCCCTTCTTTACCTGCCTCCTCAGCTCAGTCTCTCTGAATTCCACATCTGGATTTTTAGAAGTCATTTAAATCCCAAAATAAAGGCACCATCTTTTTTTTTCTTTTTTTCTTTTTTTGCCCGATCAATGGAGGTAGTCCCCAGCTCAGCTCAGTGGGGACAGTTTGGTAGCAGTGATAAAAATATACAAATGTATCAGGAGTAAGACAAAATGCATGCCAATAACCAAGAGGCAGAAGGGAATGCCCTCCCAAGCACACAGCCTCTAGCACTGAGCAGCTGCCTCCAGTAGATGAGCCTAACAAGGTTCAAAGCTCCTGCCTCAGAGGAGGAAGTCATCAACTTCAGTTCAGATCAGTCACTCAGTCGTGTCTGACTCTTTGCAACCCCATGGACCGCAGCACACCAGGCTTCCCTGTCCATCACCAACTCCCAGAGCTTGCTCAAACTCATGTCCATTGAGTCGGTGAACTATATCATCCTCTGTCATCCCCTTCTCCTGCCTTCGATCTTTCCCAGCATCAGGATCTTTTCCAGTGAGTCTGTTCTTTGCATCATGTGGCCAAAGTATTAGAGTTTCAGCTTCAGCATCAGTCTTTCCAATGAATATTCAGGACTGATTCCCTTTAGGATGGACTGATTTGATCTCTGTGCAGTCCAAGGGACCCTCAAGAGTCTTCTCCAACACCACAGTTCAAAAGCATCAATTCTTTGGTGCTCAGCTTTCTTTATGGTTCAACTCTCACATCCATACATGACTACTGGAAAAACCATAGCCTTGACTAGATGGACCTTTTTTGACAAAGTAATGTCTCTGCTTTTTAACATGCTGTCTAGGTTGGTTATAGCTTTTCTTCCAAGGAGCAAGTGTCTTTTAATTTCATGGCTGCAGTCACCATCTGCAATGATTTTGGGGCCCAAGAAAGTAAAGTCTCTCACTGTTTCCATTGTTCCCCCATCTATTTGCCATGAAGTGATGGGACCGGATGCCATGATCTTAGCTTTCTGAGTGCTGAGTTTTAAGTCAGCTTTTGCATTCTCCTCTTTCACTTTCATCAAGAGACTCTTTAGTTCCTGTTCGCTTTCTGCCATAATGGTGGTGCCATCTGCATCTGAGGTTATTGATATACACCCGGCAATCTTGATTTCAGCTTGTGCTTCATCCAGTCCAACATTTTGCATGATGTACTCTGCACATAAGTTAAATAAGCAGGGTGACAATATACAGCCTTAACATACTCCTTTCCCAATTTGGAACCAGTCCACTGTTCCATGTCCAGTTCTAACTATTGCTTCTTGACCTGCATACAGATTTCTCAGGTGGCAGGTCAGGTGGTCTGGTATTCCCATCTCTTTAAGAATTTTCCATAGTTTATTGTGATCCACACAGTCAGAGGCTTTGGTGTAGTCAATAAAGCAGAGGTAGATGTTTTCCTGGAATTCTCTTCCTTTTTCTGTGATCCAGTGGATGTTGGCAATTTGATTTCTGGTTCCTCTGCCTTTTCTAAATCCAGTTTGAACATCTGAAAGTCCTCAGTTCACATACTGTTGAAGCCTCACTTAAAGAATTTTGAGCATTACTTTGCTAGCATGTGAGATGAGTGCAATTGAGCAGTAAGTTTGAACATTCTTTTGCAATATCTTTCTTCAGGATTGGAATGAAAACTGACCTTTTCCAGTCCTATGGCTACTGCTGAGTTTTCCAAATTTACTGGCACATTGAGTGCAACACTTTCACAGCATCATCTTTTAGGATTTGAAATAGCTCAACTGGAATTCAGTCTCCTCTGCTAGCTTTATAGTGATGCTTCCTACGGCCTGCTTGACTTCACACTCCAGGATGTCTGGCTCTAGGTGAGTGATCACACCATCGTGGTTACCTGGGTCATGAAGGTCTTTTTTGTATAGTTCTTCTGTATATTCTTGCCACCTCTTCTTAATATCTTCTGCTTCTGCTAGGTCCATACCATTTCTGCCCTTTATTATGCCCATCTTTGCATGAAGTGTTCCCTTGGTATCTCTAATTTTCCTGAATAGCTCTCTAGTCTTTCCCATTCTGTTGTTTCCCTCTATTTCTTTGCATTGATCATTGAGGAAGGCTTTCTTATCTCTTCTTGCTATTCTTTGGAGCTCTGCATTCAAATGGGTATATCTTTCCTTTTCTCCTTTGCTTCTCACTTCTCTTCTTTTCACAGCTATTTGAAAGGCCTCCTCAGACAACCATTTTGCCTTTTTGCATTTCTTTTTCTTGGGGATGGTCTTGATCACTGCCTTCTGCACAATGTCACAAACCTCCATTCATAGTTCTTCAGGCACTCTGTCTATCAGATCTAATCCCTTGAATCTATTTGCCCCTTCCACTCTATAATCATAAAGGATTTGATTTAGGTCATACCTGAATGGTCTAGTGGTTTTCCCTACTTTCTTCAATTTAAGTCTGAATTTTGCAGTAAGAAGTTCATGATTTGAGCCACAGTCAGCTCCCAGTCTTGTTTTTGCTGACTACATAGAGATTCTCCATCTTTGGCTGCAAAGAATATAATCAGTCTAATTTCAGTATTGACCATCTGGTGATATCCATGTGTAGAATTGTCTCTTGTGTTGTTGGAAGAGGGTGTTTGCTATGACTAGTGCGTTCTCTTGGCAAAACTCTATTAGCCTTTGCCCTGCTTCATTTTGTACTCCAAGGCCAAACTTGCCTGTTATCTCTTGATGTCCTACTTTTGCATTCTAGTCCCCTATGATGAAACATCTTTTTTGGGTGTTAGTTGTAGAAGGTCTTGTAGGTCATCATAGAACCAGTCAACTTCAGCTTCTTGGGCATTAGTGGTTGGGGCATAGACTTGGATTACTGTGATATTGAATGGTTTACTTTGGAAACGAACAGAGATCATTTGCCCTGCACCACACTCGTGCCCTTTAGTGCGTGTACTCAGAAAGGGGCATGTACCCAAGTACTGCATTTCAGACTCTTTCGTTGTCTATGAGGGCTACTCCATTTCTTCTAAGGGATTCTTGTCCAAGGAGTGGATATAATGGTCACCTGAACTGAGTTTGCCCATTCCCGTCCATTTTAGTTCACTGATTCCTAAAATGTCAATGTTCACTCTTGTCATCTCCTGTTTGACCACTTCCAATTTAACCTTGATTCATGGACCTAACATTCCAGGTTCCTATGCAATATTGTTCTTTATAGCGTTGGACTTTACTTCCATCACCAGTCACATCCACAATTGGGCATTGTTTTTGCTTTGGCTCCATCTTTTCATTGTTTCTGGAGTTATTTCTCCACTCTTCTCCAGTAGCATATTGGGCACCTACCCACCTGGGGAGTTCATCTTTCAGTGTCCTGTCTTTTTGCCTGTTCATACTGTTCATGGGGTTCTCAAGGCAAGAATACTGAAGTGGTTTGCCATTCCCTTCTCCAATGGACCACGTTTTGTCAGAACTCTCCACCATGATCTGTCTGTCTTGGGCGGCCCTACACTGCATGGTTCATAGTTTGATTGAGTTAGACAAGGCTGTGGTCCTTGTCATAAGTTGAGCCAACTTAACAGTGGCTCAAAGCCCTCTTCTGAGTACGTGCACTAAAGGGCATGAGCCTGGTACAGGGCAGAGCTTCCAAAGCTCTGTGTACAGGTTTGAGAGATGATAAGATAGTGGTACCACCTGCATCAGAGATAGGTAGGTGGGATTGGCAGTCAGTTTTGACAAACTCTCCAGTGGATTTTCAGATATGCTAAAGTTTGGGAACCACTGTGGGCCTGAAAATTAGCATTTTTAATAAGTGCCCAAGTGATACTGACCAATCCTTGAAAACCTCTGCTCTAAGAATAGAGAACAGGGGACAGTGTGTAATGGGAATAATCTCCTTCCCCCTGGAATGCAACCTTCCCACTTCTAGTCCCAATCAAACCCATCTTTGAAGACCCACTCCAAGTGAAACTTCTAGCTAACTCGACAATAGGTTATCACATTACACCTTATTACATTTCAGGGATCAGCAGACTGGAAATGGTTGGGGGAGGGAGATCAAATAAGAAGTATGCAGCAGAGATCAGATGTGGTCCTTAGAGCCTGAGCTGTTTACTCTCTGGCCCTTTACAGAAAAATGTTTGCCGATTCCTCTTATATTTATTTATGTACTTTTTCCCTTTTTTCTCCTCATAAACTGCTAACTCCAGAGTCAATATCTGATTTGTGTTTCATTCAGTACCAAGCATATGATAGCTGTTCAGCAAACATGGAGAGGATGGTGCTGGTTGGGTGAGCCAGTTTTGTGTTTAACCAGTGTTCTGAGGTCCAGAAGAAATGATCAGCCTTTCTACTTAGCTATCTTTGTGACTGCCATGTCCACGAAATAAGAACAGTAGTTTCTCATTTGAGTAGGTGATGAGAATCACGAAGTCTACACTAATGGAATGTATTCTTTTTGTTAGTAACTAGAATGATGAAAACCAGTTAGGAGTTGTCCTGTTGCTTGAAAAACAAGACTAGCATTTTAGAATGTTCATAAATGGAAGTGTTAAAAATAAACTAAAAGCTTGAATTTTCACTTGGATTTTCGGTGTCCAGTAAAAGATTTTCATGGTTACATACTACCAGAGTTAAAAAGAGACCCTGGAGGGACTTCCTTGGTGGTCCACTGGTTAAGATTTTGCCTTCCAATGCAGGGAGTGTGGGTTTGGTCCCTGATCCCTGATTGAGGAGCTAAGATCCCACATGCCTTGTGGTCAAAAAAACCAGAACATAAAACAGAAACGATATTATGACAAATTCAATAAAGACTTTAAAAAATGGTCCACATTAAAAAAAAAAAATCTTTAAAAAGAGAGAGAGACCCTAGAGGCAACACTGCACGGATCACACCGTCATGGCTCACCCTCTGCTTGAATGTCTCCACCAACTGAAAACTCATTTCTTCACAAACCAGCCCACTCCACTTTTAACAACTCCACCTGTTAGTAAGCACTTTTTTTCTGTTGAGTTGAAGTCTGTCTCCTCACAGTTTCCACTCTGTAGTCCTATTCTAGCTATTACAATTAGCTACCAAAGTTTGATAATTATGAGGGGGAAATTAAGGTAAATGTACACTTGCCTGGAAAGAGTAGAAGGTTGAAGAGGATCTACCCCTATTTAGATAGTTTTCTTCTGCAAAGAGTAGCAAGGTGGTCCAAAAATACCAGAAGCTAAAAGCCAGCAGGTATGCCAAAGGAAGTAAAGCAAACATATAGGTATTAAATGGGATAGAACATAATATTCCAAATACATAGGAAGCAAAAGACTGGCGGTGACAGTAGACCATAGGCTGACCACAGACATGCTGTGTGTTTCCGCTCGAGGGGAATGTTAATAGCAATTAAAGGCTATTCTTTGGGACAAATGAGTGAAACAGCTGGGCTGGGGCGGGGATGGGTGTGGGAGTGGGGGAAACTCTGAATTGCTTTGTGATCCCAAAGCTCTGAACTGGCTGCCAGGACAAGTTGCTAGGGCAGACGCACAGCAAGAGAAAGGCTGTTAAGAATGGCTGAGTCCTTTAACTGGTGGTCTGGGCCAAAGCAGTGAGGGCTTAAGGAGGGAGCTGTTCCAAAGGGGGTGGGAGGAGGGCGTGGAGGAAGGAGGCTCAATACCTGTTCACAGGATAATGTTGGCTGAGTACTCATCCAGACACCTTGCGAACTGACCAGCCGATCACTGCATGAAAAGTAGCTCCAAGACCCATTTTTATTTTCATGTTTCTGTTCATTTTTGTTGGAGTTGCTTTACAATGACGTGTCAGTTTCTGCCATACAGCAAAGTGAATCAGTTATATGTATACATATATCCCCTCTTTCTTAGAGTTCCTTCCCATTTAGGTCACCAGAGAGCATTAGAGTTCCCTGTGCTGTAAAGTAGGTTATAGCAGAGTTTTAACTCATTAGTTGTCTATTTTATGCATAGTAGTGCATATATGTCAATCCTAATCTCCCAGTTCATCTCATCCCGTCCCTTGGTATCCATACATTTCTTCTCTACGTCTGTGTAAGAACAGTGTTTATTGATCACTTACTCTCTGGTTTTCTAAAGCACTGTTACCACACAGAGCCTGGGATTGTGTGGGGCACTTAATCTAAAAATAACAGACACCAATAAGCTTCTGGTCTCTTACTTTCCGCCTGCCTTCCCAGCGCACATGTGCACGAGTGCACATGCGTGAACCTGCCCCTCTCACACATACACACACCATACATACCGTGGTTAAATCTACATAGTTATCACCTCTTCCAGTTTCACCTGTAAGTGTGGTGGGATTTCTTTTTCCTTTTTTCCCCCACCCTTTGCTTAGGAAGAAAATACCTTAGATTTGAGAAAGGGGCTTTTAGGATGCTGGGGAAACGTTTATAATCAAGCCTAGAATAGGAGTATGTTCAATAATTGTAAAGGGTTAAAAGCCCGAATTGTTGAGGGTCTTCCCTTCTCCACATTCAAGGAGCTCCCATATGACAGTTCAGACTTGAGTTCTAGATTCAGACTGTTCTGGTTTATGCCATTTAATAGCTGTGTGATCTTGGACAAGCCAGTTGACTTCTCAGAACCCGCTTCCTCAGCAGGTTCCTCAGCAGTGGTTGTTGTTGTTCAGTTGCCAAATCATGTCCAACTCTTCACAACCCCATGGACAGTAGCACGCCAGGCTTCCCTGTCCCTCACCATCCCCAGAAGTTTGCCCAAGTTCATGTCCATTGAATCCATGGTGCCATCCAATCATCTCATCCTCTGTCGCCCTCTTCTCCTTCTGATTTTAATCTTTCCCAGCATCAGCGTCTTTTCCAATGGATCAGGTGACCAAACTATTGGAGCTTCAGCTTCAGCATCAGTCTTTCCAAAGAGCATTCAGGGTTGACTTCCTTTAAAATTGACTTGTTTGATCTCATTGCTTTCCAAGGGACTCTCAAGAGTCTTCTCCAGCACCACAGTTCAAAAGCATCAATTATTCTGCACTCTGCCTTCCTTCTGGTCCAGCTCTCACATCCATACATGACTACTGGAAAGACCATAGCTTTGACTATATGAACCTTTGTCAGCAAAGTGTCTTTGTTTTTATTACCCTGATTCCTCAGCAGTAATAATCAGTAGTTACTACTCCAAAACAATGCCAGAAAGAGTAAGTGGGTGAGGGAGGCTGATCATTATTAAGTGCCTATTCTGTGCTGCACACTGTACTTGCATTTTATTATTCACTTTTCCCAATCAGTCTTAAAAATCTCTATCAGTAGCACTGTTTACAAATGAGGAAACTGAGTCCCGTGGACTTAAGTAACCTAAGGTTTCCCAGCTAGAGCAGAGGCAGGAATGGAAGTAGCCTTCTCTGAATACTGAACTCTTTCTATTTTCTTCTAAATCATACTGCTCCCTGAGACTGTGCCTGGCACATAGTGGGCTTTCAGGAAAGGTATGTATCCTTCATCCCCCAAATGATTTTGTAAACACTGTGAACAGGACCAGACTTATATCTAAATAAGATAATTATCTGAAAATAGGTACAGGAAAGGCTTATAAACATTAGACACACCCTAAATCCAGGTGTGATTTCTGGGGTACACAGAGGCAAGCCTGGGGAGAGTTACGGTTGACAGATCTGCTGTGGACTGACCCCCTGTTTGAGATAACACCTGTGAGACAGTCTATCAGATAGAAGGCCATAGGAGCCAAGTTAAATTGGTAAGAAATTCACCGGCCCAGAGAGACCTAGACTGGAGTACACATAAGTCACTCTGTCATTTGTATGTAGACTTGCAACCCTGGTTTCAGACCCTGCACACACCAGTTGCAAGCTCCATGGCCTCATGTAACTTCTTAGACTGCTCTGAACCTCAATTTTCTTGTGGGAAGAATGAAGACATAATCCCTGTGTCATAGGTTTATTGTGAGGAATAAATAAGATCATGCATTTCAGGCTCCTATCACTAAGCAGGTACCCCCAGATTGGCAAAAATTATCAGTTACCAGCACCAGATCTAAGGCCACTGGCCTCCTAGTGCATAAAAGATCATTCACATACAGACCAAGAATCTTCATGACAGGAGATATCACTTCTACCCCAGGCCATCTATCTCTCTATAATATCTCAAAGACCCATTTTTTAAGCTCCTCATAGGGGACATAAAAGGAAACTGTAAAGGAGGAAGGCTACACTCTTGGAGTAAGCTCTGGGGGGAGCATGTTCAAGTGGCAGTTCCCCAACATAGCCCCTGCTTTTTCAAGGGACTCTTGACCCTGGTGTTCATTATGTGAGCAAATGCCAGGAGTCAAGTGATAGCTACAGGACCACTGGTAGATCCAAGGTATATCTAGTTTGGAGGGTAGGACAAGAAGAGAAAATAAGTCTGGTGAAGACTTTATAGAGGGTTGTCCTTGGTGGTCCAGTGGTTAAAAATCTACCTTCCAGTGCAGGGGACACAGGTTCGATCCCTGGTCGGGGAACTGAGATCCCACATGCCTCAGAGGTACCGAGCCCACACACAGCAACTAGAGCGTCCGTACTCTCTGAAGCCTGTGCTCCACAATGAGAGAAGCTCTGCCCTTCACACACACACACACACACACACACACACGAGAGAAGCTCTGCCCTTCACACACACACACACACACACACACACACACACACACACACCCGCAGCAAAGACTCAGCGCAACCAGAAAAAAAACAAATCTTTGTAGGTAAATGTCCATGTCCTTGAACAATTTGAAAGCCTGGCTAATTTTCCCTAATCTCTGTCCTAGCTCAGTTATGCTTGTCAGAAAGTAGCAATAGCAGACAGACTAGCCTACTGTGACATAACCCAACATCAGGCCAGTTCAAGGCTGAGATGGGGTGGCAGAAAATGGAATGCTTTAGAAATGGGAGGGGGGGGACTGTGAGCTTGGTGGAGAAACTTAGTATGAAGAGGTTTTTAATAGAGGTCTTTTTATAGCCTTGGCTCCTGAGACTTCTATGTACAAATCCCAGGAATGCAGAATTCTGCTAAAACTACACAGGGGAGAACTGACTGAAACCATCAGGTAAAGAGTTTACTTTGTCCCCGGACATACAAAGGAAGAGTTTTCTAAATTTGAGGTTATTGGTGGAAATTGAAGTATCTTTTTCTCATAAAAGAGTCTTCTTTTACCCTACGATGGCTCAGTGGATAAAGAATCCACCTGCAATGCAGGAGATACAAGAGACGCTGATTCGATCCCTGGATTGGGAAGATTCCCTGGAGGAGGAAATGGCAACCCACTCCAGTATTCTTGCCTGAAAAATTCCATGGATAGAGGAACCTGGTGGGCTACAGTCCATGAGATTGCAAAAAGCCGGACACAACTTAGCAACTAAACAACAACCACCTACTCTCTTTTGAGTCTGTGCCATAATCTAGGAGGCTGTTCAAACTACAGCCACTGTGTCCCAGAGTTGTCCCATAGTTCCGGGAATTGTAAGTCCAAAGTCAGGGTGTTAATTCAGGTCAGCAGGGCCATGCTCCCCCTGACAGGCTTCCTTGCCTCTTCCTAGCTTCTGGTGACCCCAGGTGTCCCCTGGTTTATGAAAACATTACACCACTCTGCCCACATCTTCACATGGCTGCTTTCCCTTCTTGTGTGTCTGCCCCTTCACACTGTACTCTTTCGTAAGGACACCAGTCATATTGGATGAGGGGCCTACCCTATGCAGGTATGACCTCGTGTTAGCTAATTATATCTACATTGCTTCTAAATGAGGCCTCCTTCTGACATGTTGGGGTTAGGAATTGGGCATCTTTTTGAGAGAACACAGTTCAGCCCATAACAAGGAGTGTTTGAAGTGAGAGAATAAAGGACACGGATACAGTGTATGATGTTTGGCTGGGAAATTAAAGAGCTGAATGTCCTAACATTAGGCACCAACTTAATGTAACAACTGGATTCAAGTTTGTCTGTGTGTTTGTCTTCTGGGAAACCAATAGAAGAGCATCCATCTTCAAACTCTAGAGTTAAGACTGAAGAACCTTTAATAATGTTAATAATAATAGCAATTAATAATAATCATGATAGCAGCAAAAACATTTATTAAGAGTTTACTAAGTGCCAGTTACGTATCTAACTGCTGTCTCTATATTAACTCATCTAATACTCCAAACAACCCTACAAGGTGATGTCATTGCCCCAGTTTTACAGTTGAGGAGATCTAAGCCTGGATGGGGCGGGGGAAGGACTTCCTAACTTTCTTGGAGTCAAACTGAGAAGCTGAAGGTGGAGCCCAGGCAGGCTGGTTCGAGAGCGCACATTCTTACTCACTACAGAGATCAACCATCTAAATCTTCTGTTCCCAAAGAGCCTTCTGGAAAAATGCCCTTTTAAAAAGAGGCACAAATGTAAACAGGTAAAACAGACCAGACCATGGTTCTTTATAAGGAGACTTTTGAATGTGACTGTGACTGATGACAAAAACAACCTCTGGGATCTTCACTATTGACCATGTTTAAAGTCATCATTCTCCAAATCCCAAATCAGGCTTGCCTCCTCTCATTCATCATGTGCTCACTATTTGCTAAGTGTGGCTCTCGGTGCTTTACAGATATCTCATTTACCCCACAGAACCAGCCTGTGAGGGAAATGGGATCTCATTTCTCTGCTGAAGAAACTGAGACCCAATAGATGATATAACTTGCCCAAGGACACGTGGCTAATGTATAGCCTGCTTAGAATTTGAATCTGGTCTTCCTAACACCAGAGCCCATGCTGTTAGCCAACCTGCTGCTGGTGCATAGCCAGCCACGTGGATCTGCACAAATCAGGGGCCCTGAAAACTACAGGCCACGTGCCAAACCCAGCCTACCTCCTTTTTTGTAACTAATATTTTATTAGGATACAGCCACACTCTTCTTAGGGCTTGTCCGTGGCTGCTTTTGCACAGCGGAGCTAAGTGGTCACAGCAGAGCCTCAAATATTTGCTCTCAGGCCTGTTTCAAAAGGTGCCGGTCCTGCCACAAAAGATGCAGGCTATATGGGTGCCCTGTCCTGGAGCAGTAGGACTAAGGCTGCCTCCATCCCCAAACACCCAGGGCTGACATAATGTGGCATTAACTGGATGTTCCTTCCAAAAGAGATCAAATTTTTTTTCCCCTTCATATTCTTCAGCCAACCAGCACCAGCTTGTTATAGAAACACTTGATAGAGTCTGTCGTCTATAAATTACAAAGGAAACAATGAGCTTTCAGAAAAAGTTTGGTCATTTAAATTTATAGGGTCCTGGCCTCAACCAAGTAACTGAGATGAACGTCACCAATAATAGACCTATCAATAACATGTCACCCTGGAGATGAGGTATCGGGAAGGGCACAGCAGCACTTCTGTGGTATTTTGCTGAAAAAAGGCTAACCTCAATCTGTTGTTGCTGCTGCTGCTGTTAAGTCGCTTCAGTCGTATCCAACTCTCTGCGACTCCATAGACGGCAGCCCACCAGGCTCCTCTGTCCCTGGGATTCTCCAGGCAAGAACACTGGAGTGGGTTGCCATTTCCTTCTCCAGTGCATGAAAGTGAAAATTGAAAGTGAAGTCGCTCAATCATGTCTGACTCTTAGTGACCCCATGGACTGCAGCCCACCAGGCTCCTCCATCCATGGGATTTTCCAGGCAAGAGTACTGGAGTGGGGTGCCATTGCCTTCTCTGAACCTCAATGTAATCATGAGGATAAAAGAGAAAACCACCAAGTAAACTCAAATTGAAGGACAGTCTGGAGAATAATTGACCAGCTCTCATCAAAAAATGTCAATTGCATGAAAGACAGGACAGGACTGAACTGTCACAGGTCAGAGGAGACTGAGGAAGCGTGACAATCAAATACTATGTGACATCCAGGACCAGCGGTGGTTTAGTCGCTAAGTCATGTCTGACTCTTGTGACCCCATGGACTGGAACCCAGCAGGCTCCTCTGTCCATAGGATTTTCCAGGCAAGAATATTGGAGTGGGTTGACCTTTCCTTCTCCAAGGGATCTTCCTGACCCAGGGACTAAACCCGGGCCTTCTGCACTGCAGGCAGTTTCTTTACTGACTGAGCTACCAGGGAAGCCCATTCCAAGGACTAAAAGGAGGACCAAATATGGTCTGTAATTTGTTTAGTAACAGTGTATCTATGTGACTTTCCTAGTTTTGATGATTAAACTGTGGTTTATAAGAGTATATGGGAGCTCTTACCTATTCTCCTAACTTTTTTATAAATCTAAAATTATTTCCAAGTACAAAATAAAACAGATGCATCCCATGGGCATGCTTGGTCTTGTCCAACCCTTTGTGATCCTGTGGACTCTTCTGTCTATGGAATTTTCCAAGTAAGAATACCTAGTGGGTTGCCAGTTCCTCCTCTAGGGAATCTTCCCAACCCAGGAATCGAAACCGCATCTCTCAGTGCGTCTCTTAAAAAAAAATTTTTTTTTAATTTGTTGGGTTCTTTTTCACAGTGAAATTATTCTATTTTGATGGCTAGGACTACATGACCAGTTTTAAACTCTCATCCTTCATTTCTGCCTTTGTGGGCCTTCTTTTATGTACTTGGGTTTCTAGAGACACTAAAGGAGACAACATACAGGGGACTGGGGAGAGAGGACTTTTCGCAGCAGTTTGAGCTAAATCCATTTGGGCTGCTTCCAGTATATCAGTAACCTCAGACAGCTGCCAGAGGCATAGTCACATTAGTGCAAATCAGGACACTTATGTTGATGCAGAAACTGTAGGGAGGTGCAAGGAGTTCTTCTTTCGGGCCCCTGAGTCTAGAGTGCTTGAACACTTTGCTAACACTGACTTGTACCTGGACAGAGAGGCAGCCAGAGGAGAGGCAGATCCGCAGCAAAGAGCACTGTCCCCTGCCTCTTCAAACTTCCCACCCCCGAGCCAGCAGCCTCTGAGGGGCACTAGACTGCTCATCTCCCATCAGTCAGTCTCCACTTCCATTAGGGAAAGCCGACCCCACTCCACCCCCTCAAGGCTTTAAGCTCCATTTGGAGAGCTCTGTTTTCAGTTTCTTCCCCTCTTCTTCCCTGGAACCCCTGTCACAGCTGTAATCCGCAGCAAATGGATTTATTTCTCTGACCCTTGGGACAAAAGCCTAGTGTTCCCCAGACTTGGTGGCTCCTGGGAGGGCAGAACCATCAGTGTTTCTCCAGCTGCTGGTCTCAGGCCCTCTGGGCAGCAGGGACCTGTAATCAGATCACTATCAGAGCCGGTTACAGTCAGCATATCATTCAAAGTGGTCCCTCACGGTGGGGAAGGGGAAATTGACTAGTACCAATCATAGCCTTCAGAGCGCCAGCTCACACAAAACCACACGGTGAGTTGGAACCCAGAGAAAAACAGACTACCCGTTCTAGACATTAGCCATTAATCAGATCTGGCTGGGTTTGCAGTGGGAGTCCACAGGGATGGGTGGCCTTGGGGGAGAAGTAAGGAACTAGTTAGGAGAAGGGAGGAATAAGGGTAGGAATTGAAAAGGAAATTGAATAGGGGTATGTGAAATGTTGAAAGCCGAGTTAAGTTTAAAGTGTTCGGATTTTCTCATGTGGGGCCCCAGGGTGGGGGTGTAAGGAGACTCCACTCGTGCCTCTGTGGCTCCCAGGAGCCTTCAGAGCATCTGCCGCTCCCCACAGAGCAGGGCTTCGGGGTAGAAGGCCCTGCAAGCTTGGCTTCAAAGAGGGGACTGTAGTCGAAAAAGTCTAAAAGCTGCTATATTGTTCTACACTTACTAATTAATTCTGTTTCTTTCTAACCCTAGTTCCTTTCCACCTAGAGACCAGTGAGAAAGTGTCGTATGGCAGGACCCTAGCTTCAGATTTCTCCTTAGGACAAACTCCAGTCCTCCAGTTGAGTAAATTCAACCACAGGTCCAGTAGGTTTGCCAGGGGTGCCTCCATGTCCATGCTTCTGGAGGACAGTCAGCGGAGCCCAGTCTCCTTAAGTGACTCACTTCCCCAAACACTAGGCATCAGTTTTTGTATAGGGAAAACAAGGGGGATTATGGTAATGTTTGATTTCTTAAATGGATTGGTGAGTGCCCTTGTGTATTATCCTTTGCATGTTATATACATGCATGCTCAGTCCCTCAGTCATGTCTAACTCTCTGCAGCCCCATGGACTGTAGCCTGCTAGGCTCCTCTGTCCACAGGATTTCCCAGGCAGGACTACTGGAGTGGGTTGCCATTTCCTACTCCAGGGGATTTTCCTAACTGAGGGATGAACTCCCATCTCCTGCATTGGCAGGCAGATTTTTTACCGCTAAGCTACCTGGGAAGCCCATATTATATACAGAGAGAGGTTGTTTTGTAAGTATGCAATATCTAATAGACATTAATTAATAATTAGGGGTTAAATTTAGTGACCACAATTCTTTGTCAGCTCTGAAAATCTAGTATGCTCTGGTATAGACTTTGGCAGTGTCATTGAAATAATTGCTCAAGATGAGATCACGGATGACATCTCAGAGGGTGTAGTGCCAGAGCTCTGGCTTCGGAGTCAGACTGGGTTTTGCATCCTAGTTCTGTGATGACCTTAGATAAGTTACTTTGATAAGTTCTTCACTGATAAAATTGAGATAATACCTATCCCATAAGGGAGATCGTGTATATATATATAAAGAATCTACTATAGTGATTGATACATAATAGGTGCTCAGTTTTTAGTGCAGATACTACTAGTGGAAGGTACTGAAATTAAGCCACCAGTGTTATATGCTTTAAAGGAGATGGTAAGAATTCTTTAGATGAGATAGAAATTAAGTGAAGTTTTCTAGCGAGAAGTAGGATAGAGTGTGGTATGTTTCAAGCAATTTTGTTCAACAAACATTTATGAAATAAAACAGTAGGTATAAATGGGAAAACAGGATATGATCCTCGTTCCCCAGAAGTTCAGAGTCTACGTGAGAAAGACACATATAAGCAGATCAGTTTCATGTGACATGACATTACAAGTGCTAGGAGAGAGGTAAGCACAAAGTGTCATGGAATAGCCACCCAACTGGATGGCTCTAAGGGAGAAATTAAAACCTAGTTTGAAGGAAGCAAGAGAAATGTCAGAGGAATCTGTGTTCAGTAAAATTTTCACAGAAGAGACTCAGGTTGTTCTGATGATCTGAGGAGCTCGTTAAGTGACAAATGGAAGGTGGGCATTTCAGGGAGGAGGGAACAACGTAAGTAAAAGCACGGAGGTCAGAAATAGCTAGATGTCCAAAACTTCAAGTCTTTTGGAATCATGCTGTTCCCAGTGACTGTGTGGTATGGAAAATGGGGCCGGGGAGACAGGCAGGGTCAGCTCATGGGTGTCTATATGCCACATTGAGAAACAGTGGGGAAATTGTGTGAGCCCAAGAACAGAGATAACTCAACAAATGGTGCAGGGACAACAGGAATATCAAAGAATGAAGTTAAGGAAAGCAGTTTAGTAGTTCCTCAAAAAGCTAAATATTGAACTCCCATCAGTTCAGTTCAGTTCAGTCACTGAGTTGTGTCCGACTCTTTGCAACCTCATGAACGGTAACATGCCAGACCTCGCTGTCCATCACCACCAACTCCTGGAGTCTACCCAAACCCATGTCCATTGAGTCGGCGATGCCATCCAACCATCTCATCCTCTATTGTCCCCTTCTCCTCCTGCCCTCAATCTTTCCCAGCATCAGGGTCCTTTCAGATGAGTCAGCTCTTTGCATCAGGTGGCCAAAGTACTGGAGTTTCAGCTTCAACATCAGTCCTGCCAGTGAACACCCAGGAATGATCTCCAGGATGGACTGGTTGGATCTCCTTGCAGTCCAAGGGACTCTCAAGAGTCTTCAACACCACAGTTCAAAAGCATCAATTCTTCTGCGCTCAGCTTTCTTTATAGTCCAACTCTCATATCCATACATGACCACTGGAAAAACCATAGCCTTGACTAGACGGACCTTTGTTGACAAAGTAATGTCTCTGCTTTTTAATATGCTGTCTTATGGTCTAGCGATTCCACTCTTAAGTGTATACCCAAAAAGAATAGAAAGCAGGCACTCAAACAGGTAATTGTACACCCATGTTCATAGCAGTGTTATTCACAGTGGCCAAAATGTAGAAACAACACAAGTGTGCATCAATGTATGAATTGATATACAAAATGTGATATATACATACAATGGAACATTATTCAACCATAAGAAGGGATGAAATTCCGATACATGCTACAACACGGATAGGCCTTGAAAAGTGAAAGTGAAATGTGAAAATGTTAGTCACTCGATCATGTCCCACTCTTTGTGGCCCCATGGACTGCAGCCCGCCAGGCTCCTCTGTCCCTGGGGATTCTCCAGGCAAGAGTAGTGGAATGGGTTTCCATCCCGTTCTCCAGTCTTTGAAAATGTGCTAAATAAAGTAAACTGGACACAAAAGGTCAAATATTACATGATTCCACTTATATGAGATATCTAGAAAAGACATTCATAGAGATAGAAAGTAGATTAGAATTCATCAGGGGCTGGACATTCAGTTATTGCTAAATGATGACAGAGTTTATGTTTGGGGTGGTGAAAATTCTGGAAATAGATAGTGGTTGCCCAAGGCCATGCAGCTAGTCACAGCAGAGCTGGCATTCCCAAAGCTAGGATTACTGGACTCCTAAGTCCATGCCCTGCCTTCTTTAGCATGTCTCCTCTCCTGGGACGACTGAGCACCAGAGAACGGGCAGAGGGAAAGGCTGGTGATCTGTTCACCTGCAGCAGGAACTACTCTGCATGCACGAAACCTAGCGAAACCCTCCTTCTCTTTCCCTCCACCACACTGCGCACATCCCTCCACACACCACTCTTCTGAATGCCAGTACATGTGCTCTTACCACTCATTTGGAACTCAGATCAGGGTGGGCAACATTATTTTTATTTTTAAATTTGTACTTTATGCCCAGTCCCCACCAACTAAGAAATGGAGTCAGGAGTTAAGGGACAGGCTTTCAAAGATTCATTAACCTCTACAATTGTAAGCACATTTTTTTATATATCTGTGCATTTTTTTCTGGGCTACAGGGCTTTAGGTGTCACCATTTCTGATAAGCCTGCAAAAGTTATGAATGTTGAAATGAGGGTCCGTGTCTCTTTTCAGTTCCCAGTACTTAGCAAGCATACCTCCCATGCTATAGATGCTCATCAGATGTTCAGATTGTGGGAAAACTAGGAACGTGTTGATTGGGGAACATTCTAGAAGTGGTTGACAAGTGGAAGGTGGGAATAGGCAGCTTCATGCTTTGAAAGCAGAGACACAGTGTAGGTTTGGGCAGCTCAAATGTTACTTCTCCTTTGAAGTGATCCCTAGTCTGTATGGCAGAGTCTATTCTTCCCTCCTCTGTGCTTCGCAGGAGAGACTGCACGGGAGCCAGAGAGAGAGAGTAACCGGAGAGACAGTGGTAGCCTTCAAAAGTCAGAGCTAGAACAGAGAGAAACAGCCAGCAGGAAGGGAGGAAGAGGGAGTCTCCCTCACTCTCCATGTGCTGTCCGGAGAGTAAGAGTGTGCCTGAGAATGAAAAAGAGGACGTGCCTGATCAGGCCTGGGGGAGAGGGAGAGCCAGGCTGGGGGGCCCCAAGAGACAGAAGGGGAGCTGGAGCCAGGAGAGCGGGACCAGGAGTGAGCAGCAGGGAGGGGTAGGGAGAGAGCTCCTCGGAGCAACTGGAGTCGCCAGTCAGGGTCCATGGGAGGAGGGCAAGGGGGTGAGAGGAGGGGCATACGCAGTCCAGAGGAGAGGTGAGTGTGCGGGCACAGGAGGGTGGGGGAAGGGAGGGCAGCTGTGAGCTCGGGGGTGAGAAGGGATGGGGTTGAGGGGGCAGCAACAGGAATGGGGAAACCAGGGCCTGGGAGCAAAAATTATCAAGACAGAAGCGGGGTGCAGAAGCCAAGATTGAGGTGAAGAAGAGAGGAGGCTTGGGAGCAGAAGGAACGGGCAGACGGGCAAGAGAGTTCAGGAAACATACTGTGTCCCCTTGTTGCTAAAGTCAATCTCTCTCACTTTCTCTCTGTTTCTCTCTTTCTCTTTCCCTCTCTCTCTCTTTCTCTTTCTCTCTCTCTCTTTCTCTTTCCCTCTCTCTCTTTCTCTTTCCCTCTCTCTCTTTCTCTTTCTCTCTCTCTTTTTCTTTCCCCCTCTCTCTTTCTCTTTCTCCCTCTCTGTTTCTCTTTCTCTCTCTTTCTCTTTCCCTCTCTCTCTTTCTCTTTCCCTCTCTCTCTTTCTCTTTCTCTCTCTCTTTTTCTTTCCCTCTCTCTCTTTCTCTTTCTCTCTCTTTCTCTTTCTCTCTCTTTCTCTTTCTCCCTCTCTCTTTCTCTTTCTCTCTGTCTCTCCCTCTTTCTCTCTCTCTTTCTCTTTCCCTCTCTCTCTCACTCACATGGGGAGCAGCTGCTATCTTGCCTGTGCAGTTTTTCCATAAACAAATGCCCTGCTGTCTTTAGAATGTTGTCTTCTTTTATTTCTCATCAAGAATTGAGTGCACACTGTGCCCAAGATCTGCCCTGGCCACTGCAAAAACACAATCAAGCCGAAGCCTGACCACTCAGGATGTAGGCTGCCCCCTCCTTTATTTGCTGTGGCTGCTGTCTTGTTTCATTTTATTGATGTTTGTAAGTATACTATTTCTGCTGAGATTTCCTAGGGTGGGACGCAAAGCAAAAAACTGAAACTCAATTCTGGTCAACAGTTTGGAAAAGCGAGGTGGGCATTGAACTAAAAGAAGACTTTGAGATTCTGTGGGATATTCCAAGTTTGAACATAACTCTCATTTACTGATTTGTTGCTTGGTGAGCCTCCTAATTCCAGCATAGCCTCATCTCTACAGCTAGGTTGTCAGTTTCTGCAAGATCAGAAGTATGCCTTCTGTTGCTTTCTATTGAGCCAACCCTTCCTTCCATGGAACATAAGGTAAATTTCAACTGAGCAGAGCACAGGAAATACTTGCTGGCTTTGCTGTTTCATCAGCCTGCACCACCATTATCGTCATAAGCATTCTTAACAAGTGAGTGGCCAAAATGAGTCCTAGAGCTGAGTGCAGTTCGGGACAAAGAGAATTCATGGAGGACAGCCTTGGCCTGTGGCAGTAAAAGCAGACATAAAAATTAGGAGAGGGACTTCCCTAGCAGTCCAGTGGTTAAAACTCCGCACATCCAATGCAAGGGGGCGCAGGTTCAATCCCTGATCTGGGAAATAGGATCTCACATGTTTTGTTTGTTTGTTTTGAGTGTGGCAAAACCTTTACTAACAGCTCAAACCTCAGTAGACATCAGAAAATGTATACAGGAAAGAAATTATTTAAATGTGATATATGTGACAAAGTCTTCAGCCAAAATGCACACCAGGATCTCACATGTTGCACAGCATGGCCAATAAATTTTTAAAAACTAATAAAATTAAATTTTAAAAAGCTAGGGGAAATCACTGCTTAAGGACCAGGTCATGAGTGCTGTTTGCTTTGCCTTGGAAGCCATAGGCCTCTGAACTTCAAATTGCTGCCTTCCACTGGGAGTAACCTGGATTTCCTCACCTCCAACCTTCCTGTCTTTGAGCCTTCACCCATAGTTTTTGCAGCCCGTGGTAAAACCCACCCAGTCTGAGGACAGCATCCTGAGGAATGCTGACGACCTCCAAACTAAGCATGTTGGGAAGAAGATGGCAGGGCATTATTAATGACTATTTTAGCTCTTTGCACTAAGGTTCTCAATATATTATTATTTTCTTCATTTATTAAGTTGGCATAATCTGCAAGCAGAGAATTGAACTCTATGATAGGATGATGAAGAAGTGTGGTCTTTAGATATATGGAGGAGTGGGTAGAAGGAAAAGCTTATACACACACATATGTATTAGGATTTTTAGGAATAGCATGAAAGAAGAAAAAGAGAGGAACTTGACCTGAGACCTGGGCATGAGTTTCCCTCCTCCTTCCTTTTTTCTCAGTTCTTCTCCACTTCCAATCACATTGCCTTGAGGGATGCACAGCTTCCAGTTCTGAATCCCAAGCGCACGATGGTCCCTATAGGAATTTCTGGCACTTCCGTCCTTAGTGCCCAGGATAGAAGTTCCAGGAGACTCTGCCAGTTCCACCTTGGAAGAGGATCAATCTGTTGGAACTGGACAGTGGGAACCAGGCTGGGGACAGTTTTAATAACCACAACAGCCAGTGCATAAGGAACCCTCAGTATATGCTCGACTCCCCACTTAGCACTTTGTATTGTTAATATCCTCCCAACAACCCATTCAGTCTTGTGTCTGCCAGGTTAAGATAGAAGGTTAGAGAAGTGTGACTTGCCGAGGCTTCCCAGCTGGTAAGTGGCAGAGCCAGGACTCAAACTCAAGTCTCTCTGACTCCAAAGCCTGTGGTTTTCACCACATTGCTCAGCGTGGTGTCCTGCTCAGCATAGACCGGGGAACACTCGCTGAGTACTTTGGGAAGGAAACAGACTCCAAACATACTCGAAGCTCTTCTGTCTTGGCAAACAAGACAAATACTACAGTTTATTTTATTGTCTCTTTCTCTCCTTCTGTTCTCTCCAGATTTTTTTATCCCATTTCTTTCAAGAACTGCCTGTTTAAATACAGACAAGTAATAATTTCTCTGATGTTCGGTTTCTCCACCCCACCGATGAAAAGGTTGCTGGTGCAAAGGATGCTCCCTAAAATCACTGCTAGGAAGCCCATCGTAGGGGATCCTCCATGGCTGTTTTTCACCTCCCCAAGCAGAATAACAGGTCATAAGGTTTAGATTCAGGCTGACCTGATTTCACATCTCGCCTCGCGAGCCCTGTCCTGATGGCCGGGGTGGCTCAAGACCTTGGTTCAGAAGTGGTCCCACCAAAGGCTGGGGGAGACAGATGCCTACTTGTGCGTTCTCTAGTTTGTTAAGCATTTCCCTTCTGCCTCTTTCCTCCCAGCACCTGCCTGCTCATCCACTACCTGAGCACCCTCACTGTGCCATCCCGTAGGCCATGGAGAACGAGCTGCCGGTCCCGCATACGTCCGGCAGCACCAGCAGTGCCGGCGGCGTCAGCAGCAGCAGCAATAGCGGCGGTGGTGGGAATGGCCGGCCCACGGGGCCCCAGATTTCTGTGTACAGCGGCATCCCTGACCGGCAGACTGTGCAGGTAAGATGCCGCCTGACGACTCCTTAACCAGGAGGACATGTTGGCGTGGTCCGGTCAGACAGCCAGGGTGCCATACAAGGGCGTATGTTAGTGGCAAATGTCTGTGCATCATTGGAGAAGCAGTGATGTGAGATGGGTTCCCTTGAGGAGGTCTGGGGAGAGTGGAAATACTTAGCAGAGCCAGAAAATTCCTTTCTTACCTGGTGACTCAGACCCCACAGGGCCGTTTGGGGAGGAGATGCACGTGAAATTATTAAGGGCAGACAAGTGAAACTAGCAAACAGAAAAAAATTATCAGGATCAGCTCAGCTGCAACCTAGACCCTCTATCTAAGTGACCATTGCCCCGTGACAAATCGAATTCTCTAATACACAGAGGACCAAAAAGGACCCCCAAACAACCCTTTGTCTTTGCAGCCTTCTGCCTTCTTTCCTAAAGCAGTGGTTTGCAAAATGTCATCCGGGAGGCCTTCTGGGTGACTACACACTCTTCCAAAATGCAGTCATGACCACACATTGCCTGCCATCTGCCACGCACCCCATGCTGTCCAAAGCATTTTGCCTATTTATCTTTTCCTCCAGCTGGGAGGAGGGTTCTTATTAGGCACAATTCTATAGTTGAGAAAACTGAGGCTCAGAGAAAGCAGTGTCTTATCTAGGGTCATGCAGGTAAAGACAAAAATGCTGAACTTGATTCTCACCTGCCCCCCACCCCAAACCTGCGCTCTTATTCCCTACAATGTCTGGTTGAAGTTCCTGGATAAATTAGGCAGAAAAGAAAGACCACAGCAGAGATGTGTTTTCTGATGGCTTCGCTGTTGCAGTTTGAGTGTCCCAGCTGAGTGTCCTTAGCCTGCTTTGGCCCTAGGCCCAGATTCGGGGATGGAGAGGAAGCCGTAGCAGATGGTGGGAGAGCCAGAGAAGTCTAGTTAGAGCAGACCCCATCAGATACGTTGGAATCTTTCCTCTCCTAGCTATCTCTGCCTCACTCTTAATAGCACCACACTTCTATCCTTGCTGCCTCCTCCAGAGCCTCTTCCTCTGGGCCCTTTGCACATGAGTATTTTAGCGCCAGTTTCTAGCTGCTGACATTAGGAGGTGCCCTCCCACCTCTCCTGCCTCTCACCACAATTCTAGGCAAAAGGGATGGCGGTTTCTGCTCTGGCAAGTGGAGTGACCCGAAGTTGTGTTCCTCACCCAAGCAGAACCAGTGGGGTGCCTCCTACTTCCATTCGTTCACATCCTCCAGGGAGGAAGAGTCTGTCTCTACGACTGCTGTCTGGATGCTGGGAGGTGCTTTTAGGAGTCTAAGGAAGATAGAAAGGCTAGATAAAGGGAATAAGGAGAAAGAATTACGGGGAGAACAAGGAATAAGAACTGAGTGCATGTAAAGCAGGAACCTCAGAGGGGAAAGTGCACTGAAGGAAGCATATGGAGGAGATGATATGTGGAAGGGGTATCTGGGGAGACCCCAGAGCCCATGGAGAATCTGTGATATCAGCCTGTTTTTATAAAACCCCCAATCTGAGCCCCAAGGTGATTTTGTCCAAGAACCACCAGCCCCTGGAAATCACTCTGAGCCAAAGAGAGCTAGACTGGAGGCTTATTGCCAAGGGGCAGAACCCAGGGCAGGAGCAGCCCTATAGCCAAGGGATTCAGCAGAATAAGGGTGGGAAGTGGGCCAAAGCCTGGCCAGGACCCAAGTAGGGCACCCCCCACCCCGGGAAGATGGCAGGAGAGTGACCAGGTAAGAAGAAAGGAGGAGAATAGAGAAGAAGATAGAGGGTCTCAGGGCTGGAGGACAGGCGTTCACTTTTCCTTGTCCCTGAGGGTGGAGGAGAGGCTTTGAGAAATGGGAGAGTGGGAGGGGATCAAAGAGCAGCCGTTTGTTGTTTCCCAGAGAGTGTGGCTCAACCAGTCCTATCCAAAAGAGGGAATAGCAGTAAGACTAGTGGGAGATGGTGGCTCGAGAGGGGGAGCAATGGAGAGAAGGAGGGAGAAAGTAAAAGAGGAACGCAGCATCCTTGTACCCGTAGCATCTCTGTGGCTGTAGCATCCCTGCTCCGCAAGGCCAGAGAGACAGTCTCCTGAGGGACCAGTAGGACCTCTCAGCAGCTGGGGGCAGACCCTGCCAGGAGGGTGTTGCCCTTGCATAGGTTTTAGTTTGGCTGGCTGGAATAGGCCCCCACTTCCAACTTGTCTCTCTTTCTTCCCATCCCTTTCCCCCTTTCTGCCTTGTTGAGCTTCAGTTCCCTCTGTCATCATCACCCCTGTGGTCCTGTTACCCTCATCTGAGGCTGCAGAATGGTGGGGAGGGGTACCTAACAAGCCTGCCATAGGACCCGGTGGGACGGGTCTCCTCTCTCCTGACCTGAGGGTTGTCAGAGAGGCATGTGCCACTGGTATCTGGAAAGAACAGGGAGCGTGTACCCTGAAGAGAGATGGGGATAGATCAGGCGAGAACGTGTGGAGCTGTGCAAACAGCTGTCTCTCCCACTCCCTGGCGAGTGGGGATCACAGACCTGGTCATTCGGGGGGAGGGGTTGGAGCAGGCCTGGCCCTAGAAGGGGCTCTTCCCTCCCCCGCCGCACCCTCCGCAGGTGATCCAGCAGGCCCTGCACCGGCAGCCCAGCACGGCGGCCCAGTACCTGCAGCAGATGTATGCAGCCCAGCAGCAGCACCTCATGCTGCAGACGGCGGCCTTGCAGCAGCAGCACCTCAGCAGCGCCCAGCTCCAGAGCCTGGCGGCCGTGCAGCAGGTGAGACCGAGGATGCCGCCAAAGGAAGCGGGGGAGGAGGCAGGTGCCCCGCCCCTCCCACACATTCTCTAGCTCCATCGTCATGGAACCTCTGCGAAGTAGGCACCACTGTCATCTGCGTCCTTCAGCAGATGAGGAGAGAGGCTCTGGGAGGCTCAGACCTCCCCCGGGGGCCACAGAGCTCTTGAGGGGAGCTGACCTTGTTCGAGGAAGGACCGCCGGCTGCCTGCCTCACCACAATACTGCACCGCAGGAAGGGGACTGAGGGTGCAAGAAGGCATCCGCAGGAGAAGGCCATCGCCCATTCAGCCCACCCATCTGCCCTCAGTGGCTGAGAAGAGCTCAGTCATCCAGTCAACAGAATGTTTATGCCAGAGTTCATGTCAGCCCTGGGTGCACCGTGGACCCTGTCCTCCTGGAGCTTGTGGTGGGGAGACAGCAAGTAGACAGAAACCCAAATAGATAAGAAAGCAAAGTAGCTAAATATCAGAGTGCTGACAAGCTCTCCAAAAGAGAAGAGTAACAAGGAGGCCCACCTTAGTCCGGGGGTGGGTGGGGGCCTGTCTGCTGGAGGAACAATGAATGAACGAATGAATGTCTGCTGGAGGAACAGTGAATGAATGAATGAATGAATTCTGCTGGAGGAACAGTGAATGAATGAATGAATGAATTCTGCTGGAGGAACAGTGAATGAATGAATGAATGTCTGCTGAAGGAACTGAAGGATGAGAGGAAGCTGGCCAAGGGGAGAGCACAGGCTGGACATTCCAGACAGTCTGTGCCCAGCTCGCCACATGGGAGCCTTGAGCCGGGTATAATAGAGGGAGGCAGGGTGAGGAGCTGAAGAAAGCTGGAAACATGGGTGATGGTCCTAGCTACCAGCTGGAGTGCTTCTGTGTAAACGCTTGGCCTCGTGTAAGCCTTTCGGCAATCCTGCAAGTAGTCCCCACTGTATAAAAGAGGAAGCCGAGGCACTTGCTTGAGGGCCCACAGATGAGCCAGATGACTCCTCATCACTGCCCTGCAGTGCATCGCGTAGTAGGTGGGGGCTGAGGGAATGGCTGGAGGAGATCTGGGCCTCAGTGACAAGGATTCTTCTTTCCCAGGCAAGCCTGGTGGCCAACAGACAAGGGAGCACTTCAGGCAGCAGTATTTCTGCACAGGCCCCTGCCCAGTCATCCTCGGTGAGTAGGGTGGGGAGCAGCAGGCCAAGCCCACTTCCTTCCAGGACCTTCCTTCCTTCCTCCAGGACCACTTCCTTCCACTTTGCCCAAAATGCTCATGAGCCTCCACATGCAATGGTGGTGAATCCTCAGTCATGTAGAATCATGGCTGGAATCCATCACTCTTGCCAGGAAAGAAAAATAGATGTGTGCCACTTTCTAACTTCGGTTAGTAACTCCCTGTCATCTTTACAATGTCAGGGCTCCTGGTTCATGCCTCAGCCCTCTTCCCATGGGGTCCTCCCATCAGCACTGCACACAGGCCAGAGATGCAGCAGTGCTGGGGGAGATCTAGGACCCAAGGATCAGAGCTGGTCCTAAAGAAGGCTGAGTCCGCGAAGGAACAGAGGAGGTGGAGAGAAAGAAGTGGATGAAGGGGTGCAGAGTTAAGCCACAGAAGCACCTGTTTCCTACTGCACGCATCTCTCTCCCCAGATCAACCTGGCAGCCTCCCCAGCAGCAGCCCAGCTCATCAACCGGGCTCAGAGCGTCAACTCGGCGGCAGCCTCGGGCATCACCCAGCAGGCTGTGCTTCTGGGCAACACATCTTCTCCAGCCCTGACCGCAAGCCAAGCACAGATGTATCTCCGGGCACAGATGGTGAGTCCCCAGCCTGGGCCATGGCTCAGGTAAGCCAGGAGGACAAAGGCAGAGAAGTTGGGAGCTGGACGATTAAAGAAGGGTGGGAATTAGAGAAGGGTGGGGAAGAAGCACCAGGCGGAAGTTGGCAGGAAAGCAGGGGTGGTATAAAGAAGGCAGCCTGGAAGGCTGACGGGAGCTTTGATATCGGCTCCATGACTCAAAGAAAGGTAGGGTTCTAGGCCAAAATTAAGTTACCCATGATGCCTCCTTTCCTTTCCCTCTGAGAGTGAAACAGAATTATCCTCCTCTTATCAGAAACCACTCCCTAAAATTAGTTACAGTAGGGAACCCAGGTGGTCTGTCCACTCAGACACGTAAGACAAGCAAGTGCACAAACATCCGAGTACCCTGCAGAAGTGGGGTCTTAGCCCACTGGGACTGTCCTGCAGGGATTGGCCACCACTAGTTCAGGGCCAAAAGTGCATTCCAGCCCGGGTGGTGAAGGCGGCCGCCAGCTCCAGGACCTGTGTTGTCACCACTGCATTCCCAGCCGGGCCCACATTCCCATCAGGGCCACCTGGTCAAACATTCATCAGGTGGGCTTGCTTGGGCCGAATGTACTCAGGACGGTATCAGCCCTCCACAAACATACCTAGAGTCCCACCTTGATACCTGTCCTTAAGAGGTGCAGAGGCCCGTAAGAAGCTGAGGGGTTCCTAAAATTAAGCAGACTTTCCCAAGAAAGCAGCAGTATTTGTTCACCCGAGGAAGCAGGCAGGTCTAGGTCTAGATTGGGCTCAGCCCACTGTGAGTCCAGTCTCCCGGCTCTGCTCTGAATTGTGCTCCCTCCAGCTCCTTGACATACCATCCTGAAGGCTATATGGCCCCAGCCCTCGCCTAGTTTTTGTGGCCAGAGCTTGACACTGGGAGCTTTTCTGGTTCTGCTCCAGCACGTCCGTTCTTGACTCTGAACTCACTGAGGTGCAGCTCCATTCCTGGGGAATAGCCTCTGAGACACCCATGGGGACCAGACTTCCACTTCTCCAGGGAGCCAGGCAGCCCACGTGACACCACCCAAACCTGTTCTGTCTTCAGTTTACCCCATCCCTTCTCTGGCTCAATTGCTCCCGCTGGAGCCCTGGATCCTGGCCACCTCCCTCCCCAAAGTGGGGTGCCCTTGCTCAGAGGAGTAGGTGTGCTGTCGTATACATGTCCAGAGCTGGACTCACAGGGGTGGGAGTGTCACACAGAGACCCTCAGTCCCTGCATGCCATTCAAGGAGATGTAGACACAAGTACAACTTGGTTCCTCTTGGTTCCTCTGGCACTATTGTCTCTGCTCATGCATGTATACACACACACACACACACACACACACACACACACAGAGCTCAGTCTAAATTTGACTAAAAAATGGCCCAAAGAATCTAATCTGATCCCTTCTGGCAGGAAGTCCTGTTCTGACCCACACCTAGAGTCCAGAGCAGGTTAGATTTTTTTTTTTTTTTTAATTTTTTATCTTGTATTGGGATATAGCTGATTAACAGACAATGTTGTGATGGTTTCAGGTGAAGAGCGAAGGGACTCAGCCATACATACACATGTATCCATTCTCCCCCAAACTCCCCTCCTATCCAGGCTGCCACATAACTTGCAGGTGAGATTTAGAACATGGTTCCAGGGCATCTGTCTCAGCCCAGGGGCCCTGCTCTCCGGGATGCTGCAGAGAGGGACTTGAGGGTGTCCAGCCGTCCTTATTGGTCCCTCCTCTGGGGTGAGCTCTTAGCAGAGGCTTCTGAAGTACACCTGACTTGGTGCAGCCCCAGGATGGCCCCCTAGCCCTGGCCCTTCCCTGCCCAGCCTGGATCAGGACTTGAGGGGCTGAGATTTTCAGGAGACACCCCTGGACTCGCTCCCTCTCCCACCTCCCCCACTTCCCCCTCACCCCGTCTGCTCCCTGGCTGAGCTGTCGTGTCCTGTGGCTGAGCCCACATTGGGCAGGTAAAAGGCGCCTCGTTTCCTGTGATTCCAGGCCCAGCCAGGTAACCTGGTGCAGGTAGCTAGGAGCCTAGGCGGCACTGTTCCTTTGTCCCCTCAGCTCATCTTCACGCCCACGGCCACCGTCGCTACCGTGCAGCCTGAGCTCGGCACTGGCTCCCCCGCCCGGCCCCCCACCCCCGCCCAGGTGAGGATTCCATGCTTGTGGGTGGGCAGGGAGGGTGGGGACCCCCGCCGAGGGGGCACTGATGCTGGGTCTGGGCCCGAGCCCTGGAGGAGCTTTGAACGTCTCGGGGTGCTCCAGGAAAGCAGGTGGGAGACGGCGTCCCATTACCCCTAGACTCGCTCCTTGATTCCTCGCTGAGAAGGCCTCGGCCACTCCTGACTCTGCTTCGGGCCCCAGCCACAGGGCGGGAACAAGTGTGATCGCCAGTAACGGTGGCCCTCACTACCTTACACCCTCCCCAGGATGAGCTCTGTCATTGCTTTTTAAGAGGAAAATTCCGCTCTGATTACACATGCTAGCAGCTCTAGGAATCAGGAAAAACGGCATGGAAGAGGGGGCAAGGATGAGTCCTAGGCCCCTTCCTTCTGCTGGAAGCACACAGACACAGCTGTGGCTGTAAAGATTCTTTGGGTGGTGGGGAGGAACCAGCCCCATCTAAGGGATGGGGATCAGACGTGAGACTGGCGTAACCTCTGTGTGTCCAGCAGAGGGTGCCAGGGACCAAGTTGAGTCAGCCCGCCCATCCTGATGTGTAAACCCGATCCTCAGGACAGGATAATCCTTCACCTGGGAGACCTTGCTGGTCAATTCACTTTCACTTTTGCCCTGGCCTTTCCCAGTGTGGGAAGCCCCATGCCCTGCCATGATTTTTTCTAAGTGGTACGCAGCCCATCCGGATAGATTGGGGGAGGAGGGGAGGTAACAGAAGGGAGAAGAAGCCCTGGCCTCCCTGCCCCAGCCTGCCCCAGCCTGCCCCAGCCTGCCCCAGCCAAGGCAGACAACCCTGCTCAGAATTTGGTTTCTGATGAATCCAATGACCAGCACTCTGTCTGTCCCCTTTAGAAACTCTGCTCGTGGTTTCTCCTTGAGCCCCTTGTCTCTTGTCTCCCTTGCTTTCTTTCTGATTTAACAACTCACTCTCATGTTCAGCATTCCTGGATCCATCCCTAACTCCTTCCCTGTCTGAACTGTGTGTTGGCATTGCTCACACCCACATTCTCTGGACTCCTACAGACGCCTCTTTTCCAGGTACAGAACTTGACCCTCCGATCACAGCAGACACCAGCTGCAGCAGCCTCGGGCCCTACCCCCACCCAGCCTGTCCTGACCAGCTTGGCCCTGAAGCCCACGCCAGGTGGTAGCCAGCCTCTGCCTACCCCATCACAGGGCAGAAGCACCGCTCAGGGTTCCCCTGCAGGTGCCAAGTCTGGCACAACCGACAGTGTGACAGAGCCACCCAAGAGAGGAGACAGCCACGGCAGTGTGCCCGGGAGCTTGGAGGGCCGGGCTGGGCTCAGCCGGATGGTGCCCGCCGTGGCTGCCCACCCGCTCATTGCACCAGGTAAGGGCTCCAGGAGGTAGGATCCTATCCCAGAAAACTCAGAGGGACGATGGGTCGGGGGAAACTTTCACACTCTCGTGTTTCCCATGGGCAAGATAAGATGTCAGCCATGGGTCTCTCTTTCCCCTTCTGCAGTCTTGAGATGTGCTTCAGCTCCAGATTCTCTTTCATACTTCTTGTCCAGCTTTAAAGAAGGAAGCCATGTTAGTGGAAATAAATGGGACCTTCTTTTTCTTTTTTTTAAGAGGAGAACCTTGTTCACATAAATGCTCCATCATTTAATTTTCTTTTATTTGGCCACACTTAGATGTGGGATCTTAGTTCCCTAATAGGGAATCGAACCTGTGCCCCCTGTAGTGGGAGTGCAGAGTTTTAACCACTGGACCGCAGGGCAATCCCAAACAAGACCTTCTTCACAATGGGTACCATGATTCTCAGGGTACCCAATCATAGCTCTTCACCTAGGCAGTGGAGGTTAGGCAGTTACACTATTTTGAAATTCTCTAACAGTCAGCAAAAAAAGGACAGGGTCTAGCCAGAGGCATGTAAGAATCACACAGGGAGATGAGGAAGTGAGAAGTTTATTTTTTCATCACTCAACAGACATTTGTTGACTAATATGTGTCGGTTATGTTGCCAGTTCCAAGGGTGCCGAGATAAATAAGACATGGGCTCTGCCTCCCAGGTGGGCACAGTCTGGAGATACAGATGAGTACAGCCTGTCGTATATGTGAGTTCTGAGCCCCGGAGGATCACAGAGGCACCATCTAGCCTGGGGGAGAGGAGCCAAGAAAGGTTTGCCAGTAAGAGTGGCACTCAAGAATAAATCTTGCAGATTAAAAAAGTAATAATCCAGCAGATTACTTATGAGGCAAATTATGTGAACAGGATGAATCAGTATTCCCTGGGGCTAGACTCTCCCTGCTGCTAAAATTCTCCCAGCGCTGCCTACTGTAGGCAATCTTTAATGAGGAAATCTGCCAACAGCCCTGAAAGCCAGACTAATCAGTCTCAGGAAGAAGACCAAGCTCTTATAGCACAGAAATGTAGTGATGGACCATGTGGCCTTGCGTTAAAGATAGAGTCACCCTGGTCACATCCCTGAAATAACCACTCCCCCTCTCTCCTCACCCAGACCATTTTACCATCCAGTCTAACCTGCGTTTTTATTTTTCTTGAGAGCCTACTTTATGCTTGTTACTAGATTAACCACAATGATCAAAATGTCATTTCTCACCTAAAGGAGGGTGCAATCAAAAGGAGGGAGATAGATTTTTAAGCAAATCCATTTGGTTTCATAATTGCCATTGTAAGTACAAGGTATTGGGGGGGGGGGTGTCCCATGTGGACACCTCTGTGCCAGGCAGGACGGATCAGAGATGCTGTCCCTCCAAGGAAATGGCACTGGGTATTGAAGCAGGAGTCGTTTCCCCAACAAAGGAGGGGAAGATATTCTAGACAGACGACAGAGGCATAAGTAGAGCCTTGTGATGTGAACCGCGAAGAGTCTGAATTCAAGTCCTTTCTTCACCCTCTGGAGGCTTCAAGGACAGAGGTAGTCTCTGCCTCCAGCGGACCCTCTGAGCTGAGGCAGGCAGCTCTGTGCAGAAGCCTAACCGGGCCTTTCTTCCAGTCTGGCATTGCTTTCTCCAGAGACTAGTCCAGCGTCTTCCTTTTATGGAGAAAGAAACTGAGGCTCAGAGGGTAAAGTCTGGGTGGGGGGGAGGTGGGGTGTCTTGAAATGAGCTGATATCAGCTGAGACTAAAGCAAGGACCCCAAATTAACATTTCTTCTACCTCCTCATGCAACCTACAAACCATAGAGCAACATCTGCGCTTCAAGACTTCTTGAGAACCCTGTTTCTACCCAGGTCAAAATGTTACCCCTGCCTAGATCTAAGCCAGTGCCCACCCCCCCAGATTTTGAGGACCCTTCAATGGAAAGACTAGTTCTTAGGTTTCTACTAAGGCTCTTAGGCAACCCTGGGGCCTCAAGAAAACTGGATACAAAGGGGACCAGCACTGATAAAAACCTCTGATGTGTATTAGACAATACACTGGGCTTTTTTATGTACCCCACCTCTCCTGCCTTTCAGAAGAACCCCTGTAGATATTTTCATGCATTTTACAGATGAGAAAACCGAAGTTCAGAGTGGTTACCCAAGAACTTACTATAAATATCACTCAAGGTCACATCAGTATTACGTGGCAGAACTGGAAACCGACTCCACGTCTGGCTGAGTCAGACAGTATGCTCTTAATCATCAAGCAATGTTTGCCTCTTTCAGCTCTTTTGGGGCTTCCTAGGCCTTTTTTATTCCTGACCCGAAGTTCAAAGAGCCTCGTGGTTCTCAGATTGTTCTGGGTTTTACAGAGTCTAGCAGAAGGCTCTCTTCTCTTGAGCCTGATAAAAGGGAAGGCCGGTGAGTTACAGACCGAGGCCCAGGGCCCCAGCTGTGGCCTGAGACTAACAGTATGTGGCTATGGGCGGTACGGACACCAGTGGTTCCCCAGAACTCTCTATGGAGCAGCTGTGAGTTGCAGACCACAGACTCTCTCCCCAGTGACAGGAATCAGCAGGCTTTGCATTGTTCCCGCCTCCCACTGTCCCCTCCTGTTCTTCCCTTCCCCTCCCACCCCTTCCTCTCCGTGGTTCCACTCCCCACCCTCAACAGCCCGAATGGAAGGCAGCGGGGAGGCTTAAGATGCTAACAGATCCTTTCAGGGCCTCTAGAACAAAAAAAAAGTCTGAAATAATCCTCCCGACCTTTTGGGGGTGGGGGGTGGGTGGCCAGGAGCAGCACCTGCCCTGGGCGCGCCACTGTTCCCCAGGCAGGAGGTAACTTCTGGCCTCCAGCCCAGCCAACACACTGAATGAATGGCGGGGATCAGAGTGTGTGCGCATGTGTGTGTGTGTGTGTGTGTGTGTGTGTGTGTGTGTGTGTGTGTGTGTGTGAGAGAGAGAGACTGAGAGAGAGAGGGACTGGGGAGCGGAGTGGCAGGTTTTTGTTTGTTATTGAAGCATTTTTTGAGCTGGCTGGCTGGTTGCCCCCAGGGAAAGTAACCAGTGGAGACTTGTGATGGGGGGCAGTTGGGGGTGGGGGTGAGCAGAGAGGAATGTGTTCTCTGTGGGCCATTCCCTCCCCAGCAGGCAAATGCTGCAGTCCCAGCTGGGACTGCTCCCACTGACAGCTGTTTGGGGGCAAAGCCCCTCCCCCCATGGCAAGCTCCCTGCTGTTCCCGCTCCTGTCACCTTGGCAACGGGCTTCTTTAGGCTCCGCAAATAGAAAAGGTCCCTTATGCCCCGCAAAGGGGTGGGTTGGTGGGTGGGGGAGGGGGGAGGGGGCGGAGAGCAGAGCAGAGAGGTTGGGCCTCGCAGTGTGATGGGAAGACTGAACCAGGAGGGCAGAAGAGGGGTCCCCGTAGGCCTGGCCTCCAGAGGAGACCTGGGGGAGCTGGGTCACAGCTCCGGATAAGAGGCTTGGCTCCCGGAGTCCTCATTCTAGTGGCTCCACTCAAGGCCCCTGGACATACACGCAGGCCCAAAGGTGAGAAGAAAGTGGCTGACGAGGAGGGAGATGCTGTCATAAAAGAGAGCCGTCTAGTCACTGAAAATCCTGGGCGCTTTTCACACAATTGTGCTCCAGATGCCGGGTCTTTGTTCTGTCTCTTCGTCCCTCCTCAGGTCTCTGGGAGGAGAGAGAATTCACTGTTGGGAAGGCCTGCCACACAGTGGCTTTGTTTTTACCACAGAGAGGGTTTTGTGTCAGGGAGTGGTGATTCTGTCTGTGAGAAGCTGGACAAATGTAATGCGTGCTGATTCCAGGACCCTTGGGTACCATATTTCCCTCCCAAAGCACCTGCCAAACTGTGGGGTAGAAACACATTTTTGCTGAGAAAGTCCAACAGAAACCAAAACATTACAAGAGGTCCTATTTTCTAGCTAGAATCAAGTCTCCAAAAACAATTTTGAAAAAAAAAAAAAAAAAAAAACAATTTTGATGTTAAAATCAGGCAACCAATTATGAAGATCATTTCAGTTACCCACTGTAGGACCAGATTAAGATTACTAAGCATCTCTTCCTTGTATTAGGTCAGGGTTGGGAGAAGCCAGCAGATACCAGCAGAGAAGTTTTATATTTGCTGAAGATTTCTCACCATGGGTGTGCATGTGTGTGAAAGAGAGAAAGAGGAGAGACGGACTGTGTGCCTTGGAACTGTCGGGCATTCCTTCTTTCCCCAAATCTTTCCCCCTAAGCTCCTCTTATGTTACATCCATGGTTGCTGCCAGTAATAATAATTAGCCAGTTAATGAACAACCATGTTCCAGGCACTGTACTAAATGCCTAACCTACATATCTTATTTACTCCTAGCAGTAATTATTCATCTCACAAATGAAGAAGGTATGGCTCAGAAAAAAATAATTAATTACCATTTCCATATAACTTTCCCTCCTTAATTGTTCAATTCAGCTCCACAAATACTCATTTAGCACCTATTATGTGCCAAACGCAATGCCAACCATATGGGCATTAGAGTTGAACACGTGTGAATTCTAAGAGGGGCTGTGGAAATTTGAGTCACGCCTTGAAAACTGAGTATGTTTCCAGAACAGAAGTGAAGGGGATTATCTCAGCTGGCACGAGGAGGCATCTATGCCTAGAGTGGCCACGTGGGCCTGGGACCATCTGTGCATGTAAGTGGGTCCTGCAGCTCCCTGCTTCTCCCCGGCCCCACTGCCATGAGCTGTGGGACTCCCAAAATGCTCAGTCCATCCCCTCTCGTGTTTGACTCCAACACCTCTCTTCTAGAAGACCTTGTCTTTTCTTACATTTCAGATGCCTGCCCCCACTGTCCACAGATGGCTCCTCAGTACACATACAACCCTGCCCCCCACCTCCACCCCCAGCGATTTCCAGCTGTCTGTGGGATCCTCCCACGAGGATGTCACCCCACCTGCATACACATTTTTAAAATTTGGAGATTCATACATCAAACCCCAAAGCCAGAAGTCTCCCTCTTCAGAAAGGATCCCCCTTTCCCTGTTCCTGGCTGCTGTCTGCAGTCGTCAGGTATTCCTGGACCCAGGCTTACAGTTTCAGGACGGTTTTGATTCATTTCCCTTCAGGGAGGCAGGAGTGTTAGAATGGGAAAAGCATAGGCTTCCCAGTGAGACCTGGTTTCAGACCCCAGCTTCATCACTTACTGGTTCTGTGACCAGCATCCAGTTACTTCATCTCTGTAAACCTTGATTTCTTCGTTTATAAGACTAAGATGGTTATTTTTACCACATGCTATAAAGATGGATGAGATGAGATGTTGTGTCCAGCACTGAGCAGGTTCACAGTGGACACTCATTCTCTTTCGCTCCTTATTCCCACCCTCCATCACCACCCACTTTCTCACCACGTTCTGACCATGTTTTCTCTGTGTTAGCTTCCCGGGTTTGCTTAAGGCCCGCTGACTGTATGAGTTAGCACCTGACCCTCCTCCCGTACCTGCCAGAGTCACCCTCCTCAGAAACTTGCTCCTTGCTTGTTTAGAAACCTTCACTGCGTCTTTATTTCCTGCTTCATCGGATCACAGGAGGGATTCAATGATTAGCACGTTAATGACTTCTGACCACTGACTGACTCTGGGTGGGGGCCTTCAAGCCCCCAGAACCACTGTAATTGCTCAGGGCTTCCCTGCATAGATCCTCCACCTCTCCTCCCCCCAGCCCCAGCCCCTTTGTGACCAACGTGACCTGTGCAGACCTTCCACCTATCCTCCTGGCATCACACTCCCCCTTCCTCGTCCGTCCAAGATTACCTCCAAAGTTCTCAACAGCCTCCAACTAACCCTTGAAAGCCTGCCGTCTTAATTTGCACTTGCTGACTGCGCCCTTCACTTGCCTGTCAGCATTTTTCAAGTGTTTATGAGATCCAAGACACCCTGCCTCATCTGTCAAATGAAGTCAATTTCCCTGAATCTGCTGCATTGTAGGAGTCTCCTGGAAACAACTCCCCTTGCTCATAACATGGGAACACTGCCCATTCGCCTCAGAGGCTGCTTGTAAGGAGTAAATGAGACTCAGATTATAAGAGTGCTTTGAGAAGTTCAAAGCAATATATACATAGCAGGTAGTATTTTAAGAATGCTACGGCGTACTGTGCATCTTCTCAGCATGAACAAAGGCAGTGAACCTCTCCTCTTTGTGGTTGAAACATAATCTTCCATTTGATACTAACAGACTACTCTGTGAAGTGTATCACTGTTTGTAGAAGAGGAAATCAAGATTCTGAGAGGTTAAACAATTTGTCTTCAGTTGCACAGCCTGTAGGTGGCAGAACAAAGATTCAAAGCAGATCTGTCTCTAAAATCCATGCTGTTAGTCACTTCTGCTGTATTTTCATCCGTCTACCAAGGGTGGGTAGTTTCCTTTCTAATGCTGCAAGCTGTCTTACGAGGAATCCTGCTCACAGAGGGTGTCTGGTGGTTTTGCCAGGCAGCTGCAGGGCAGGTCTAAAGATATTAGGGCATAGATGCCCACCACGGCATGTCCCAGAGGTGGGTAACCCTGTTTTTGTAAACTTGTTTCCTCTGCCAGAGAGATTCCCTCAGCTCCGTTTCCCCTCTCACATTCCTCCTAGCCCTCAGCCTGGCAGGACTGCATCTCAGAAAATTCGTGTGCCTATTTCTTCAGGTTTTTCTAAAAGGAGCTTCCTTGTCTAGTTATGTGTATGTGGGACTCTGACCTCCAGAGTCAACCTCAATCTCAGTCACTCCCTGAGGCCTGATGACATGAGGTATCTTTGGAGATGAGCAGCTTCTGAAGGGTGCTGGCATCATTTAGACACCCCCCCCCCCAAAAAAAAAACTGCCTCCTCTCTGGCTGTTCTCACACCAGTCACCAGGGGTTCAGCTGCACAGAATGCCCATAGGTCCCTGAAAGCACCATGGTATTTAATGCCTCAGGTCTTCGCGCGTGCTCTTCCTTTCACCATCTTCAGAACTCTGAATCATGCGGAACACTTGCTTCCTCTGGGAAGCCTTCTCTGCTTTCCTTTCCAAGCTGAATCTCCTTTTTCTGTATTCTCAGTAGTGTGTGCTTGTCTGCTGTCATGAATATTTACCACGTGATGCTGAGGGTATCTGTTTACCAACTCTCTCTTGCTAACCTGTATTCCACTAAACCTATTCTAGGGACCAGGTTTTAGCCAGCACCAAACATAGTGCTTGCTCTGTAGTAGGTGTTCAGTGATTTTTGCCGAGTGAACGAACAGTTGAAAGTATCTCTTCATTTAACTCTCTAAGCCCTGAAGAGCAGTAGGTAGTAGAAAGTTATGCCATTCCTCTCTTGCAAGCACCCTCCCCTCACTGGTAGTCCAGGTAATTCCAAATTCTAGTCAAGTATTGCAGCTCAGAGAAAAATGTGTTTGAGCAAACCTCCAACCTACATCTGGGATGCTTGCAGCTCCCATGTGTTTTGAGACAAGAATCCCAGCACTTCTGGACAGTGAGCTTTTTCCCGCATCCAGGAAGACTCAGGATCAATCGAGATCCGTTACTGGTCACAAGTTCTGGCAGCGGATGCAGCGAAGGGGGCGTGTCGGTAAACCCTCACGGCCAGCCCTCCCGCACAGGGGCCCTTAATCCGCTTGCTGCTAACAACCAACTGTTTGGGGAACGGTGAATTGGTCTCTTCAGATTCTAAGGAGGCTGTCAAGGTTAGAGCACCAGACGGGAAAGAAGAGCTGGCCTAGAGTCTCTCCATTGAGCTGGGCCCTAATTTAGGGAGGCCCTAGGCCTGCCCCTCCTCTGTTCCATAGCAGAAAGGGCTGATGAGGCCTTCCAGAGCCAAGGCTGAGGTCCCATGGAACTAAGCTTTTGTTCCCTAGAAGCAATGAGCCTTCTAGCAGTGGGGGATGGGGACAGCCAAAAGAGCTCCAAGCGAAAAACGAAGCCCCTGGACTGTATTAGGAAATAAAGGCCCAGAGAGATTTCTGTGCATTAATATTTCAAAAACTGATATGCCCCATCTGAGCTGTAGAGAAAAGGGATGCGGCTACCTCTGGTATGGTGGCTTCAGTGGGAAGTGCCCACCTTCAACCGCCCCACACGGGGAGGAGGAGCAGAAGGGAGGAGAATCCACTGGCTTCACTATGATTGACAGCAGATAGTTGCTGAGCATCTACAGACATGTAGATTATGGTGCTGGACAGTGTGGAAGGGAAAAGAAACATTGAACATTAGTCCAACTAAAGCACATCATTTCTTTAAAAAAAAAAAAACATAAAACTTTGACTCAAAAAGGATATAATCTGGCCAGATAGATAGGAAATAAACACACAAAAGCATAAAAAGTATTCCAGTTTAAGATACCATTGATTGTAAAATGCACCATGTTTTTGACTGTAAGAAAAGCACTACTAATTAAACCAGCATCATCAACTGTAATATGCATCCTAATTCAAAAGATGTTAAAATGGTGGTAGGGGGATGAGAATTTTTAAGCATTGATGAAATACGTCTACAAGATAGCACATGTTAAATCACAAATGAATCAAAGAACTCAGCAATAAAAGCAAGAGCATTCAGGACTTCCAAGGGAAAACCCGTAACTGGGGATCAAGGCAAAGAGAGAGAACATGAGCTGAACCTGGGCCAAAGAAGCTTATGCCTTACTGAGATCACTGAAGCAGAAGGAGGGCATTCCAGAAAATGGAAGCACTGAAGTTGAAGCCAGAAGGGCACAGTGGAGAGGAATGCTGTACAGACAGTGAGCAGAGCAGTTAGGGTGGATGAAGGTAAGGGCAGGCAGGCGGTGAGCAGAGGTTACACAGGAGGAAGATCTTCAGTAAACCAGAGTGCCGATAAAACCAAAATGGCCTGTAGGGTTATCCCTAGCTCATGCCGATTCAAGCTCTGAGGGGGAAAGAGTTCTGTGGCACAGACAAGCTGGAATTCCACCTTGCTGTCATTCATTCATTCATTCATACAGCCACACTGATTGAGCATCTACTAAATTCCAGGCACTTTGGAGGAAACAAATGAATCCTAAATTCTGAGTGTAGATATCATCGTGAACCCCACTCTAAAGATGATGAGCCAGAGGTCCAGAGAGGTCCAGTGATTGCCCAGCCTCCCACTGCTGGTAAGTGGCAGGAAAGGGAGGTTGTGAGGATTTGATTTCTGGCACTCTAGACAGTGTGAGACAGGGTACAAACTTCTGTACAGGGCGCAGTGAACAGTAAAGATTGCTTGGATCAAAGAAATAATAAAAATTGAAAGGTTAGTTTATGTTGTAAGAAGATCTTGAATACCAGGGGCCTTAGACAACCACAGACAGAGAAGAGTCCCTGATGGCTTTTAATCAGGGATCAGATCTGTGCCCTAGGAAAATTAACTTGTGATCTATCCACAAGGCAGATTATAGAGAGAAAAAACTGGAATCAGAAAGACCTATTAGAAAGTTATTACAACACTTTAAATAAAAGGAATTTGACGCAACATAATGCTGGAGTTAAATCATGGTCTTTGCTTTTTATTAACCTTGAAAGGTTAAGGATGTACATTCCCCCTGCCCCAAAATATCTTGGAGTCTTTGATCTATGAACTTCTCTAAGCTTTCATGAGCTTTGTTTCCAGCCTCGGCATATACTAGCATCATCTGTTCCTAAAACAATGGCCTTCCACAAGCAGCACAGGGTCGGGGAGAGTGGGACAGAGAGGAGGTCCAGGGAGGGAGGGCTGGGAGGCCAACAATTGCCTCTCCCAATCTTGGTAAACACAAGTGTACTGTGCCTAACTTCACTCTTTATACAGATCTAGAAACTTCTTTAAACTTCCTTCTTCCACATTATAAATCCCGAATTTTAGACTCTTTTCCTATGTTAGCCACCCTCCCCATCAGATTGTATGATCATCTAGCTCAAACCTCTTGTCTCACAGATAAAACCCTAAAGTTTTGGGAAGGAAAAGGACCTGTCTCGGGCCACACAGCCAGTGGGTAGCAGGACAAGCCTCTGACCCTCTTAGCCTCTCTGACCTGCACCATCTCCAGCTCTCAGCTCAAACCAGCAGCCCCTAGACGGACTCTGTTCCCGGGATAGGAATTCATGGTTTGGGGATAAGAGAGAACAAGTTTCACTTGAGTCTTCAGTGATACTTCCCCTCATCTGCAGATCTTTTTGACTGCTAGAGCCTATCCAGGCACTTCATGGCCTCTGCAGTATCTCTTGGGTGTCTTAACAAGGGTCATCTTAAAAATCCCTAATTACTAAGTTTGACTGATTAACAGTCTTTACCTGATTGTTGAGTTTAGAGCCGTTCAGGGTGAAATTAGGAAACAAGTCTCAGATTGGGGTCGGGGTCAATTTATAATCACCAAATGTCTGCTGGCAATTTCCAGTTGGATGTTCTACCATCACCTGAAGCCCCACACATTTCTCTCAAAACCACATTACCGTCCATGTTTCTCTCTGCCACAGTTCTCTGTCATCCAGGCTATAGCCACAGTCCATCCATATTCCCTCCTCTGCCTCCAACAGTAGGTCACCAAGAAGCGTTTTGTGTCTCTTCAACACCTCTTGTTTCTGTCCTGTCTTTTCCATTCCTGCTGGCTTTCTGCTTGATACTCCACATGGGCTTGTGATGAGATAGCTGGGAACCTATGTGTAATATCGACAAAATTCAAGAAAGAAGGTACCTCCCCTGTGTGTGCAGTCTGCTTCCTTTGCACCTGTGTCACAGAATCCTTTTTAAATGTTAGCTCAGGACCCAGAATTGGCATTCCCCTCATTGGCTGGGAGCCTGTGGTTGTAAAAATCCACTTGTGAGCTTCCAGCTGTGGTCCTCTATGCATTTGCACAGCACAGCCTCTCTCTGCCGGCCCTCCAGCTATACGAGTCTCTGCTGAGGATAGCTTTTAGGCAAGACCAGTCCAACTGAGCGGCCCTCAAGCTAAGCTGGCCTGGATGCCACTAGTCAGAGAGTGAGCAAGGTGAGAACGCCCAATCTCTGAGCTGAATTTCCTGAACCCCTCCTGTCCATAACGCATGAGCTGGACACTGGAGGGATGATAAGAAAATATAGGAATCCTTACCTCCACGAGCCAGCCTGGCTAAAAACGGAAGGAGAAAGGGCAAGCAGCAAATGGCAACCTCTGAATCCCAGTCCACAACAATACATTTATTTATTCAGCCCTCATCTACTACTATGTATCATACGAGGTTCTAGATAAAGCTAAACGTGATTGTTTCCAATCATCAGGGGTTCATGACCTGTAAGGGAACATAGCTAAGAAACAGTTCTTATCCATTGCGATACATGTCATTATGGTAGAGGTAAGCCAAGGACACTCAGAACCTAAGCTAAGACTGAAATAAGACTTTTAATAATATGAATGAATATGCAAATTAAGTGATTGACCGTGACCGTGTGCCAGGCACTGTGCTGTTCACATTATGTCATTTTTCTCTCATTTGCACAGTTTTTTTGTGTTTTTTTCTTTCTTTCATCCTTACAACTTTCTGGGCAAGAGCTATTTTTGTTTCTGGTTTTCAGACAAGACATCTGAGGCCTCTAGAGGTTAAACAGCTAGCCCAAGGTCCTCCACTTGTAACAGGAGGAAACTGTGGTCCAGCCCAGGCTGCCTCCCACCAGAGTCTGAGGACTATCTGTGCAGAAGGCCCTCCCTGGAGGGGGCCTGGTCTGAGCAGAGCCAGGAGGATGACTAACAGCCATCCTTACAGAGCTGGGCTGGGTGATGGGCTGCACCTGTTGCAAACATGGATCAAAGCAAGTGCAGGGCATGGAGGAAAGAGAGAATGTAGCCCCCTCTAGTATTCAGGGTTTCTCTGAACAGCTGGAATGACCTAAGAAGGCTTCACAGAGGAGGTGAGCTTTGCACTGGACTTTGAAGGCCAGCCAAGGGCCCAGTGTTTCAGCATAGGAAGAAAGCAAGAAAACAGAGAGAAAGTCAGGCCCTAGCAATGGGCAGGCTAAGCTCTCGGCAAAGGAGGAAAGAGATGAACGCAAGAACATTGAGTCTGGAGAGCCTTCTTTATGTGGATGTGGGAGGGGGCGCAGCTGGGGGGACACAGCAGAAGACCAGGCCAAGCCATGCCACCTAACCTGGCCTCTCCGTCTTCAGCCTATGCTCAGCTGCAGCCGCACCAGCTCCTCTCCCAGCCATCCTCAAAGCACCTGCAGCCCCAGTTTGTGATGCAGCAGCAGCAGCCATCACAGCAGCAGCAGCCGCCCCAGCCATCACGGCCGGCGCTCCAGGCCCCGTCTCATCCCCAGCTGGCCTCGGTCCCTCCGAGCCTGGCCCTGCAACCCAGCCCAGAAGCCCATGCCATGCCGCTAGGCCCAGTCCCATCCACCCTGCCTCTCCAGTGCCCTGCTGCCAACCTGCACAAGCCTGGCAGCTCTCAGCAGTGTCCCCCTCCCACACCAGACACTGGGGCTCACAACGGATATCCCGAGGGCCTGGCCCACACCCCTCAGCGCAGGTTCCAGCATGCCTCAGCTGTCATCTTACAACTACAGCCTGCTTCACCGGTGGTGAGTAAGCCTATCCCAAGGTCCAGGGAACAAAGAGGGAGGACACCACTCAGGCCATCCCACGGCCCCCACTGGGATGTGTATCTGGGTGGGCTGAGCATCAAAGTCCTCGCTGAGTACTCCAGGAAAGAAAAGGGGCCTCTCCCTAACTTGGGGCTGGCTGAATCTTAATGTCCTTCTACCCAAGCTCCACAGAAACGGGGGATGCGTTCAGGAAGGCAGAGACAATTCATGAGCAAATCACATCTGTCCTGTCCTTCAACAGCCCCAGCAGTGCACCGCTGATGACTGGAAGGAAGCGGTACCTGGGGAGAAGTGTGGATCGGAGACTCGGTCTGGCCCATCACCGCATCAGCAAGCCATCATCACTGCGATGCCAGGTGGCCTGACTGTGCCCAAGAGCCCGAACATCCAGCAGTCCCCAGCTCACGGTATGAAGTGTAGTGGGGCCCTTGGGGGAGGGGAGAGAGTCAGCCCTCCTTGCCACCCCCTGGCACATTGCACTTGGGCCTCTAGAATGGGAAGGAAACTATCAACCCCAAGCAGCAAGAAAGAAGCTGGGTAGGTGGGATCAGAGAGTGGATTGAGAAGATGAAACAAGGATAAAGAAAGGGGACCCAGAAGGTATAAAAGGATAGAGAAAGAAAAGAATAGAAAGTTCTAGATGAGGCCGGCCTGTCACTGCTGTCAGATGTATCCACATAGCCATATGTCAGGTTGAGAGTTCACCCAGCGGTTCAGTTGTCTCAATCCTCTGCTCCGCTTGGTATGAGAGAGTGTTCTTGAAGTTGGCGATATGACAAGGTGGCTGCATAGCACACAGATGAGGGCAATGCCTAAGGGGATCTAGCAGGGGATTCATGGAAAGCCTCATTGAAGGAAGAGTGGCTCTGCTCCCAGCTCCCCCACTGAGCGCTCAGTGTCAGGCAGGCTTCTCTAAAACCTGGGTTTCAGGAGGCTCCACTGATCCCTCCACCCTGACAGGAGAACCACGGTGGTACCTCTGCCGCCACAGCAATCCCCTCACTTTCCTTTCCTTCTCTGCCAGTCTGTGCAGCCATCTTGGCCCAGATCTTGATGACATTCTGGGCCATGGGCCATGTATAACTCAGGGAGGCAGTTCCATTGTTGAACTCAATGTGCTGAGAGTGGGGGTGGAGAGAACCAAGAGAAAGGGGGGGATGGAAATGGAAGAAAGAGAAATGAGAATAAAAGAACTTAGGGACAAAGTAGTTATAAATGTCCTATAAGGAATGGAAGAGGGATCAAGGAAAAGAAAAGCAAAGGAAAGCAAAGAACATTCGAAAAATTAAAAGAGAGGAGATCAGAGTTCTCTTGACAAATTGCAATGAAAAGGGGTTCACCATTTTGTAAAGCAGCCCATTCCACTGTGGGATTGCTCTAATTATCAGAAAGTGGCTTTTCAAATTAAGCCAAAGTCTATTGTCCTGGAACTCCCACCACTGGCTGTGATTCTGTCTTGTGGATTGTAATGGAGTCCATCTCCTACAGTGTGTGTAGACAATTATCATGTCTCTTTCTTCTCCCCATCCCCCCCATTAAAAAAAGAGAGAGAAAGAGAAAAAACATCTCCAGGCTAAATATTTGAGATTTATTTCATTTTTTACCTATCACACATCAAGACCTCCCATTTCCACCATGATGATCATTCTTGTCTAGCCACATTCCACCCTTCCACTAATTCTCTTAAAGTGTGATTCCCCCAAATGAAGCACACTAATTCCGAATATAAAAAGATGCTAGTGACCCAAGGTTGGCACCTAGACCTAGCTTTATAAGCCCTCCAAGAGGCAGAGCTCTGCATAGTATAGTAGAGGGGAACTAAAATTTGTTGAACACCTACTATATGCCAAGTTCTGTTTTCCTTTGCTCACTCATGATATCCCTGAGGGAGCATTACCATTGTCCCCATTATTTAGAGGAGGAAATGAAAGGCTCCGGGTCTCAGAGGTAAGAAAGGGCAGCCCCATAATTCTGGCTTCAGGGGTAATGCCCTCACCTGCCTTCATCACGACATTGCACCTATGACCCCATGTTAACTCCCCCAACCCAAGGGAATGATACCCTTGGTTCACAGAGCACTGTGTCTTGTGAATCCCAGAGGGGTTGGGCTTGGTTTCAGTTTCTGTTTTCGTGGTTTCTTTTTATGTGAACTGCTATCATTTCAGGTCCCCTCCATCTCAAAGTTGTACAGTTTATATTGTAAGCCAAAATGTTATTAATTATATCCATTCAGTGGTGTCTTGTGAATTTAGCCCACAGTTCAAGGCACACCAGAAAATGGTAACAGTTGATAGCTAGCATTTAATGAGTCCTCTCTGCCAGCTTTACATGCATTTCCTCACTTAATCCTGCCAATAACTCTCTGAAACTAGAACCTTTATCATGCCCATTTTCAAGATAAGAAAACCGAGGCAAGAGAGAATAAGTGATGGGCCAGGAATGTTTTATATCTGAATTTTGTCACTCATTCTACTAACTCCTCTGCTTAACTTTGCCATCTGTATATTATATAGCATGTCTTTAACCAATTTGCTGATAGAAATGTTGAATAGGACCTGACTGAAGACACATGCCCAGTCTGCAGGTTGGTGATAATCAACAGTCTTTGTTCAGTTATTTGTTATCCAACAATCTCTGAATGAACTGACATTTGCCTTCCTTTCTTCATCTTGTCTATAAAGCTCTCAAAATTTTTTTCTGAAATCTAGTTCAAATGATACACATATAACAAAGCACCCTGTTCCTAAGGTTCTGTCTCATGAGAAAAGTAAGTTTTGCACAATGGAAAACAACTGTTAACCACCCAAGATTTAAATATCCATTCTGTATTATATGTTTGAATGCCTGCTTTGTGCAAAGCACTGTGAAATGGGAGGTAATCCACAGAGAAAGAAGGTCTGTACCCTACCTTCAAGGAGCTTAAGGAAAAGATAAGAAATGCACAGGAAAAAAATACAGTAAAAGATAAGATATGATAAATGTCATAGAAAGATTATGGGTAAGTGCTTCAAAAGGTAAGACAGAAAAGTTACTGCTGAGTAGAGATTATCTGGGTAGATTGCGGAGGGTGGGGGGGATGGGGGGGGAAGTGGCATTGTTCTAGAGCAAAGGTTGGCAAACTACATCCTAAGGGCCAAATTCATCATATCACCAGTATCCCTACAGCCCACAAGCTAATAATTGTTTTTTACATTAAAAAAACATTTTTAAGACTCAAAAGAATATTTTGCGATACATGAAAATTATATGAAATCCAAGTTTCTGTGTCCACAAATAAAGTTTTATTGGAACACAGCCACATACATTCATGTAGTGTTGTCTGTGGTCGCTTTCCTGATGCAACAGTAGAGTTGAATGGTTGCAATAGAGACCACGTGGCCTACAAAATCTAAAATATTTACTATCTGATCTCTTACTGAAAAAGTTTGCCAGCTACTTTTCTTGAGTCTGTGAGACCTTTAGGAGAGGTAGGACCTGGACAGGTGGAGCTGAGCAGACGGTATTCCAGAAGGGACTAGTGAAGTGGGTAAAAGTAGGGAAGGAGTAGTGTGGGCATGTTTATAGAACAAAATATAAGTGTAAGAAATGTAAGGACAGAAAGGGGGAGGAAATGTGAGTATTAATGAAAGAAGGCATTGAAAAATGGGCGGGGGGGGGGCAGGGAAAGAAAAAGAGAGCAAAGTAAACCATCAGAGAATACAAAATAAATGTAAAATGTGGAAACAAAAGAGATGAGGCCTGAGGGGAAAGGGATGGGGAAACGAATGAATGCTAAGAAAGGTAAGGATATGAGAAGATACTGGAAATAGAAGTCAAGTATGGGGAGAGGAATTCGGATCATCTATTCAGCATAAAGCTGGGCGTGGGGGATGGGGGCTTGTGAAGGTCTCACAAGCTCTAGCACGTCTACTGAATGAAGGTGCTTCCCCACAGTTCAAACCAGCGTGGTTTAGGAAAAGAACGTTTACTGGGCTCCCACTGTGTGCCAGGCACTGCAGGCAATTTGTGTAAATGCCCTCAGTTAACCTGCATAGTAAGCCTAAAAAAGAGGTATTATCCCCGTTTATGGAGGTGTAACTGGGTCACTTTGGTCATTAGTTAACCTCTCTGATACTCAGTTCCCAGTGGGGAGGATAATGACTACTTGTGGGGTTATTGTGAACTCTTTTAAGTCAGAGGAGAGCGCGCGCATGTAGGGCTTGACACAAATTAAGCACTCAATTAGTGCTAGTCGTTATTCTTCCTGCCTCCGACTTGGCCAGGCGGGAGTCACAGTTCATCACCGCACTGGGGACTTCTGACGGGGCGAGGGCGGAAGTCGGCGCAGCGCCTGCCTCCCGAAACCTCACCGTGACGTCTCTAACCGGCCACCGGCCTTGCGGCGCCGTCCCGAGGGCGCCGCGGAGGCGGGGCCGGCGCGGCCGCACAAAGGAAGCGCGCGGCCCGGCTTCCGCGCCGGCGCCCCGCCTCCCGGAGGCCCCGCCCCGCGCGCCCAGGCCCCGCCCCCGCGCCTCGCCCCGCCCCCGGCGGAGGCGGCCGCGGGAGCCCTGCCGGGACGCGCCGCATTGTCTCCGCGGCGGCTGCAGCCCTAGAGCGCCCGCCGTGCGCGCGCGCAATCCGCCGCCGCCCGCACCCCCACCCCGGCCTCGCGCCCCTGCCGCCCTTTGTGGACGCCGGCTCGGCCGGTGCGGTCGGATGCGCCGCGGCAGCCCCGGGCCCCGGCTCGGAGGCTCCCGGCGGAGAGGAGGCGGCCCGCCCGGGCCCGGGACCCCGCGCGAGGCGGCGCCCGGCCGAGGGGTTGCGTAGGCCCCGCCCGGCCAGGCCCAGCCGGGCCCTGGACAGGTCAGTGCCCGTGGCGGGGGAGGGGTTCTAGCCCGGAGGGGTCCCGCGGCCCGCGCTCGCCGCACCGGACAACGGGCACCGCCCTCCGGTGCCACTCCTGGCCCGGGCCTATTCGGCTGCCAGGCCGTGCCAGCCCGCGACTCTCGCCCTCCCGGCGCCGGGGAGGTGTCCTGCGCCTCCCCCGCCTTGTCGGGGGACCCTGCCTGCCCCTCACTCCCCCGGCAGCCGTTGCGTCACCCTCGGCGTGCCCAACGCTTCCGTTGTGTCCCCGCACGCCCCCACCCCCGCTTCGGTCCTCCGGGGACGGCGCTTTCCTGGGGATGGACGGTCCGCTTAGGGACAGGGCTGCTGGCATCCGCTATACTTTCTGGGTAGGCGACTGCCTATCTTGGAGGGCCTGCGACTTCGCTGGAGAGTTTTGTTTTTAATCTAGTCTCACGAGGCTTTTAATTGGATGGAAAGGGACAAGCTGTTCTGTGTCCGTCCTCTCTTCCATTTTTAGAAGAGCGTTTTCTCTCCTTCCCATGCCAAATGAAGGCATATTGTATTGAGTGGGCTCTTTACATTAAAAATCGAGACCTGTGAGATTCCGTCGTTAAATTGAAGTCCACAGGGAGGGAAATAATCTGCCCAAGGTCAGGTTGCCAACCAACGGTGACCCTGCAGTGATGAGAACTCCTAGTCGGCGACTGCTATATTGCTGGATACCAGTTTGTGCCAGTGATAGCCCCACCGTCTCGGTCCTCACCCTCCCTCCCCCAAGGCCGCTTTTGAGACCTGAACAGATTTCACTGACACAGTTTCAGTTATAATCAACTTTCCTTTCCTTCCTGCTCCATACCTAGAATGTTGACCTTGTTGCCTTGCTGTCTGCAGAGACACAGTTTTCTGTTCCTTTTCCTGCTTAAATCAGTGACCGCTCTCCCCCTTAGATCTCCCATCCCAGATCTTTAATCCTCTTCCATTAGCATATTGGACCCAGAGGATCCCTTGTTGTGAAATAAGCTACCGACCTAAATCCACCATATGTCCCCAATTTTTCTAGGACAACCCCAATTTAAAATATTCCATCCTGTTGTCTTATCAGCCAAGTGTCTCAATTTTTGGTTTAGAAAATAGTGTCATTTTAACCGTATCAGGCCCTGCTGTCCTGGCCTTTTCCAGCCATTTGACTCTGGGGCATAACTGGGTAATCCAATTACCATTCACTGGGGATTTTTTTATTCCCCACCCCACCCCCAGTCAACCCAAACGTTGGAACTACTAGGATTACTAGATGAGTCTGAAAATTGCAGGCTAATGAGACAGGGCAATTCCTTCTTGCTCCTATATGTCTGCCCCCGCCCCTGCCCTCCCCAGTTTTTATTCTGAGTACAGGGCCTCAGACCTGTGGCAGTGTCTGTTGATTTAGGGCTTAAGTTGAGGTCACATGGGATATAGGGCTTCATAGCATTTTGACTCTAGGAGAGAAAGAAACTTACTGTGTTGGTTACAGAGCAAGAGGTTCTATCTCGTATCTTAAGATACCTGCACAGCTAAGTAGTTTTGGTTCCTCTCAGATTTCACACACCTTGTTTGCCCTCCTGACCCATGCGAAGCATTGTCCTAGGCACTGTGAAGAATGTAAAAGTGGTTTTCCCCGCTTCGCCCTCAACATCTGGATCTCTCTGTGGAAATAACCACACTTTTGAATCAGCTGATGCCTGTGTGTTTCCCACTGTTTCTGTCCCTGAGTTCCAGTCCCTGCCAGACGGGAACCAGAGCTTCTGGCTCGGCTCCTTCACAAGGGCTGGCTTCTTTCACAGAGGGCCCAGCAGATGGGCAGTGGTGCTCGTGCGGCACCTGCCCTTTTCAGGCACTCACCATGGGAGCTCTGCCTCTCAGCCCACCCAGGATCTGTTTCCAGGTTTGTCCATACACATTGGGAAGAAGAGATACCTTTTTCCCCCTCTTCAGCTTTAATCTCAAGTCCACTTTCTGTTGTTCTTGAGTTGGTTTCTCAGTTGTCCAAACTGCATTTTTGTGAGCCCTAGCTCCTGTTTTCATCACCTCCCCCCCCCCCGCCCCCCCGCCTTTTTAAGCTGTTGCTGTATTGCTAGGTGGCACATAGATACTTGATGAATATTCGTATTTTTTCATGGCCTCCTAGCCCCGTCCACTTCTCTGCCAGGTCCTGGCTTAATTTCTAACTTGCCCTTGTCAGGTGCACTCAAGGTATTATTTCCACAGCCCTCAAAGTGAGGAAGAGTCTCCAGCTCTTCTTCCTTCTGTGCCAGTAATGATTCTCCTGGCTGTCGGCCTCTTCAGCCCTTGTTCCTCTGCATTGCAGTGGAGGAGAACCTCTTAGGAAGGTGTCTCATGCCTCTCCAGACATCCCTCCTCTGACACTGACTTTCTAGTCTAAACTGGTGACCCTGAGACTTCTCTTCCTGCCCCCGAGGCCCCTTCCCCCGTCTCTGACCCTGTGCCTGTGCCTTGCTCTGGCTCAGCCCCAGAATCCACTCTTTTCAAACCACATCCTTTTTCCTGCCTTACTCATTTCCTGTCTCAGATACTTTGGATCCCTTGGATCTTTCAGTGGGAGAGAGAATAAGGGGAATAAATAGATAGATGATTTATAAACCTGAACTGTTCATGCCTCTGTTCTTGCATGCTCTTCCTTCAGCATCCCCTCTGTAGGTTTTCTTGTTTTAGGGGAAAGAAAACAATTACTATCTCAGAATTAAGAACCTTTCCCTGAGTGTGTGAATGTCTTTTTGTCTCTCTTTTTTCCTGTTGTGATTAAGTCTCTGTCCTCCTCTGGGCTGTGGGCCTCTCTCTAGGCATTCAGTAACTTATTTGCTGAATAAAGTTCACCCCTTTCCTGTCAAAGTCCTTCCCTTTCAGCTCGCATTGACAGGTAGGTAAGCCAACATAAAGTTTAAATTGAAAAACTAGAGAATAGGATGGTGGTTCCAGTTCTAGTAAGGCTGCTCCATGGAAGTGTGACATTCACTGAGAGTTTTTATCTCCTCTTGGTTAGTCCCAGATTATATTATTAGAGTTCTCCCAGCTGTGCAGTACCATTTACTCTCCAGGCAGATTTGATCCCCTCCTGGAAAAGATTCTCTGAAAAGCTACATCACATCTACTAGAAATAAGAATAAGGAAGCAAGACGCCTTCAGAAAAGCATAGTTTCTCTTTTATTCCCTTTTTTTGGTGCCAATTTTTGCAACTGGAAGATGAAGATGATGATTTTCTGTGGTCAGGAGGAATCTCACAAAAGTGGTTGTAGAGATGCTTGGGTGTTTTCCACCCCCTGGAGAAACAGAGTAAGGACTAGCTGCCTTACGCAATCTCCTCCCATGAGGGCTTTTGCCAGTAACAGAAATGACTCTCTGCAGTGACTTACTAGCACCTTGTCTGATGGAAGTCAAAGCTGGAACTAACCCCTCAAGGTAGAGTGATGAACATATACAGACTTATGTTTTCAGTGTTTTTATGGCCTGCTTTAAACTGCAGTGTGAGTCACCAGTTTGAAAGACTGTTTGAATATGTGTTCTGTTAAAATTGTTTCAAGTGGGCCTGTTCAAGATAACTTGAAATACTTATCCACAGTTCAAATAGATGCAGGTTTCATTTTAAGCATTGACTTATTTAAAATTTCAGCTAGAATTTAATTACATCAGAACACAGATACGATACTTGTTTTAAAAAAAAACTCAGAGACAAACCATCTTTAATTCAACTTTATGACATTTTGAGAATTGTTAGGAAAAGAATCAGCCATTTGTTTATCCAAGACAACAGTCTTATAGACTCAGGGCTTTTTCCCCCATTAGTTACAAAAGTAGAATATAATTGACATGAATAAAAAAATGTTTTTTTAATAGTTAATCTAGTTATATAATTAAGAATGATTAGTTTTTGAAGATATATACTAAAAAAATAGCATATGATTTAAATAATAAATTGTTGCTGTGTGATTCATTGTAAAATCATCTAGGCCAGCATACTTAATGGTTTTTTCTTTTTCCTTCCCCTTCCAAATTATTTATAGTTAGTGAAAAGGGATGTGTTTTCCTATACTTTAAATTTCCAAATGATTTTTTTTTTAGTTCAGTCCAAAAGAAAGCATTCTTTTTACATCTGCCAAAGAAGTGATTGCTGTTAAACAGGGATTGCCAGTATTCTAAGATAAATCCAGATGTTGAAGAGAGTCCCGGTCTGCCATTGGGCTTTCTTTAAAGCAGAAACCTGTGTCTTGGATGATTTTCTTCTTAGCAGTGAAATTTGTCACAGCTTCTCTTAAGAAAAGATGGCTTTTAGATGCCATGTCATAACCGACTCTTCTCCAGTAGATTAGGAAGAGCAGGCCTGCTGCTGAATATTGGAACTGTTGGCAAGAAAATGAGAGTTCATGACTGCTAGGAGTTATTTTTGAAGCCCTAGTTGCACGGCTATTATGTCTCAAATACTGTATAATTATCCCTAGTTACTGATATCTTTAGCATATTTGAAACCATCCATATGTGGCCTAAATCCACACTGCTATATTAAGATATTTTTAAATAGCCCAAGCAAATGACACTGTAAATTAAAACAAAATTAATGTGAGCCAAATACTGTTTTTTTAAAAAATCAATTAAGTCCACATTTCTAGGCCTCCAGTATTAATCACTTCTGTCAGCTGATTGGTAGCAAAGTAGGGTGATTGAGAACTTAGACGGTGGTTATTAAAGGGAGAGGGCAGTGTTTTCTAAGAACAGAAATGATCAAGAAGATTGATTTGCAAGATGAGAATAATCTATCCCATTATATAGACAAGGACAACCAAGGCTGGCTTTCTCTAGTGCATATTCTCTCCCTCTCTCTCTCTCTTTCTCTCACCCATTTCTCTAAGAGTATTGTTGCTTCTGCAGTTGGTAAACAAAAAAGGCATCGTATCCAGCCACATGGTGGCCTTTCCTTGTTATCAGCCTGAAGATAGAGAATTTTCTAAACATTTGTGGTTGTTTTTTTAACTGTTACAAATCCATCTTCCATGATTTTATCTTCAACTTTTTAAAGTAATTTCTTTTCACAGGCTAAACCACCTCCTGGCATTATAAGAACCACTGGGGAAAAGTGGTTCTTTTTTGGCTCCTAAATTCTTTCCTGGTTTCTGGGGTTCCTTTGTATGATACCCTGAGACTCTTTATGAAATAAATGCATAGGAAGGGAATCTGGCACTTCTCATGTCCTTTGGATTAATGACTGTTGAAGGTGAATTGAGACGTGTGATCTGCCCTCAACGGCAAGTATATTTCCCTTGTGTTGCAGTTCATTGTCAAAGTGGAAGAATAATTTCTTCCTGAAGCCTGAACTCGGGAGTGCCAGGACAAGACGCTGAGTAGGCCAGCGCACCTGAGGAACATGAGTGATACCTGAGTTTGGGCCAGTGAAAGAACAGCTGTGCTCTGGAGCCGCACGAGGCCAGGCCCAGTGCACTGAGCCTGGGGCAGCTTCCTGGTCTCTTGAGTCTCGGTGATGGGAGCCCTCCAATGGCGAGTCAGGCCTCTTGCACTGCATTGTAACTGCAGTATCACATTTAATACTTGCCACCGCCATATGAGACAAAGATAAGCATCCCGTTTTACAGATGAGGAAACTGAGGCCTACAGTAACTTGCCTGGGATAATAAGCTAAGATTTAAGCTTAGGGTCTTCCTGATCCCAAGTCTTAACTGCTGTGTAGCACAGCTTCCAGATATAATCAATGCCAAGCATTTTACATACATAAACTCTGATATTCACCATTAACCTGCAAGACAGGCAGCATGATGGTCATTTATATAGATGGAGGCACAGACAAGTACCGAGTGCTTGAAGCTGCCCAGGTGATCAAAGAGGGGACCAGAGTGTGAACCCAGGTCTGCACAGAGCCGGTGCCCTTTCCACTCGGCCATTTTTCCTCTCATCTCCTGTGATTCTGATGTCCCTAGAAGAGGGCCTCTCATGTCTGTTCCACACCTTTTGCCTTGTGAAATCGCAGCATCTGCTAGAGAACTGTGACATCAGGGTATCTGGGAGCCCTCCCTGGGCACTGGAGACTGGAGGACTGGCTCCAGCTAGTGGAGCTCTTGTTGAGAACTCTCCCTGGCTCCCTGCAGCCGGAGGTAGTCATCGCACAGTGCTCCTTGCCCGGAGCCGGGCAGCAGTGCCGCAGCTGTGTGGAAATCCCCCCTGAGTCCTGGTCCCAAACCGTGCGGGGGCGGCTGGCGGTTCACTCCATTGATTCCTTCCTCCAGAGCTGGGGGTGGCCGCTTGGAAAACATTCAGCTGTTTACAATTCAGCTTATGTCCACTGTAGCTGGGGCCTGTGGGTGAGTCAGAAGGGCTGTGCGCTCCGCCTGTGTCCTAAGAGACTGGCTGAAAGTCAGCTGTATGGTAATGGCCGCAAGGGAGGAGGAGGATCCCTCCTACCAGACTTGATGCTTAAGAAGCCCGTCTGCTCTTGAATCCTCTTAACCCAGACTTAACAGGGTCACTCCGCAGTGACACGGAGGCCCGTCTGAGGCCACCTGGCCCAGCTTCCCTGGCATTGTGCCAGCCAGCTCCCCAAAGACACAGGTGAGGACCCCGGGTGTGGGCCTCCTGTGACTCAGCAGAGCAGGCCAAAGGGATCTTCCTGTCAGAGTCCTTTTTTCTCTTCTCGGGAGTGGCTCCCAAGAGCAAAGGTGCTCTGAGGGCAGGACTGTGATAGCACCTGTGAGAAAAAGCCACAGCCTGTTGTGTGTCCTGGAGGCAAGGACTTTTTGTGTGTCTGACATCTCAGTCCTTAGCAGAATTGCACAAGCTACAAACATTTGGCCTTGGTACCGCTTACCTTCTGGGTTCTCAGGGGAATACAGGGTGGGAAACAAACTACAATTTTCCCACCTCTAAGAGCTCCTTTTGTGCATGGTTTAGTGGGTGGTGGTATTTACTTGCTAAGTCACATCCGACTCTTTGTGACTCCAAGGATTGTCGCCCGTCACGCTCTTCTGTCATATGGGATTCTCCAGGCAAGAGTACTAGGGTGGGTTGCCATTTTCTTCTCCAGGGGATCTTCCCAATCCAGGGATCAAACCGGGTCTCCTGCATTGGCAGGTGGTTTTCTTTTCCCCTGAGCCACAAGGGAAGCCCGTTTTAGAATGTAGTCTCTTTATTTAGATGGCACACACTCTTGCCTTCATTCTGAAATGTAGACTTAATTATGCACCCTTTTCCTCCTCTGGAAAATTAAGATGTTAGACCCAGGACCCTCCTGTCTCCAGTCCACAGACGGCTAGTGCCCCTGATCTAAAATATCCGCTCTTCACCCCCCATGCCTCTCCCCAGACCTTCTGTCCCTAAATGGGGAGGAAAGCTCTCTGCTTCTCTAAATGATTCACAGCCAGGTGGGAATGACTGCAAGTGTATATTTGCATTTTAAAGCAGGTTGTTAACCAGATTAATCTCTTTAGTTGACCGCTCTGTAGGGGTCCCAGGATGGAGCCACAATTCCTCTTTCCCTCTCTCTTCCCCCTCTCCCTCCCCCCATCAACAAATTGGTACTTAATGAGATTTTGTACTTCCCTCACTTGCAGCGGCACTGATGTCTTTAGGGGCCCAACTATGAAGAGGTTGTAAAGGGTGGCCACAGCCTTTCCTGAGGGCTCACTGGGCCCTCCGCTTGCCGCCCCCTGTTCGCGCCAGGGGTGCCTGCTCTGCATCAGCTGCTCTCCGCCTGGGATGTGGCCTCCCTGGGTGTCCCTTTGCAGGTCTCCGCTCAGGGTCTCTCTAGAGCAGGCAGTTGTTTAGGAGCCCTACTGTCACCCCTCCTGCCCGTGGGACTGGCCTGCCAAGCTGAGGCCCAGCGAGCAGGACTTCACAGCCAGGGGCCTGGAGAGAACACTCTGTGTTGTGTAAGCGACCTTGTTTAGCCATTTGTCGAGCAGAATTTGCTGCAGGCAAATGATCCGTATTATCACCTACGCTGCCTCCTTGAATCCTCTATTAACTTCATTAGCTTTGTCTTACTCCTGCTGCTGCCAGGCTCTGGTAGTCAGAAGTCTTGTGAATTAAAATACTCTTTCTCCTCATGTCTGTAGAAAGTGGAAGTGGCCACTGGCCAGCTGAGGGGTGCAGGGATAGGCCCTGCTTACTTTTCATCTCCTCTGAAGTCAGGTCTTCAAGGCTGCTTATTTTGGGGGCAAATAGAAAGACTTGGTCAGGTCATCTGAAACCCACAATAAATGTTAGTACTGAACCATATTTTAGCGTAACTGATGATTTTTGCCATATCTGTGCTTATAAAGCGCACCATCTGCTGCTGCTGCGTCGCTTCAGTCGTGTCCGACTCTGTGCGACCCCATAGACAGCAGCCCACCAGGCTCCGCAGTCCCTGGGATTCTCAGGCAAGAATACTGGAGTGGGTTGCCATTTCCTTCTCCAATGCATGAAAGTGAAAAGTGAAAGTGAAGTCGCTCAGTCGTGTCTGACTCTTCGCGATCCCATGGACTGCAGCCTACCAGACTCCTCCATCCATGGGATTTTCCAGGCACGAGTACTGGAGTGAGGTGCCATTGCCTTCTCCAAAAGAGCACTATAACTGGTTCCAAAGTGGCCCAGATGGAGCCTAGCTAGGGCCAGCCCTACCTCTGTCCTCAAAGGCAGGAGAGCTCAGCCTCTCTGGATACCTACCTCCTGGCCCTGGGGGCAAGGCTGTTTCTATAGGTGCCTCTGGCCTCTTGCTTCTGGAGGTCATCATGCCTTTCCAAATGCCTGGAGCCAGCATCAGTGTTTGAAAGCAGACCGAGGAGCCCAGAGCTGCAGTCTTTGGAGCTGATTTATGCTAAATTTCCCATCCACTGAGGAAATCCCCACTCTAACAAGAAGAAATGGGCTGAGAAGTAGCTCTTATTCTTCTTCAGAGCCAGGTAGCCAGAAATGCCATTCTTGTAGGCAGGCACCAGCCACCTGCTCTGTCTCAGTCACTACCGCCTCGGAAAGTGACTTGCCAATCTCAACTGGTGACGGGTTGTTGCTGGAAGACTAGGGAGAACAGTACTCTAGTCACCCGTGAAGACGGAGACCACAGTTACCGCACACTCTGGTTCGGCACCTGTTAAATGGCTGTCATGTGCTGGTCACTGGGTTAACCCTGAGGATACAGACAAGACCCGAACAGCCCTGCCTAACTAGGGCCCCTGCTTTGCCTAGCAGGGAAGACTGTCCCTGAGCAGGTAATTTCACAAATGGGGCCCAGGGAGTGGGGAGGGGATTCGCCCTTCCTGTTTTAATTCAGTCGCTATAAGGACTGTTTTCTGCCAGAGCCTGAGAGCAGATTGAGATGCAGCCTACAGGTTGAGGCCTGTGTTATATAACGACGCCCCCAGAACACATTGCTTTGTTCATTCTCATCGGAATACTTGGCCCTTTGTGGTCAGCTTCAATTAAATGCTAGATTCTACCTCTCCCTCCCCCGCCCCCACTGGAGCCTGGTTTTATTTCCTTCCTGCAGCTTCTCCTTCTCAGGGTATCCTGGCCTCCGCCTTGCAGATCCAGGTACCTCACTCTGTATAAAGGCATTTGAGACCTGCGGGAATCCCAGCAGCACTTACAGCCTCAGACTAGTCAAGGGAACTGAGTAAGGAAGAATTCCAAAGATAGAGGACTTCTTTGTCTCTTTCTCATCTGGCCTCAGGGCCAGCAGGGCAGGTTGTTGCATGTTTAAGCTGCTTTCCCCTAAACAGGCCGCAGAGCAGTCTGGGAGAACGGGAAGCAGATTAAATTAATCTCAGTGTGCTGAGCTTGGCAGGGGGTGAGATCGTGTATGGTCATTCTAGAAATAGCCCAAACTCCTTTGTTGCTAAAGCAGATGATCAAGGTTTGCCTGCAAGATGACTGCAAAACAGAATCGTTGCAAACCTCTGTACAAGTTGTAAAGCACTCTCCTGCCCGTCCCTGGGACTCTGTCTCTCCTGCAACCAGCCAGAGTCATAACAGAGAGTGATCGTTCTAAGGATGTAGTGAAAAGGCTTATTAGTTTGTTCTCTTGCTTAATAAGATCCTTTTTTTTAGAACTTAGATTCAGAACAAGTCTTTTTCCTCCCAGAGTTAAGCGTTGGCCCTGTAGCCCCTGGGCTGGTGCATGTTTCTGTCTGCTCCTGTATTTGGCATGAGGAAAGAATCTGCCCTCAGGAGCCACCACCTCTGCAGTGTACATTAATCAGTAGGGTAGAGGGGCCAAGAAGAAGAGTCCAACAAGGTTGGCGAAATCTCAGGGAGATAAGGTCTCAGCACCCATTTGGTGATAAATATTAGTGAAAAGCAACAGGCAGGCATGATCCCAGAATTTAGAGGAAAATGGATTAATTGCATAGAAGTGCTATAAACTAAAACAAGGGAGTCACTCATTGCCCTCCATCTGTACTCTCAGCAAGAAACCGGTTTTGTTCAAAAGAAACAAAACTCTTACAAACTGGATCTCTTAGATCAACACTTGATATGATATGTTAGTGTTGACTACCTGACTTTAAAACATGCTGACAAAGATCACAGAGGGTGATGAACTTGCAGCCTTTTAGATAAGAAGTAGTTGAAGGAGCAGAGGGAGTGTGGCCTGGAGAAAATACGTACTGGGATCATGAGTGCCGTCCTTCATGACACCAAGGGCATTTCTTGAGTGTTTCCCAGTGTGCTCACACCGCATTGCCATTCATCCTCTCACTTAGGCCTCATAGCAGGGCTGTAAGAGTGTCATCTTATCGTCTGTATTTTATAGCTGGAGAAACTGAGGCCCAGAGACAGATAAGGACATGCCCCTAATCCACTTGAGTGATAGAGACCAGTCTCTAAGCCAAGTCTAAGGCTGTGTTTTTACCCATTGTGCAAGTATGATTAGCCTTGTTCTGTGTGGTCTTAAGGAATAGAACCAGCATAAGTAGACAAAAATTAACAGATGGATTTTTGGCTCATTATAAGGAAGAACTTCTTGAACTGCCCAAGTTGGGGACAAACTACTTCAGAGGTAGTGAGTTCCTTTGTCATTAGAGGTGTTCAAGCAAAAGCCAGAAAATCAGTAAGTGGGGCTGTTACAGAGAAAGGTCAGGCATTGGTAAGGGCTTGAACCTAGGGAATATTTATCTAGGCTCTAATTAGAAGGAAATAGGTGTCATTTAAAAATAGGATTTTAATTTAATTCTATCTTAACATTTATTCATTTTTAAAAATACACATTTGCTTTTTCATGTATTTAAAATTTAAAAGCAAAGAAACTTAATTGATTGCATAGTTAACTCAGTCCTCCTAGTTATTCATGAATTGTTAAGGAAAGATTTTTTTTTTCACTTCCCAAACACCTTTACAGTTTAGAAACACTGATTCCGAAGTAGAAAATTTCCATCCCTATAGAAAAGTCAAAACTGTCCAAAAATGTTTTTTCAAAGTAGACTATAAACATTGAAAGGAATTTTTCTTAACTTGCTGGTATGACTGTGTCTCCAAAGAATTATTTTAAAATCTCCTTAATCACATCTCTCAGGTAACTCCTGCTCAGCTCTGAAGTTCATTATAATTGAATTATAGAAGTCTGAGTACTGAAGATGTATGTCATAGTTAACTTTTTTTTAACAAAAAAGATTTATCCTGGTTTATTGTATGCTAGGACTACTAGTAAGAAAGTCAGCCAGTTATAAACCTTTCCTAAAATGAGTTTACTTGATTTCTCCATCCTGTATAATTAGGCATTGTAAATTCCTCCTCTGCGGTGGGATTTTGGATCTTTAACATGAAATAAGAGCATCTTCCTATAAATTTTGTGCAGAAATTGCTTTAATAATTATACTGAAATCATTTTCCAAAGTGTGTACACATATACACACTGAGTTATGCTTACTGTCAGTAGGCTTGTTCCAATAAAGAAATGGCTTTTTTGTTCTTTCTTTCTTTCTCTTTTTTTTCTTTTTTAGGAAGTTCCAGTTTAAAAGCAGCCTCAGCTCACACAGTTGGTGGTGGTAGAGAATGGCCCTGGGAAGGGGTAGGAAGAGAGTTACAAAAGTGAGGAGATAAAGGTTGTTTCTCACAGAGTGAAGCAGCTCATGAGAAGTACTGTTTGAAGTGGAGACGAGGAGGTCCCTCATGCGGTTCCATGGAGGCTCCCCCTCACACTTTTTGGAGCTCTCTGTCAGGCCTTTCAGAGGAAGTCTGGCAGGCCTATGGGGAGAACTTAGGCAGCGCAGTCCATGGAGGGAAGGAGTCTGTGGTCGGCCAAGGATGAGATTGAGTATGAAACTGAGAACTGGATAAAAGGTTTGATTCGAAGCACAGGACCTGCAGGAACAGCATAGATAACCTCATCTCTGCCTGGCGGCTTTCTTGGTGGAGAAATAGAACACACGTATCTCAATGCAGTGATCCCAAACAGCCAGTCTTTGCATGGGCAGATCTATATTACAATGTTTACTTGGGGTTCAGTACTTTGACATTTCACAGCATGCTTAAAATTGGGCCCTTTTCCGAGGAACCTCATAGAAGTTTCGTTTAATCTGTCTCCCACAAACGCATAAAGCCCCAAGCCCTATACCTAGTTCAGCTTTTTTCATCCTGGTTTTAGATGGTACCTTGAATACACTTTTTTCCCTTGAGCTGAATGTTAAGTTGTTTGTCCAGATTAATATTGACCAAGGTCTTCACTTCTCCGAAAGGCAGAATCCTTGTCTGTTTAACCTAGTCAAACTATTCTTAGCGCAGGATAAGAATAAGAAACACGTCTGGTTGTTGAGCTTCATTGCTGTAGAGCGGAGTGTATTCTCGTGGTGGTGTGTCCACGGAAACTGTACCACTTTGAGTGGTTGCTGAGGGCAAGGTGGAGTCCCTGCTCGCCTTCTGCTGGCCTCGACCTGGTTCTGACCTCATCCGCTTGTGTCCTCCTTTCCTTGCACAGAGACAGGGCAGGGCATTGTTCATGCACTGACCGACCTCAGCAGCCCCGGCATGACCTCAGGGAACGGAAACTCTGCCTCCAGCATCACCGGCACTGCCCCCCAGAATGGTGAGAATAAACCACCACAGGCCATTGTGAAACCCCAAATCCTGACGCATGTTATCGAAGGGTTTGTGATCCAGGAGGGGGCGGAGCCTTTCCCGGTACGGACTACTTCTTTTCCCCTCTTTTTTTTTTTTTTTTTTTAAAATAAGTATACTTTGGATGTGTATTAGAGTATTTTTACATTTCCATGTAAAATTTCTAAAAATGTGAAAAAAAAATTGCTCTTTCCATGCTTATTTCCCCCCAAAGGAGTGTCAGACCCATTTTCTTTGTAGGCTTGTCTTCCTAAGATCCAGAAGGGGTCAGTAACTAAGAATAATTGGCATGACCCCTTTAGTTAGAAATTTCCAGACAGACTCAGCAGTGTCCCCACCTGGTGAAGTGGGAACCCCTTGGTTAGAAGGGAGTTCACACTGGGGTGTTGGTGCAGGATGATGTACTTTGGGAAATGAGACCTTGTTCAGGTTTGAATGCCACAACTCCCAAATGGCAACCCTTTAGCCAATTAGAGAGCAAAGGGAACCTGTATAGAAGAGAATCCTCAAGACCTATCTGAATGGAAGATAAGTGAACAGAGTTCTCGCCTGAAGCTTCTTTTCTGGGGACAGAGCCTTGAAAGAGGAGTGAGAGTAAGGGGCTGTTCAGAAAGGGGCATTTCATCAAGTGTCTCAAGTTAAGCGTTATACCGCAGGGAAATACAGAAGAGGCAAGAAAATGGCTCATTAGAACACAGCACCCAGCACTGATAGTGCACGTGTAATTTGGTGAGACAGGTTGCCTGCTCCATAGGTGAGAGGGGCCCAGAGCCAGGTGCACTCCAGCCTCTCTCATGATAAAATTAACTGGTTGTTAGAGACACAGCATCTTCATGGGATGCCATCTGTCTTTTGTGCTTTCTTTGGATCCATGAGTGGTTTAAACAGTCAGTCAAAGCCTCTGAGCTTGATTAACTGAGATGGGTGGACTGCCCTTCTGAAATGCCAGAAGACAAAAATGCCTGGACAGGTTCTCATCTGCTTTCCCTCTGGAGGTCCATCAAGGCCTGTGGCCCCTTAGCTACAAGGAGCTTTAGCCCTTCACATCCCCTCCTTCATTAGACTCAGTCCTCCTTTTGGCCTCCTAGAGAAACACCAGAACCTCACAGTGTAGATGCAGACGGGGTAGCAGCCCGTCTCCCCGCTAGAGCTCTGGCCACCAGGCTGCCTGATCAAAAGGCAATAAAGGGGGTAAACCAAAGCGTGAATGAGCCAGTCCAGAATTGGCCTTTCAGTGTGGCCCTGCATTCTCATGTTCCTCTTCTCCCCTGTGGCTGCCTGTCCCTCTGACTTGGGTAGGGCAGTGGTAAGGGAGAGCAGTAAGGGGTCCAGGAATGGTTGCCGGGACTCTTGTGTCACCTATAGACTCACACGCAGCCTCAGCCATGTTCCTGCCCCAAGACGTGAGGGCTAGGGCCTGGCCCTGGTTCCAGTGATGCCGGAACCTGTGCCCCTTAGACAACTTGGGAGAAGAGATACCCTCTTGACCCTCTAAACCATCTGTCAGTCCTGGGCTGAAGCCATTTTCATCCCCGTCCTTTGGTGGCCATTGGCCTCTTGCCTCATGAGCTCAGCAGCAAAACAGGCCTTGAGCAGGTGTGCCTGGATGGTGGTGGGGGGTGACCTCTGCGCCTGGGTGCTTTATACTTGTGATTGTGATGAGGCTGAGAGCAAGGGAGCCTGCCCACCTGACCCTCACGGCCTCCCTGTCGCCTTGTCCTCTAGGTGGGACGCTCGTCCCTGCTGGTGGGGAATCTCAAGAAGAAGTATGCACAGGGGTTCTTGCCTGAGAAACTTCCGCAGCAGGACCATACCACCACCACTGACTCAGAGATGGAGGAGCCCTATCTGCAAGGTAGCATGCCAGACCCTGGATGCTGGGGCTTCGGGCAGGGTGGAGCAGGACATCAGCAAGGCTGGAAGGTCCTTTCCTGGTGTCCACAGAGGGTCTCGGAGCCAGAAAGTGTGTGAACATGTTGATTGACCAAACGTTTCCCCCAGTGTGCACTCAGCCCCATCCCTCAAAAGCAGACAGGAGCTCCTGTCCCGGGGGAAACGTGTGTCCTCTTCCACTCCAGCCCCGGGATCCCCAGGAGTTACTGCTGAGGTGTAGGCCAGCCAGTGCGGCCCCAGGCAAGTTGCCGCCTTCTTTTTCTGCCTCAGGGGCCTGCACTCAGGAGAGGGGCCAGCGCAGAGGCACAGTGAAGCCAGTGAGGGCTGCACTTGCCACAGAAGCCCCCGGCTAAATGGAGGCGGGGCCGCCATCTCCTGGGCTCTGACACCCAGGCCAGCAGCCAGCCAGACACCCCCAGGAAGGGTAGGATGATTGCAGACCAGTGGTGACAGTATTAGCACTTTCCCTCTAGAGGGTCGCCTGTTCTCTCTCCTAGAGTCATAAAGAGGGGGCCGCTAGTTCTTCCCCACCGTGTTTTGTCTTCTAGCCCCTAAAAGAAGAAACTGCCAGGTGTCCAGGGGACGAAATCATAGCCCTTCCTAAAACAGCGGGGAAAGTGGTTTGGCACTGTCCAGACCGCTGCTGCAGGGCATGGCTATGAGCACAAGGACAGGCTGGGCGGAGTGTGAGAGGCCCCAGGGCAGGCTGTGGACGGTCCTGTGGGGACCACTCACTGTCCACACTTACAAACTTTCATGCCTTTCAGAATCCAAAGAGGAGGGTACTCCCCTCAAACTCAAGTGCGAGCTCTGTGGCCGGGTGGACTTCGCCTACAAGTTCAAGCGTTCCAAGCGCTTCTGTTCCATGGCTTGTGCAAAAAGGTAAGTGCCCTCACCCCGCTGCTGTGCCCAGCCCCTGCCTCCTCTTAGGGCTGCGCCTTGGTGCCCAGCGCCCTATTTCCGTGCCCTGCCTGGAAGCAGTGTCCTGTCACTTGTTCACCCGAGAACTCCATGAGCAGGTCTGGGAAAGCAGCATTAAGCCCACTTGGGAAGGAAGAGGCGTTTAGCTGTCTGGCCCTCCTGGGCAGCCCTGGCACCTGGCTCTGGCAGCTCCCATCTCCTTAGGGTTACCTAAGCCCCCACTGGAAATGTTGCCCTGACACTGTACTGACTGCATTTCCTTTGTGAGCTTTCACCCGACTCAGAAGACAGATGATCACAGCAGACACCAGTGTTTATTGTGGGCCTGCCGTATGCAGGTCTCTGTGCCAAGCGTTAATATGCATTGTGTCATCTCGTCTTGAGTAACCGTGTGAGACAGGTATTGCTGTCAGGTCCTTTATACGTGATAGGAAACTGAGAAACACAGGAAACTGAGGCACAAGAAGTAGTTGTGCCTAAAGTCTTTGAGCTGGGAATCTAGACGTCTGACTCTTAAGTGCTGTGTGGTCCTTGTGCCAAGGTGGAAGGGGCCCGAGCTCCCAAAAGAAGGGACTCGAGGCCCCCAGGTAGAGGGGCCCTGCGGACAAGTTAGAGTAGGGGTGTCCCAGCCTTCCTCCCCCTCGGGCTATGCTGGAGGTCCTCCTGGCACCTTTGTGATGCTTTGCCAAGCTGTCCCGCATCAGAACAGGGGACACTAGCTTCTTGGCACAGGTAACATGTGGAATAGAATAGGGCAGCCCTGAGTTCTTACCGCAACCCAGGCAGTTGGGTCAAGCACAAGCTTGTGTAACTGCCAGACCAGTTACAGAAAGTGAGTGGTCTCATCCCCAACTCCAGATGGGAAAACAGAGGTCCTGAGCGACTTGTCCAGATTCACACAGCCAGTCCTGAGTGATAGACTTAGGATTGGAACGAGTAGACAGACTCAGATTTTGCCCCTTAGCTGCTGTTATTCCTCCTGGGGCCCATGGGCACCCTGCAACTGCCCTGACCTCCCTTGTTCCCCTGACTGGCAGGTACAACGTGGGGTGCACCAAACGAGTGGGGCTTTTCCACTCGGACCGGAGCAAGCTGCAGAAGGCAGGAGCCACTACCCACAACCGCCGTCGGGCCAGCAAAGCCAGTCTGCCAACCCTTACCAAGGATACCAAGAAGCAGGTGAGAGGCCGGCAGAGCCTGGAGCTCATTCTCTCAAGTCTCCACCGACTTCCCTTCCTAGCACAACCCTGGGTGCCCACCGTCCTTTCTGCTGTGGCGGTCAGTGCTCCATTATATTCTCATATCTCCTGATGTATCAAGTCAAGCCTTTCCCATGTCCCTTTAGAGAGCTCTTTTAGAGCCATGGGTGTTCAAGAGGGACCCAGGGTCCCTCTTCCTTGACCTTGCCTCTGCTCACCCCATTCTCCCACTCTACCTCCATCCTTGACTTCTGGGGCTGCCCATGAAGACACAGGCTGTCCCAGGTAGCTACGCCTACCTTACCTGAAGGGCTAGGGGAGAAGAAGCTAACACCCTTCATCTCCCCACCTTTTTGCTTCTCTGTGTATCAGAGCACTGAATCCTTGAAGGTCTCTATCAAAAACTGGATGTTCTATTCATTAAGTATGTTTCAGCACCAGCTGTGTGCCAGGAACTGTTAGGCACTAAAGCTCTGAATTGTGCTGCAAGAACTCACAGCCTAGTGTGATGCTTTAGACCGTATGTTTGTTTTGCTACTTATTGTTTTGCTCTTAAAACCTCTTTAAGAATCTGATGAAAGCCAAAAATGGACACACACAAGAAAATCTACATGCTCTTTCAGGTGGTACACAGACCATTCCCCAAAACCCATAGAGCCCTGGTTAAATAAACCTACATCTACGAGAAAGAATAGACCTATAATGAGATTATTGCAGTGCAGGGTGGTACGTGCACCAGTACTGGGACTCACTCTGCTTAGGATCAGAGAGAAGACATTGCAAAAGATACTTTTTGATGTAGAATTCAAAAGTACATAGCAGCCAACCACGTAGAAAGGGGAGGCTACCTGCTTTTGTCCAGCACTCTTGCTAGAGTTGGTTTACTCCTCCATCCTGAAGAAAACTGTTTCTCTCTGCTCCCAGCCGACAGGCACCGTACCCCTTTCAGTTACGGCTGCCCTGCAGCTAACGCACAGCCAGGAAGACTCCAGCCGTTGCTCAGATAACTCAAGCTATGAGGAACCCTTGTCACCCATCTCAGCCAGCTCGTCCACCTCCCGCCGGCGACAAGGCCCGCGGGACCTGGAGCTCCCTGACGTGCACATGCGGGACCTGGTGGGCATGGGCCACCACTTCCTGCCAAGTGAGCCCACCAAGTGGAACGTGGACGACGTCTACGAATTCATCCGCTCTCTGCCAGGTGAGACCCTTGGGAGTTCCATGCCTGCCTGGAGTAGCAAAGAATGAGAGGGCGTGAGAGACCTAACCCCCAGGAGAGACCGGGCGGTTCAGTGAGAGATGCAGGTTGAGGAACGGGGCAGAGATAAGCGTGAGGGGATGCCTGCCTGTGAGCGCTTACCTTCTAGCACAGTGCCCTGACTGGTGTCCTGTGGCCAGACGCCAGCATATCTGGGTTCTGCCAGGGGCCTGTGTGGCGATGATGACGTGACCTACCCTGTGTGTTTCCGGGGCGAGTTGGGAGGGGCGTCAGGTGGGAGTGTAGGAACGCTGTCAAGGAGAACGCAGAAGGCGGACACCAAGTGGCAGTGGACGCGCAGGCCTGTGCCTGATGGAGGGAGCAGCCGGGGCAGAGACGCAGAAGCACGTGAGGGAGCCACAGGCTGCCCTTGACCCCGGGCATGCAGGGTCTCAGGGCAAGGATCTGGAAATGAAGCTCGAAAGACAGAGCTCGCATCTGCACCGCTGCGCTCATTAAGGCCCCAAAGCTTTTCACGGTTTCTCCTGCCAGTCTCACCCAGGCTCTGGCTGGGTTGTGGTGGCCATAAGCCAGTTCACTCAGAGACTGAAGTGGGCTATGGTGGTTGAAAGCGGGCTTCGGAGTTAAACAGAACTGGGCTCAAGTCTTGGCTCGGACACTTAACCCAGTGTGCTCATTATCTATTGCTGCAGCCCCACAGTTCGTCAGCACACAGGTGGTTGGGGTGGGCAGTTCTGCCACAGGCATTCTTAGGAGGCTGTGGTGTCAGCCAAGGCTGAGGCCATCTGAAGGCTTGATTGGGGCTGTTAGATCCATCCTCAGATGCCTCACTCATGCGATTCTCAGGGAGGGGATGGCCATTGGCAAGAGGCCTCGGTCACTGTCCACATGGGTCTCTTCAGAACACTCGTGCTCTAGGATTCTTGTGATATGGCAGCCAGTTGACCCCCCAGGAGGAGATCTAAGAGAGCAAGGTGGAAGCCACCTGTTGTGCCCTTTATGATCTAGCCTCAGAAATCACATATTATCACTTCAGCAGTATCTTATTGACCACACAGGTCAACCCTATTCATTGTGAAGGCTTCATGAAGACATGAAAGCAAGCGTTATTGGAGGGAGCTACTTGGAGGCCAGTTAGTATAGTTCACCCCGGTAATTCAAGTTCCTCCCTCATACAGAACACCCCCACCCCGACCCGAGGCCCCACGGGTCTCATCCCATCACAGCAGTGGTTCAAGGTCTTAAGATCTCAGCATCTGACTCAGGTCCAGGCCCAGATGAAGCTCGATGGGTCCAGCTCCTCAGGGAGGGTTCCCTCAGCCTTCACACCTGAGAATGAGGAAGGTCGTTGTCTTCCCTCCACGAACCTAGGAGATGGTGGGACGGGCACAAGGTCATCGCGGTAGATGTGCCTGTTGAAGAAGGGAGCACACAGGAGGCTGCAGGAGTCACCAGTCCACACCAGGCGTGTGTGGGCATTTCCTTGATAACGAGGAGTCCAAGCCTGGAATGATTCTCCTCCTCTCTGAGTTCCACCCTGACTCATCCTTCCTCACCCTTGAAAGGAGGTAGCTGGTGGAGTTGTTTGCTCAGCCTACTTCCTGATGCCTTTATTTCCTATTACCTCTGACCCTTTCAGTCCAAGTGAGTGGTGTTTCTGCCAGACAAGTCTCTTCCTCTTTGTGGGCTTTTTAAATAAATCTTATCCAAAAGTGTCTTCAAGACAAGCCCTACTCCATATTAAGCTTCTTCTGAAGCTGAGGGACTATGGCGTTAACAGTCTGAGGAGCCTGTCTGTTGAATGGAGAGACTGTGAGTCACGCCCATAAAATCCTGAGAGAGCATTTGATCCAGCAGTTCTCTGAGGCCGCACCTTAGAGCTTTCTGCAGATTTAACAGATGATTTAAGTCACCCCCGCTGTCTCATCTTTAAACTGTTTTTTTGACTGTCCTGGATTTGGTCTTTGCCTGGAAACCTTTTTTTTTTTTTTTTTTTTTAAGTTTATGTGCTGCTGAAACAAGCACTAGAAACCATTTCTTAATTTTAGCATCATTTGCCATCTGGAGAGGCTGAGGATTTTCAAAAGCAGCAAATCCAGGTTCTTCGCTGTTTCCCAGTTTTTCCCCTCGCATTTCCCACAGCCGCGCTGGGAAGCCAGGCGGCACCTGCAGGTTCTGCCTGGTGTCCCGTGAGCTGAAGTGCTGGTTCAGTGGGAGTCTCACACTCACCAGGTCACCACCAGCAACAGTGTGGCTAAATTTTCCATTTCATACCAAGGATCCCTCTTCTTGCAGTTTCCAGTAACCATTTCCTCACTTTGCTTTAAGCCTCCCCAGCAGTCTCCTCAAAGGCCATCAGGCTTCTGCAAAGTCTCTCAGGGAACCTAGATATTCCCCTCGAAGTGACTCCCGCCCCCACCCACTGCTGCATCCCAGGCCCACACCCACACTGCTAAGGGGTGGTGATGGCAGCACCCCCTCTTCCAGGTACCAAAATCTGTATTAGTTAATTCACTTCTGAGAAATGTTATCCCAAGCCTAGTGGCCTACAATAGTCATCACATCTCAAGAGTTCTGGGGAGTGGCTTAGTGGGCACTTCTGGCTCATCTTTCAAGGACCCCATCATGATGGCAGCGGGGGTGCAGGTACCTACAGGCCTGGAGCTGGAGGAACCCCCTTCCAGCCGCAGTCCCAGGGTTGTGGGGGCTGACTCTGGGCAGAAAGCCTCAGTCCCTCTCCAGGCAGGCCTCTCCAGAGTGCTGCTTGAGGGCCCTCCTGACATCGGGGCTGACTCACTCCAAAAGAGATTTATCCAAAAGACTAAGGTGAAATGCTGTGCCCTTTATGATCCAGCCTCGGAAATCCCATGCTGTCGCTTCCCCGGGGTAGCCCTGTCCATTGAGGGGGTGGCGGGTGAACAAGTACACATGTAAACAAGGAGGCCATTGCGGAGTCTGGCTACTCTGGCTAAGTCTCTGAGCCTCTCAAGCTGTAAAGTGAGAACAGCATCAGCTTCCTTATGGGGTGGTCGTGAAGGTCGAGTGAAACGGGGCTTCTGAAGGGGTGACCGTGTGGAGCCCTGGTTGACACTGTCTTTGGTCACATCCCCTCAGGCTGCCAGGAAATCGCGGAGGAGTTCCGTGCCCAGGAGATCGATGGGCAAGCTCTGCTGCTGCTCAAGGAGGACCACCTGATGAGCGCCATGAACATCAAGCTGGGGCCCGCCCTCAAGATCTACGCACGCATCAGCATGCTCAAGGACTCCTAGGGCTGGCCGGGCGCCGGGGCTCCTCCCGACCGAGCAGAGCCGGCGGACACTCCTGGGGGCCCAGAGCAGGGCCAGTGGAGGGAAGGGCCCCGCTGTGGGGCGTGGCTGGGGGGAGGTCTCAGGACCTCCTAGGTGGCTCTCAGGGGCCTTTCTTTCTGTGGGAGGGGCAGAGAGGTAGGTGGCACAGAAGATGGGGCTTTATGCTTGTAAATATTGATAGCACTGGCTTCCTCCAAAGTCCCACAACTCTAGCCCCGCTTCTCTTCCCCTCTTTCTGTCCCCCATTTTCCAGGGGGTATGTGGTCAGGGCTCCCAACCTGAGTTGGGTCACTTCCCAGGGCAGCCGCCGGGCCTGGAGAGAGGCCGCAGAAGCCCCCACCTGCCTTCCTCCTCCTCTTTCTCGGGGCCCAGCTCGCTCTTCCATTGCCAGCTTCTCCCACTTCAGCTGTTACTGAAGCCGCCAGAAGGGTTCTCCCCCCTCACCCCTGCAGGTGGAGGGAGAGAAGCTGGGCCCGGTTTGGCCACACCTGCTGGTACAGACGCCTTAACGCTGTGTGTGTGACTGTGTGACTGTGTGGGAGCCTGGACTGACTGACGGGCCGAGAGCCCCCCCGGCATCTCCAGGTGTTTTGTAGCAAACAGCCACTTAGTGCTTTGTCCTGGACTCCACTCAGCCTCGGGATGGGGAACGGGAAAAAGGGCCGCCTCGGTGCAGAGGCAGGGTCAGAAAGCGATGCAGGTTAGCAGGAGATTTTCCTTTCCAGATTGTCGTGGTGTCTCTGCAGCCCCTTCCCGCACTGTGATGCCCCCCGCCCCAGCTGCCCTGCTGCGTCACAGATGGCATTAAGGAAGCTGCCAGTGGGCTGGGCCAGGCCGAACCTCCTGGTCTTGCCTGTCCGCCCACCCTGAGAGCCCAGTGGTGGGGCCCAGAGAACATCCAGGGCAGAAGAGCTGGAGTGACCGCTGAGGTGAAGAGGGCAGCCTTCAGCCTCGGCTCCCACACTTCTGGAACTTGCTGGCAGCAGTGTGAGCTGCCCATGGAGGAGGCGGGGCGGGAAGGGCGAGGCCGGCCTCTGACCTGCCCTGCATGCTGCAGGCTCCCGGGAAGAGTCGGACTCTCCCCAGGGGCGGGTGGGTGCCCTTCTCAGTTCATTCTGTTCCCCACTCACACCCCCAGGCAGGGTTGGAAATGAAGGACTTTTTTAACCTTTTTTGTTTTTTAAAAATAAATCCATAAAATCCATTCCTTCTGTGCCTTTCTCCCCTGGGGATGCCTTTCCGTCATCCTGAAGAGCTACTTTTCACCTGCAAGGAGAGGGTGGGTCCCTGGGCTGGGAGAGGGACGGCCACCTGAACTGGAGAGCGCATCCTCCATGCTTTGCCGCGTCATTTGAGGGCACGCTTAGCCCCGGTTCAGATCCCACCTGTTCTTCACGGGTGTTCCTTGGGAGTGCAAGGGTCCAGGGCCCCTTCAACTCTGAGCCTCCCTGACCCGCCACTGCCTCTGGGGAGACAGGACGCTGTTCGCCAGGAATACCTGGCACACGGGAGGCAGAGCCCAGAGCTCCCCACCCTCACACTCGCACCTGTGGTGGGTGTGGCTCCATGTCCAGCACCGCCCTTGGGGTAGCTCTGCCTCACTCGACAGCTGAGCATTCTTTGGATGCTGAAATAGCCAACTATTAGGAGAGTCTCTGTCTCAGGAAGGGGCCTCCCAAGCACAGGCCACTTATGCACTCAACTCTGTAACAGGGCCCCAGGGAGATTGATTAGCAGGGAACTTTTAAGAGCCAATACCCACATCTTGATGACAACTCTCCGGAAAACCTTTAAGTTGTAACTACTTCCTGGAGGAAGAGGAGAAACAAATAACTGACTAGTTGACCACCCACAGGATGGAGCTAGCACTTGGGAAGTCTGGTGTTCCGGAAGGTCGGGAATGGCTAGCAGGACAGGGGCCAGCATGGGACCCTGGGCTGAGGGAGTGGGGAGGGTCCCCCAGGAAGATCCCCATGTTGCCCACCCCACTCCAGGGCAGGGGAGCAGGCCACTGTGGCCTGTGCAGCTTGGCGAGTCCATGCTGGACCTTGACTTTCGCTTTCTGGAGGACAAAGCCAGGCCCAGCCTGAGTCTGTCCTTGTATGTGAGGTGGGAGAGGGAGCCGAAACTCCCAAAAGAGGGTATGGTGGATCTGCAGGGCTGACACAGGTAAACACCCCTGCTGTCTCTTCACTCTGAGTGGAAGGCCTCAGTCTGAAGGGTGCTTCCTTCAACACATATACGCTCCTGATCATGCCTTACACAGAATTTTGCAGAACTTCAGATCGTGACTGAAAGTTTGTTCCCCACCCTCACATATGTACTGAGATGTATGTAACTGAAGCAGAACAGAATAATACCTAATTTTCTGATAATTTTCAGTTGATGTTCTTAATTTTAAAATCTTGGCCATAATCTATGAGATTGATTTCTGATGAGTCATATTCTGCACTTGAAGAAAAAAAAAAACTGCCTGGTAAAAACCTTTCCAGAACCTTTCCATCTTACGGTCTTGTGTTGCTCTTACCCTATCCTGGCTGGCTGGTGTGCACACCGTTTTACTGAAGAGGTCAAGGGCTCCTGGAGGTGAACTATGCAAAGTCACAAATCAGGTACCCTTGAGTTGTGGCTGGAACTCTGCAGAACTGGGTTCTCGCTGGGTGGCAAATAGGACAGAGGACCTGAAGGGGGGAGCACGAGGACCCGCCCCACCCCCCCTTCCCCCCCCAGAGGGGAGGAAAAAGTGTTGGGACAACATGGCTCAGTGCCTCTGGCCAACCAGAGCCACCGTACTCAGATCCACCCTCTTCCAGGTGATTGGCCCCAGGGTGGGGGGTCCTCCAGGCAGTTCATCCCACTTGGTCCTGGGGGTGTGGTTTCTGACACATGGCCTGGAACGGCTTTGTCCCAGTCACCAGGTCATTTCTTCCCTGGCTCTTGGCTGAGGTGGTTCTTGGAAGGCTGTCCCACCTGCTCCTTGACATGGCTTTCGGGGAAGGATCCAGGTGAGTGGGGACACTGCCAGTGTCTGGGGGAAGATGGGGGCATGACAGCTGTCCTGAGAGAGTCCAGTCTGGTGGCCAGAACAGTCAAGGAGGCGGCACCAAGGCTGGCCCGCTAAGAACGAGCTGAGCCATAGAGGTCCATGGGGGAAAGTGGCTGGAGGGACATCGCCATGGAGTACAGACGAGCCAGGGCATGAACGGGGCAGAGGGGATAGACTGCCTCCTGGGAGATCTTGTAGCCTGTGAAGAGTATGGTGACTCTCCTGCTGCCCTTAACTCTGACCCCATGGTGAACAGAGAACAGACTTTGGGGTGCACCTTCCACTGAAACAGAGCTCTCTATTCCCACTGGGAGTGACCATCCAGGTCTGCAAACTTATTCCCACTTAGGAACTAACTACTGATCTTTAACCACCTCCTGAAAGTGAGGAGGGTCCAGGAGCACGTGTGAGGCGGCCTTGAGAGATGGCCTCCTGCAGGTGGGAGCTGGGTGGGGGGTCCTTTTAAAATTGTCTGAGCAAGGAACTGGGAACAGTGGGTCAGGCAGATGCCTCTGTGGACTAGGGTTCCCAGGCTGCGACATAGGAGGAGGGGTTGGCAGGACCTGGTGGGTGCCTGTGGAAGGCCTAGGTGTCAGAACCCTCCCAGGACTGATGGGTAGAGCCCACCTCGACCACTTGGGGATGGCTCTGCCTGGCTGCCTTGGATGGAGGGACAGGCTTAAGAGCATGAGACGGCACAGAAGGCTCTGCTCCAGCATTTCCTGCCCTTGCCACCCACCTCATGGTGTCCCTCCAGGGGGCAGTCTCGTTTCCAAGAGCAACTGTAAAATAGCTCAATAATGTTTATATCGATTACATACTGAAATGATACATTGGATTAAATTATTAAAACTTCAGTTCTTTCCACTCTCTTAACATGGCTACTATTAATAGAAAATTTTAATTTACACTCCTGGCTCACACTATATTTCTATTGGGTAGTGCCGTTCCAGATTTTCTCCTACGTTTTCATAAAAGAACACAGATGTACACATCTGTGTACATTTTATAAAAGAACACATGCACAGGTGCATGGGCACGGGAGCCTTCCCCTCACAGAAGTGAGGTCAGCCTCTATGCACAGTTCTGTTACTTCCTCTTCCACTGAGTCCCTTAGGCCCTCTTTTCCAGAGAGCATGTATCCACCAACCTCATCCTTTTCAATGTCGAGGCTGCTCTGCGTTACACGGGGATGCATTACTCATTCATCCACCTCTCCACAGACCAACACTGGGGTGGTTTATCTCCATCTGCTTTTTCCAGCAATGCTAGGAGAACCACCTTGGCCTGCCGGCTATGAAGTCTCGTTTCTAGAAGGGGAAAGCTGGGTCTGGTGTGAGTGTGTGAAATGATTTTGTAGGCTCTGTAGGCAGGACTGAGAGGGTGGACTTCACCCTGCAGTCACTAGAAAGGCTTAAAACTGCTTGCTCTTTCTAAATGGCTCTGTATTTTTCCTTCATTAAAAAAAGCAATAAAAGCACGTTAGAGACAAATGGGAGGAAAAATAAAGGGAAAAACCCTCCCATAACCTATTACACAGATACTTCTTCCTTTCAGTCTTCTGCTGCATGTTTTCATTGCTAGACCTGTAATCACAGAGCTATGAAGTTTAGGTCTTGCTTTTTCCATTGAAGGTTTTTGTGTAAGATTTTTCCATGTGACTATAGAACCTTCATAAAAAGTGTACTTAGCTGGACACTGGGGCCTTTCCCAGTTGTATCTGAGTGGCCCGCATAATGCCTTCACGGGTGCTCTCTAGCTCTTGTTCAACCAAGCTCAAGTCTCCCTGGTAAAAGAAACACACACGCCTCCATCAGTCCCAATCCCTCAACCTCTTCAGTTACCATCCTTTCTCTCTCCTTTTACAGTCAAACTTCTGGGAAGAGCCACCTGCCTCCACCTCCATTTCCTCCTCGGCTCACTCAGCCCCCCTGCCCGTCCCCAACTGTGTCCTCGGTGCTGGGCCCTGGCTCTCCTCCCTCTGCTCTCTCCCACTTCCACAGCATCCTTGCCCTCCTGGGGAGTCCCAGAACTCTCTCCTTGGACTGCCTACCTGCCTTCTGGGCTCCAGCTCCTTAACTCCAACCAGACTGCTGCTGCTGCTGCTGCTGCTAAGTCACCTCAGCCGTGTCCAACTCTGTGTGACCCCATAGACAGCAGCCCACTAGGCTCCCCTGTCCCTGGGATTTTCCAGGCAGGAACACTGGAGTGGGTTGCCATTTCCTTCTCCAATGCATGAAAGTGAAAAGTGAAAGTGAAGTCGTTCAGTCATGCCCGACTCCTAGCGACCCCATGGACTATAGCCTACCAGGCTCCTCCATTCATGGGATTTTCCAGGCAAGAGTACTGGAGTGGGTTGCCATTGCCTTCTCCGCCAACCAGACTAGTAGCCTTCATCTCCTTTCCTGGTCCCCAAGTCCTGCCCACCCTACCTCAACAGCCATTCATCACCTACTCCTCCCCAACCCACTGCCAATACTGACCTGTCTTCCTGCCTCCAGGCATGCCCACTGCCTCCCACTCCATGTCCAGGCTGGAGTACTTTTCAAATAAAAATCTGGCTGCATCACTCCTTGAAGGGAAGGCCTGAAAAGGGCTCCACAGGGCCTCAAGACGAAGTCCAAACCCCTTAGCCTAGAACGTGGGTCCCGGGTGACCTGGTTCAAGCTTATCCCCAGCCTTACCTCTCATCACTCCCCCATCCACACTCCACCCACCCCTGCGGAGGACCTACAGTTCCACGTGCTTTCTAAGCTCTCTCTCACTTCCTCACTTCTACACATCACTGTTCCTTTTTCACGGATCTCCCTTTCCCCTCCACTGCCTTCTCTGCCTGGATAACTTCCAATCCTTCAGCTCCTAGCTTAAAGGGCACCTCCTCCAGAAAGCTTCCCTGACTTCTTCCCCATCTGTCCAGGCTCAGGTGCCATCCACTAGTTTGCCCTTAATGCTCTCTTGTATTTACACTAATCACAGCCTTTGCTATGCTGTTCCATTCCTCTCTTTGCCATCTGTCCTCTGACCCTATTCCCCTCTTTCTGGCCATCCACATCTTGCTGACCCCGCTCCTGGAAGACAAGGTATGTGTCTTGCTCACCTCTGAATCCTTGACCTAGCACAGTGCTCAGTTCTGAGCTTGTGACCACTAAGCGTAGGCTGAATGCATGAATGAGCAGAAACTAGTGAACATCTTGATGCATAAACTTTTCCCATGCTGAAGATGGTCTCCTTTGAACGGGTTCCCAGAAGTTGCAGTGATCGGATTAAAGGGGATGACTGCTGAAGGTTTCAATTCCCACAGCTAAGGAGCTTTCCACGAAAGCTGTAGTGATTTACATCCCACCGGCAGGTGTAAGAGTGCTTATCTCACTGTATTCTCACAGCATGGCTATTTTCATTTCTTTTTTTTTAAAAAGTGCTCATTTTATAGGCAAAACATCCCGCCTGGTTCTAATCTGTAAGTCTTTGATTACTAGTGAGGGTGAACATCTTTCCATATGTTTGCCTACTGAATGCATTTCCCCTTTGAGGATTTCCCTGTTCATGTGATGTGGACACAGTTAAAGCAGCTGGCATTTTATGAGCTGACTCTGGGGGCTGTTCGGGGGAGGGGGAACTGGGAGCAGGGAGGTCCTGGTGGGGACGAGCAGGCAAGGTCACTGTGGGGGTTGGGGGGATAGGAGCAGCAGAGAAGGGGGAGATCAAGGAGGCAAAGCTAACACACCCTGAGGACTGGCAGCAGACAGTGGGCGAGGCAGAGGGAGGGGTCGGTGCACCCAGGTTTGGCCAACTGAACAGAACCATGCATCCAATGGAGATGCACGCGTGAATACACACACACAACTGCAAGGGGCCTCTCTGATCTATTTACTGGATACACCTGCTGAGGAACAATGACATAGGGCAGCAGGAAAGGCAGGGGCGTGAGGGTCTGATCAGGCTGCCTTCTTGGAAGAGACCAGAGGAGGCAGATTTTGGAAGGACTTTATAGGGCAGGAAGGGGAGCTGGGAGTTCGTGCTGAGAATCCTGAGGGCTTGTTCAGCAACAATAATATGAATGATAATCAACAATAGTTAAAGTTTATTGAGCTGTTACTGCGTGCAAGGCCTTGTTCTAATCACTGAGCAGGTATGAACTCAGTAGTCACCGCAGCCCTCTAAGGTAGGTATTCTTATGAAGTGCATGTCTAGATGAGGAGACTCAAGTGTAGAGGCCCAGAATCTTGCCCGAGGTCAGAGAGCTAAGAAGTGGCCTGGGATTCAAACTTGGGGGTCTAGCTCCAGTGGCCAGGCTCCTCACCACAGGGGTTCAGTCTGTCTAGAGACACTGGAACCCAGCAGGGGTAAGGAGAGCTGGAGGAGACCCCCTCACCCCCTGCCAAGGATCTTATTAAAATTCTCAACTTTCAGAGCCCTTCTGGAAAACAAGCAACTATGGACAAATCGCAAAGTCCACCTCCTTGGAGCCAGCAATGGGGTTGCTGAGCTCTGCTGGAGGGACCCCACTCCGTGACTGGAGCCGCCACAGACGCATGGTCCCCTGATTGCAGTCCGCCCTCCAGGAAGCCCAGCAACTCATCCCTAAGCCCCAGATGCTCTCAACTCCCAGCCACAAACTTCCCCGCATCCCCTCCAAGACTCTTCCCTGTCCAAGTTCGATCCGACCCAGGTGAAGCACCCTAATGTTACTGTCCCCCAAATCTGCTGCTTGAAAAAAGCAAAAAAATTTACACATCTACATGCTCATCAGAAATGACCTGGTTAGGCAAATGATGCCATCCCAATCAAAGGCACATTAGGCAGCCATAAAAGAGGGTGAGGAAGCGCTTCAAGAATGCAGCTGGACATGATGGTCCATGGAAAATGCAAGGTAGAGAACAGCTTATCCCTGAGTGACCATTTGTGGGGGGAGAGCAGAGGAAAGGATGGAGGGAAGGAAGAAAGAATTTGCTAACATATTTATATTCGCCTGTCTATGCACAGACTAGCCCCCTGCAGAGGGGACTGGGTGGCTGAGAACAGGAGAGACTGCACTGTCTGCCCTCCTCTGGACCTTGCAGTGTCTGTTAATATGTTCATATTAACATTAAATCACATCATTTTTCATACATAAATGCATATGTGTGTGTGTATGTAAAAGCATATACATAAATGAGTTGTTGATGCCCCTTCCAGCTCAGCTGATAAAGAGTCTGCCTGTAATGTAGGAGACCTCTGTTCAATTCCTCGGTCAGGAAGATCCACTGGCGAAGGGATAGGCTACCCACTCCAGTATTCTTGGGTTTCCTTTGTGGCTCAGCTGGTAAAGAATCCACCCACAATGTGGGAGACCTGGGTTCGATCTCTGGGTTGGAAAGATTCCCTGGAGAAAGGAAAGAGAAAATACTCCAGTATTCTGGCCTGGAGAATTCCATGGACTGTATAGTCCATGAGGTCGCAAAGAGTCAGAGACGACTGAGTGACTTTCACTTTCATCCACTTTTACTCCCCACCTCCAGGGCCTGGAAGAGAATCTTCTGGCAGCTGATCCTACTTGCACTTGGTGGCTTAGGGCTGCTCCGGTTCGGGCTTCCTGTACTCAGGTATAACCCCTTCCCCAGCCCTCGCGACGGGATCAGCAGGGGCAGGGTCCAAGAGGCCCTTTCCGAGTGCCCCCTTGAGGGATGGGGAGTGGCGGCTGTCACGGCTGCACAAGCATCCTCAGGGGCTCTCCCTTCTTGTAAGAAGCAAAGAGAGAGGGCTCCTGAGCAGGCTGGCACACCCCTCACTACTGCTCCCACCCCACAGGCATCTGGAAGTCCTCATCCCCATGGGTGTCTGCCCTCCGGCCAGAACGCCCCTGCTGAGGGACAACTTCACGGGTCCCCTGCACCCTTGGTAAGAAGCCGCCACCCCTCCCACTCTGAGAACACCCCACACCCTACCGAGCTCTGCCCCAGGGTCCTCCTCGCATCCCCAACCCCAGCAGGGCTAGGCACTGCACCCAGAGCACCCCTTAGGTAGCACATCTCCCACTACTCTGCTGGATCTGGAATAGAGATTTCTAGGGGCAGGGCCTGGGTGGTCCCGAGGGCCCAGGACTGGGGAGGGGGGAAGGGTAGCAGTGACCATTCACCAAGCAGGTAAGTGGATGAACCTGTCTCTCCCTCCCTGCCCTGGCCAGGGCCCGGCCTGAAGTCCTGACCTGTACTTCCTGGGGGGCCCCCATTATTTGGGACGGCACCTTTGACCCAGACGTGGCCCAGCAAGAGGCTGTACGGCAGAACCTCACCGTAGGTCTGACTGTCTTTGCTGTAGGCAGGTAAGGCCTGGGAGGGAAATGGTGCCATCCTAGCAGGAAGGAGTGGGAGTGCATGTGATGTAGCGAGTGGGGCACCCCATTCTCCTGGGCCATAGGATGCCAAGGAGAAGCAGAGATAGCATCCCTTGTCCCAGACCCCCATCCTCTTCCTTCCCCTCCTCCCTGGACACCAACGCCATGAAGTCCACCCAGCACAGGGAGCCAGGAGCTCGGAATCACAACCTAGAAGGAATCTGCCCAGGGTCTGGGGCGGATCCATCCGGAGGCCTTGGGTTTTCGGTGAGAACGTGGTCTTTTCAGGTGACAGGCGATGACAACAATTGGGTAAACAGAGGGGCCAGCCTGGCGGCAGAAGCGCCCATGGTCAGTGGCTCAGGTACAAGCACACAATAAGAAGTGGGGGGGTTGGCCAAGCAATTCTGATGGCAGAGGAGGGCCTGGGGAGCTGAGGGCTTTTGCAAGGGAGTGAATCTGGGCTGGGTAAAGAGGGATGTGAAGAAAAGGAGATGCTGAGAATGGCAGCATCAGCAGACCAGAGGACTCTGAGGAAGGGCTGCTGGGGTTGGTATCACAGGACATGGGTTGGAAGGATGGGGGCCCCCAGAGTGGGACATGTGAAGGCTGTAACTCTGTGGGGGGGGCCCAGACTGATGATGACCAAGTTGAGAGAGAGGCCATGGGGGCAGCTGACTGAGTGGGGAGGGGACAGAATCGGGACAGGAGGCCAATCGAGGACATGAGGGGCCCCTAGGTGCGGAGAAGGAGGCCCGAGTGGTAGGTGGAGAAGAAATCTCAGGGCACTGACCTTTTCATCTCCCCATTAAGGACGGCAGGCTGTCCAAGCTGGTATTCACTTTCCAGTAGTGATGCAAAGTCCTGGCTAAGAGCAACAATCAGATCCTACAATCTAAAGGCACAGAGAGGTAGAGTTTAAGGCAATTTAAGGAAAAGTTTCTAATAATGGAATGGGCTGCTTTGGGAAGGCAGTGAGAGCTTTGCATCCAGAAAAAGATATCCAAAAGACTGGGGAAGGAATTCTGTCATCAGATACCCCAGACAACTGCTCAAGGTTCCTCCAAATCTGTCCCCCACACTCTGGAAGGGAGAGAAAGTCAGGAGGGCCCCTGGAAGGCCATGGAGCAAACAGGACAAGGGCTGACCAGGGAGCTAGGTGGGCAGAACTGTGGCCTCTCTAGGACCTTGGTGCCCCCACTTCTGTTCTGGATGCTGAGTAAGAAGTTTCTCCACCAGCCTTCATAGCTCAGTTGGTAAAGAATCCGCCTGCAACGCAGGAGACCCTGGTTCAATTCCTGGGTCAGGAAAATCTGCTGGAGAAGGGATAGGCTACTCACTCCAGTATTCTTGGGTTTCCCTTGTGGCTCAGGTGGTAAAGAATCTGTCTGCAGTGCGGGAGACCTGGGTTCAATTCCTGGGTTGGGAAGATCCCCTGGAGAAGGGAAAGGCTATCCACTCCAGTATTCTGGCCTGGAGAATTCCATGGACTGTATAGCCCATGCGGTCGCAAGAGCTGGACACAACTGGAGGGATTTTCACTTTCACTTTCCACCAGCCGTAGGGACCCAAAGTCTCTGGGACCAGAAATTTCAGGGTCCTAAGTTCCAAGGTTCTATAAACCCAACGTAGGACGCTGAGGCTTCTAAGGTCTCTAATTCCAGCTTCTCCCGGTTCCACCCAGAATAGAGCAAGTACAGGTAAGGATACAGGCTCTAATGCCAGGCTGGGTTCAAATCCTGGTTTCACACTTACCAACTGTGTGTACACTTGGACAAGTTAATAAAGCTCTTTGTGACTCAGTTTTCTCACCTGAGATGGAGATAATGGTGAAGATTAAATGAGATAATGTACATTACTTTAAAAACTGTCTGCCACATGATTAATGTTCCAAAATATCAGGCATTATTACTATTATTTTAGGATCCCAGGATTCCAAAGTATGTTTATAGGAAGTTACTAGTATTGCAAACATCCCAGTTACCTAGGTTTGTGGTTTGTCACCACAAACTCAGTGACAGAAAACAACTCATTATTACCGTTGTTCACGGTCTTGTGGGTCAGGAATTCCGACAGGGCTCAGCTGCTGGGGCCCCTCCCTGCTCCCAAACGTGTAGGTCCCCACGGGGACAGTAGCCTGCGGAAAACTGGAGGGCGCTTTCCCCCGTGGCTAGCTCAGGCTTTCTCACTTCGTGGCAGCCTGAGTGCTTAAGCAAAGGGCCAGAGCTATAAAGAGACAAAGGCTAACGGGCCAGTCCTCCCAAGGACCAGCACAGCATCCCTGCCTTGGGACTCTACGGACCTAGGCGGTCAGGAAGAGCCGCATTCAAGGGCAGGGACACAGAGCCCATGGGGTCAGGGATGGCGAACAATGGCAATGATTTTTAATTCGCCTCGGACGACTCTGGGGCTGAATAGTTCTGGAGTTCAGGGGCCTGGGGTGGCAGGGTCCCAGGAAGGACATGGGGAGAGCTGGTCAGCCCGACGACTCCGCGGACTCCGGAGGGCGCAGCGGCCGGGCTGACTCGGGCCGGCCCCGCCCCGCCCGGCAGGTACCTGGAGAAGTACCTGGAGCGCTTCCTGGAGACGGCCGAGCAGCACTTCATGGTGGGCCAGCGCGTGGTGTACTACGTGTTCACCGAGCGTCCGGCCGCGGTGCCCCGCGTGCCGCTGGGCCCCGGCCGTCGGCTGCGCGTCGAGCGCGTGGCCCGCGAGCGCCGCTGGCAGGACGTGTCCATGGCGCGCATGCGCGCGCTGCACGCGGCGCTGGGCGGCCGCCTGGGCCGCGAGGCGCGCTTCGTGCTCTGCATGGACGTGGACCAGCACTTCAGCGGTGCCTTCGGGCCCGAGGCGCTGGCCGAGTCGGTGGCGCAGCTGCACGCCTGGCACTACCGCTGGCCCCGGCGGCTGCTGCCCTTCGAGCGCGACGCGCGCTCGGCCGCCGCGCTGGGCCCCGGCGAGGGCGACTTTTACTACCACGCGGCCGTGTTTGGGGGCAGCGTGGCAGCGCTGCGGCGGCTCACGGCGCACTGCGCGCGGGGCCTGCGGCGGGACCGCGCGAGGGGCCTGGAGGCGCGCTGGCACGACGAGAGCCACCTCAACAAGTTCTTCTGGCTGCACAAGCCCGCCAAACTGCTATCGCCAGAGTTCTGCTGGAGCCCCAACATAGGCCGCCGGGCCGAGATCCGGCGGCCGCGCCTGCTCTGGGCGCCCAAGGAGTATGCCTTGCTGCGTGGCTAGCGGTGCCCTGGGCCCCGGAGGTCCCAGACGCCGGCGGGGCCCCTTCTGGAAGTGGCATGGCGCTGGAGGGGCCGGAAAGACTGCATGAAAACCTGCCTGGCTGCGGGGATGGGGGGCGAGGGGCTGGAGTAGGCCCGGCCTTGGGGGAGCGCCTCACCAAGGCGGTTGGTCCCAGGCACCACCAGCTGCCTGGAAACCTTTCATTTCTGACTTTACTGAGTTCAGCGGAGACCCCACCCCCGAAGAGATGTTTTAGCCCCTTCCTCATACCCCCCACTTAAAAAAAAAAAAAAAAAAAAGGTGGGACTGAAGCCCAAAAAAGGAACGTAACTGTCTAAGGACCCAGAGCATCTGTGAGTCAGTGAGGTCAGCAGCTGGAGAGCCAGGACGGGCCCGCAGGCCAAATAGAGCTGCCACTGGGCTGGAGCCCCAGATGCAGAAACACAGTGGCATCCGGTTCACCTCCCCCGCCCTCGGCATGGTTTGTACATATTTAAGCAATACGATAATAAAATACATTATTCCACAGTGTCCTTGTGGCCCTTTCTCCTGGAGAATCCAAATTCATAAAAATAACATTTCCTCGCCATGGGACCCCAACGGCTGTTCAGCCACAGTGTCTGGGAGATAAATTTCCTTATGTGTGGCTGCTGTCCAGACTCTTCATCCTCAATAGAGAAAGACGCAGGTTCCGAATGGGAGCATGAAGTCATCAGGCCCTCCAAGGAAAGGTGGTTCCCTCCAGGAAATAGCTGCAGAGCTGGGGAAGTTATCTGCTGGAAGTCCCAGAGATATTGTCTTAACAGCCGAAAACTAGAGGCCCGGAGAGGGTGGGATTTCCCTCCCGGTCTCCTGAACCATTTCTGTAGTGTTCTCTTAGACCTTCAATTTTTAACAGCCTCCACTGTTTCCAGGTGGGACAACAGTTCAGTAAGCCAACTCTGATGGCTTCGACACACTAACCATTTTTTCAAACCATTTTTAGAAACATTTTATCAACACAGATGATGCTGTCCCCTCTCCAAAGCAGTTCCTAGGTCCCAGTGTCTCCTGCCTAAGCTAGATTAGCAGAACCCAGGAGGCCTTCTGGACTCTGGATTAGAGCTAAGAACAGGCCAGGTATGCCCGAGAACAGGTTATTACTTGGCTATAAGCTGACATCGCTTCCTCTGGTGGGAGACTATCCACCTTACCCCGCAGCATTCACTAAAAGCCACACAGACCAACTCTTCGGCCAGCAAAGACCTGAGGTTGGGCCAGCAAGATCTGGTTAGGAATCAACTCCTCTTCTGACTCTGTGCATGGCTGTGGACTGGTTCCTTAACCTTTGTTGAGTCTGTTTTCTCATATGTAAAGTGGGGGTGCCAGTCACCCTCCCTGCAGGTGTTGTGATGCCAAAAAAAAAAATTTGCCTTCTCCCTCTCCCTGCCTGCCGCTTCTCCAGCAAGTTCATGGAGTGCAGAGGAGTCAGCAGACAGCCATTTCCTGTTTTAAAGAGGAAGTGATGGCAGGAGTCAGGGGTTTTCTGGAGCTGGGCTGGAGCAGCCTCCTGCGGTGGGTTGAGACCTTCCTGAGGAGGGGGAGGGGTCAAGGAAGCTGCAGGGGAACAGAGTGGATGATCACTTGGGAACAGGTCGTCCTTTGTCCCAGAGGCCCACCATGGGGGTGGGGCTGTAGAGGCGGAATAAGCTCCTTCTGCAGCTCCTTCATCAGTATCCCTGTCAATCAACACTATCCTCAGCACCCATCCTGTGACCCTCAAGGACCCAAAAAGCTCCTGAGAGCTTCCAGGCGAGCCAGTGAAAATCAGACTCCCAGTCCCCCTAGTGTCACTGCTACATGCAAAATCCTCACCTGTCCAGCCATCCCTAGTGCCATGCCAGCTCAGATGTCATCCCCCCAAATTCCCAAACATCATCAGCCCTCTAATCAGAGTTCACTGATCATAAAGGACATAGATTCATCAAGGCTACATCAAATAACAACAATTACATTTATTGGGTGCTTACTGTGTGCCAGGCACAGTTCTAAGCCTTAGATATCTATTGATTCATTCAATCCTCATATCCATCCTATAAATTGATTACTATTATTTTCCTCATATTACCCATGAGAAAATCGGGCACAGAGAGGTTAACTAACTTACCTGCTGCTACACCATTAGCAACATATAAATACTGAATAAATTCACTGATGTGAGAGCAAGCAGGAAATTAGAGCTAGCCAAAAGATGGAGACAAAGTCGGGGGCTGAGATTGCCACTGGCCCTCGGTCTCTTCTGTCCGTCCCTGCTTCTCTCTGCCTCCTTTGTCCTCCTGCTTGTCTCGGGCACAATATAGCGCACCCCAACCCCACCCCACCCCTGCCCACACAGGATTTTCCATATCAGGTGCCCACCATCTCCTAACTTGTCCCTAACTCACCGAATGGAGATTTCTGATTGGAGAGTCAGCTAGTGGTGTGCTGGTCAACGTTGAGCAAATGACTCTTGGAGGAAAACGAAAGGACAACCCGAATGAGGATTTACTGGCTTACGTAACAAGACAGTGCTGGGGTTGGGCCAGCTTCAGGGCTCTGTGATGTGTCTCCGGCTCTCCTCTGGGCTTTGTGCGGAGTCAGCTTCTTTCTGGGACCCCTGCAGCAGCAGCAGCAGCAGCTCCAGTTTCACAGCCTCCAGCTATCCCAGTGGACCAAGAAGGCCCCTTCACACACAGCTTCCCCATGGGGGGGTGGGGGGGCGTCAATGTTTTGATTGCCTAGGAGGGAAATGCAGGAATTCCCCCAGAGCTTGGCAAGGCTGGCCCTGGGAGACAGAAAGTGACTCAACCATGAGTCACCATCAGGGACTGCACTCCTCTGAGCCCTCGTGGTTCTGGGCTGCAAGTGATGGACACCAGAAAGGCCATTTCCCTTCCTTCCCGATTTGGGGAGGGGGGCCGCGGGGGAGGGGAGAGGAGCCTGGAAAGGTGCCCCCCGGCCCCGCCCTCGCACAGAGCACGCCACACACCGCTGCCACCCGGCTGCAGGTACAGTTTATTCTTCACAACAGAGAAATACAGAGAGCAGAGGGTTTGGGATTCCTTTGTTTCTTGCCCCCTTTAGGGTCTTCCCCCACATTTGACCTTTTTCTCCTCCCCACCCCTTTTCTTAAATAGAACCCAAACTTTGTTCCTGAAGCGCAGTGGGGGGAGCACCTGCCCTCACCTCCCTGCCACCACGATGCAGACTGAGAGGCCAACAGACTGTTTTCTCTTTTTTAATAAGGTAACTAGTTCTAAATACGGTGGCCTGGAGGTCCCATAGAAAAAAAGCAAAGGGTGTTAACAGTATGTATAACAGCGTATTTACAGGGTAGTAACATGCGGACGAAAAGCTACAATACTGAGTATCAGACGACGCAAGTCAAACAAAGGGGTGGGGGCGGGGCGGAGAACCCCGTGGGAAAAGAAACCCCGGGAGACGTTAAACTGGTAAATCAATGGCGAGTTAAGGCTTAAAAAGTGTATAAAAATAACACAGTTAATATTCAAAACGGAACTCCAGATACAGAATATATAGATGAGTTTCTGTCTAGTTTTCTTTTTTTTCCCCAGGGGATGTAGAGGGGGCTTCTCCGGGCTCTGTACATAGTTCCTATATACACGGACACGCATGGCTTTCAGATTGGGGTGTGTCTGTGGGGGCTGAGGGCAGGGTCTGCTCCTGGGACCCTCCTCCCCGAGGATCCCTTCCCTGCCGAGGGGCCTAGGGCCTGGGCTGGGGATCCCCCTCCATGGCAGGGAAGACAGGTAACCCCTCCTTGGGCACTGCCCTAACCGGAGGAAATTCTGCAGAGCGGAGGGGGTCCTTGCCCCAGGCCCACTCCCTCCCCCGCTGCCCACAGTCTGGGATGGTGGGAGAGGTAGCCGATAGGTTTCCTGGCCAGCACTGAGGTAGACTGGGGTGGTCTTCAGGGCAGTGGGGGCACCGGGTCTTACCCAGCCCGCCCCCACCCCGTTTCCCTGGGCCTGCGCCCAGCCCAGCCAACCCTGCGCCCTTTGGTCCTGCGGACCTCCCGGCCCCTCTCCGTCTGTCTCCTGAAGCCTGGGCAGCCCTGGTAGCTGCCACGTCCCACTGCTCAGTGACGCACAGGGCGCAGCTCTGGAGGCTCCAGCTGAGGGGGGGGGGGGGGGGGCGGGTGGTGAGCGGCTCACTCCAGCTGCCTCCTGCCCCTCCCACCGGGGAGCCCCCTCTGCGGTCCAGACTCCCAGGCCTGCGTCTTCCCCTCAAGACCCGAGGCTGCGGCAAGAGAAGGTCCCACGCTGCCCTCTGGGTCTCTGTGTCCATCTGTCCGGTTCTTTTCATTTCTCGGTCTTAGCAGCACCAACTTCTTGGCCAATAAATATCTTTTTTTGTTATTTTCCAAAACAAACTTTAAAAAAACAAAACAAAACAAAAAAACAGTGAAGCAAGTGAAGGATGGGGGAAGAAAAGGAAAACCCAGCGGAGAGGTTCAAAGTGCTCTGAGATCGTCTTTGGATGCCACCAAAACAGTCCAGAATCTTGCAGTTGGCCTGGCCGCCCCCGGAGCTGGACCGGGCAGGGCTTCTGCGGCCCAGGCTTTCTGGAAGGTCAGGAAGGTCATGAGAGAGCTCGGCTGTTCCTGGAGGGCCCCTGGAGGGAGTCGGGCCGGTGCTGCCTGGGTCTGTGTCTGCCAGTGGGCAGGGCGGGGCGGCGCCTCGGGTCGGCTCAGATGAGGGAAATTCGCACCGGGATGCTGGGGGACTCCGTCCTCTGGGGCGAGTGATGGCTCACCAGGTGCTCCACCACCGTGTGTTTGGACATGTGCTTCATCAGGTAGGTCTCCTGCGGGCAGGGGGCGAGATGCAGAGCTTAGAGCCAGCTGCCGGCAAGGGCGCAGGGGGAGCTGCAGTTCCTACAAGCGGCCACTGGAGGGCTCCTGGGTAGATGAGCCGGCTAGAGGTGGACAGCCACAGCTTTGGGGGGGCCAGATGGGCATCGGTATTGGTTGGAGGGATACTGCATTTCTGCCAGTGGTGGGGGCTGGCTCGCTTACCAGAGTCAGAGCCCGCTGTGTGCTGACTAGAGAGCAGGCAGGCATCAGGCTCGTCCCTCAGCAGCGGCCACCTGGAACTCTCTAGGACCAGGCCATTAACCAACTGGCTACAGTGGAGTCCTGTCCAATGGAGCACACCTGCCCCCATCTGACTGGTGCTCCCAGTGAGGGTGGAGCAGTAGGCGTCGGGTGACCCTGGCTCTGCCATTCCTCAGCAGTGGAATGTTGGACCAGTCATCTCACCTCTCCAAGCCTCAGTTTCCTCCTCTGCAGGCAGGGATGGGGAAGGAAGGACTTCACAGGGTAGCTGTGGTGATGAGGGTAAAGCTCTTAGCAAGCAGTAGGGCTGAGGGGACCACTGCTTCCCTAGTCTCTATATTTCATTCTAGGTGGTGATGGGAGGCCCAGCAGAAGCATCCCCAAGCTCTACCCTCCCTTGGGAAGAATTGGGGCCTGATCTGACTGGTGACTTTAGAAGCATAAACTGGGCATGCTCAGTTCATCCTTTGAGCACTGCCCCAGCCTCGGCTGAGTCTGACCTGAGGCACCCAAGACTGGGTGGGTGAGGTGACCCAAGGCTCACCTGCAGACCCACAGACCCTCACACTAAGCTGCCAAGTGGTGCTCTGGTTTCCATCTGCCACTTCTTGGCTTCCTACCTCAGTTTGCTCAACATTGGGCAGAGGAAGCCCTCAAATGTGGTGACAAAGTACTATAAACACCACCAAAGGGAAGCAATCAGCAAAATCCACATAAGGAGACTATTCTTCAATGAGTAAGTTGCAAAGAAAAGGCAGTGGGATCGGGGTGGGGGCAAGGAAGAATAGTTTAAAAGCTATACTGACCCAGTACAATGTAAGAATTTTATTTGGATCTTGATTAAAAAATACAATTTATAAATAAATAAAATTATAAATTATGCCATCCATGAGACAAATGAAAATGTGAATACCAACTGGGTATTTGATGATATTAAGGAATGTGGTGCACTGGTGAAGGGAATGGCAAACCACTTCAGTATTCTTGCCTTGAGAACCCCATGAACAGTATGAAAAGGCAAAATGTGATCGGGAAGGGGAACACATGCAAATCCATGGCTGATTCATGTCAATGTATGGCAAAAACCCCTACAATATTGTAAAGTAATTAGCCTCCAACTAACAAAAATAAATGAAAAAAAAAAGAAAAGGCAAAATGATTGGATACTGAAAGAGGAACTCCCCAGGTCGGTAAGTGCCCAATGTTACTGGAGATCAGTGGAAAAATAACTCCAGAAAGAATGAAGGGATGGAGCCAAAGCAAAAACAATACCCAGTTGTGGATGTTACTGGTGATAGAAGCAAGGTCCAATGCTGTAAAGAGCAATATTGCATAGGAACCTGGAATGTTAGGTCCATGAGTCAAGGCAAATTGGAGTGGTCAAACAGGAAATGGCAAGAGTGAATGTTGACATTCTAGGAATCAGCAAACTAAAATGGACTGGAATGGGTGAATTTAACTCAGATGACCATTTTATCTACTACTGTGGGGAGGAATCCCTTAGAAGAAATGGAGTAGCCATCATGGTCAACAAAAGAGTCTGAAATGCAGTACTTGGATGCAATCTCAAAAATGACAGAATGATCTCTGTTTGTTTCCAAGGCAAACCATTCAATATCACGGTAATCCAAGCCTATGCCCCAACCAGTAACGCTGAAGAAGCTGAAGTTGAATGGTTCTATGAAGAACTACAAGACCCTTTAGAACTAACACCCAAAAAAGATGTCCTTTTCATTACAGGGGACTGGAATGCAAAAGTAGGAAGTCAAGAAACACCTGGAGTAACAGGCAAATTTGGCCTTGGAGTACAGAATAAAGCAGGGCAAAGGCTAATAGAGTTCTGCCAAGAGAATACACTGGTCGTGGCAAACACCCTCTTCCAACAACACAAGAAAAGACTCTACACATGGACATCACCAGATGGTCAACAGTGAAATCAGATTGATTATATTCTTTGCAGCCAAAGATGGAGAAGCTCTATACAGTCAGCAAAAACAAGACAGGGAGCTGACTATGGCTCAGATCATGAACTCATTATTGCCAAATTCAGACTTAAGTTGAAGAAAGTAGGGAAAACCACTAGACCATTCAGGTATGACCTAAATCAAATCCCTTATGACTATACAGTGGAAGTGAGAAATAGATTTAAGGGACTAGATCTGATAGACAGAGTGCCTGATGAACTATGGACGGAGGTTCATGACATTGTACAGGAGACAGGGATCAAGACCATCCCCATGGAAAAGAAATGCAAAAAGGCAAAATGGTTGTCTGAGGAGGCCTTACTAATAGCTGTGAAAAGAAGAGGAAGCGAAAAGCAAAGGAGAAAAGGAAAGATATTCCCATCTGAATGCAGAGTTCCAAAGAATAGCAAGGAGAGATAAGCCTTCCTCAGCGATCAAACAGAGGAAAACAACAGAATGGGAAAGACTAGAGATCTCTCCAAGAAAATTAGAGATACCAAGGGAACATTCCATGCAAAGATGGGCTCAATAAAGGACAGAAATGGTAGGGACCTAACAGAAGCAGAAGATATTAAGAAGAGGTGGCAAGAATACACAGAAGAACTATACAAAAAAGATCTTCACGACCCAGATAATCACGATGGTGTGATCACTCACCTAGAGCCAGACATCCTGGAATGTGAAGTCAAGTGGGCCTTAGAAAGCATCACTACAAACAAAGCTAGTGGAGGTGATGGAATTCCAGTTGAACTATTTCAAATCCTGAAAGATGATGTGTGAAAGTGCTGTACTCAATATGCCAGCAAATTTGGAAAACTTAGCAGTGGCCACAGGACTGGAAAAGGTCAGTTTTCATTCCAATCCCAAAGAAAAGCAATGCTAAAGAATGCTCAAACTACCACACAATTGCACTCATCTCACACGCTAGCAAAGTAATGCTCAAAATTCTCCAAGCCAGGCTTCAACAGTATGTGAACCGTGAACTTCCAGATGTTCAAGCTGGTTTTAGAAAAGGCAGAGGAACCAGAGATCAAATTGCCAACATCCGCTGGATCATTGAAAAAGCAAGAGAGTTCCAGAAAAACATCTATTTCTGCTTTATTGACTATGTGAAAGCCTTTGACTGTGTGGATCACAATAAACTGTGGAAAATTCTGAAAGAGATGGGAATACCAGACCACCTGACCTGCCTCCTGAGAAATCTGTATGCAGGTCAGGAAGCAACAGTTAGAACTAGACATGGAACAAGACTGGTTCCAAATAGGAAAAGGAGTACGTCAAGGCTGTATATTGTCACCCTGCTTATTTAACTTATATGCAGAGTACATCATGAGAAACGCTGGGCTGGAAGAAGCACAAGCTGGAATCAAGATTGCCGGGAGAAATATCAATAACCTCAGATATGCAGATGACACTACCCTTAGGGCAGAAAGTGAATAGGAACTAAAAAGTCTTTTGATGAAAGTGAAAGAGGAGATTGAAAAAGTTGGCTTAAAGCTCAACATTCAGAAAACTAAAATCATGTCATCTGGTCCCATCACTTCATGGGAAACAGATGGGCAAACAGTGGAAAGAGTGTTAGACTTTACTTTTTGGGCTCCAAAATCACTGCAGATGGTGATTGCAGCCATGAAATTGGAAGACGCTTACTCCTTGGAAGGAAGGTTATGACCAACCTAGATAGCATATTAAAAAGCAGAGACATTATTTTGCCAACAAAGGTCCGTCTAGTCAAGGCTATGGTTTTTCCAGTGGTCATGTATGGATGTGAGAGTTGGACTGTGAAGAAAGCTGAGCACAGAAGAATTGATGCTTTTGAACTGTGGTATTGGAGAAGACTCTTGAGAGTCCCTTGGACTGCAAGGAGATCCAACCAGTCCATCCTAAAGGAGATCAGTCCTAGGTGTTCATTGGAAGGACTGATGCTGAAGCTGAAACTCCAATACTTTGGGCGCTGCATGCGAAGAGTTGACTCATTGGAAAAGACCCTGATGCTGGGAGGGATTGGGGGCAGGAGAAGGGGATGACAGAGGATGAGATGGCTGGATGGCATCACCGACTCGATGGACATGACTTGGAGTAAACTCCAGGAGTTGGTGATGGACAGAGAGGCCTGGCGTGCTGTGATTCATGGGGTCGCAAAGAGTCGGACATAACTGAGCGACTGAACTAACTAACTAAGGACTATGGTGAATCATTTTAAGCTATTATAAAGGTATTGTGGATAAGTTAAAAAAAAAAAAAAGAGTATGTTTAAAGACACAAAGTGAAAATTTTCAGATGGAACAATATGATGTCAGTTTTATTTCAAAAAACAGAGAGATGGATGCAGAAGGACTGGTTGATGCCAGGTTCTGGGGGCTGATGGGAACATGCATGCATGCTCAATTGTGTCGACTCTTTTCAACCCCATAGACTGTAGTCCGCCAGGTTCCTCTGTCTATGGGATTTCCCAGGCAAGAATACTGGAGTAGATTGCCATTTTCTCCTCCAGAGGATCTTCCCCACTTAGGGATCAAACCCACATCTCCTGTATCTCCTGCACTGGCAGGCTTTTTTACCACTGAGCCACCTGGGAAGCCCCGATGGAAACAGGAGGGCTCACTATTCGCAAATGTTCCTTTTAGGTATTATAGTAGTTTAAAAGTCAATCCACTAAAATGTTTTTTCAGAAAAGGTAATTATTCTTGTTCTGTGGAGTCCAGTCAGTCCCAGTTCAGGGTGGGGCCTCAGGCCAGGTGAGATCTGACAGCCCCTTTCTCCCAGAGTTCAGATCCCCTCTAAGAACCATGGCTCTGAAGGCTGGTGACCCCATCTTTTAAGGTGTGATCCATGTGCCCCCTCCAGCCAAAGTGAACTTTCAAAATAACCCTTCTGGACAGTCTTCTCCGCATGGGTCCCCGCTCTACCTGGGAAAACATGCAAACTTCCTAACAGGGCCCCACAGCCTCGTGTGACCTAATTATTTTTCGGTTTCTGGAACACACTGCGTTGGTTCCACCTCGGGTGTTTGCATTCACTGTCCCCCTGCTTGGAAAGTTCCTCCCCTCCTCTTCTCCTCACCTGGCCAATTATCCTCCACGCCTTCTTCTAAATGTGACTTCCTCACACACCTACCCCAAACCATCTCCCTTCCCCAACTCCATTTTATCCTCCCTGCAGCTGTGTTTCAAAACATATGTTTCTTTTTTTCCTTTATAGCTGAGGTTCTCAATCAGAGGCAATTTCTCCCCCAAAGGACATTTGGCAAAGTCTAGAGGCATTTTCCAAGAGCGGCTGCTAAGGGGAATGTGGCCAAGGATGTTGCTAAACATCCTATAATGCTCAGGACAGCACCCCCAGCAAAAATGTCAACATGGGCCGAGGTTGAGAAAGCCTGCTGGAGAGCAGTTGCCGTCGTCTGTCGCTACATATTCACTTGTGTGGTTACTTGTTTAATGTCTGTCTCCAGCAGCAGACTCTTAACCTGCCTGTGAGCAAAGAATACGTCTGTTTGACTCATCCTGATCCCCAAGTGCCTGGCACTTGGTCAGTAAACACTGGGTAAATAAATAACTGTGTTAGCTGAGGTCTATCAGGCGCTGACTCTGCCAGTCAACAGTCCTATGATTTAAGAACTACTAGCTACTCCATTTTACAGATGAGCAAACTGAGGCTTGGGGATCCCTGGGTACATGTGGGGGTCTGTTAACCAGAATATCTGATTAGGCCGAAGGACACACCTGAGTGACTCACCTGGACTCCCTCTCCTGGGTCTGAAAGTCCCTTGTTTAGGGAAATTTCCACCCGAGGACAGGGGATTGGCACCTTTCTGTCGCTGTTTGGACCTTTCCCGGGAGACGAGAGTGACTCTGGGCCAGGTCACTATGCCCCCTTGTGGCCATTACAGGGATTGCAGCTTCCCCAGTGGGGAAAAGGCCCACTTCCCTCCCTGGCTCTGGGAAGCAGGGTGACAGGCCCCTCTCCACCACTGCCCGGAGAAAACCGCACCTGTGGCACCCAGGCTAAAGGCTGCCTGAGGGGAACTTAGCCTGAGGCAGCCAAAAACAGAACGGGGAAGTGGACGGCCCAGCTCTGCCATTCACTGTGATCCTACCCTCTTTCCAGGGCCTCAGTTTCCTCATCTGGAAAATGGGAGCGTCAGTACAGGTCTGAGGGGGCTGGGGTGAGGAAGAGGCTCCCGGAGGCCCGGCACTCACCGAGGTGTAGGCCCGCCCACACATGCTGCAGCAGTAGGCCTTGGCGTGCTTGATGGCGTGGGCCGAGAGGTGGATCTGCAGGGAGGCGGAGTCCGAGTAGGCCCGGTAGCAGTTGGGACACTTGTAGGGCTTGTCCTTGTTGTGCTGGCGCTGGTGAGACTGTGGGGAGCACAGCGGGGGTCAGGAGGCAGCTGGGCTCCCCTGGAAGGGATGGAGGGAGCCTTGCACCTAGCAGGCGGAGCGGGCAGGCAGGCACTCACCTGGAGGTTGGAGAGCTGAGTGAAAGCCTTTTCGCAGCCAGGATGTGGGCACTTGTAGGGTCTGTCGCCTGTGTGGATTCTGCAATGGGGAGTCCAGTGAGGTGGAGTCCCTGGCAGGTCCCCCAGGCCAGCTCCAGCCCCCAAGCCCTTGGCTGGCCTGCCCCACACCTCTGGCCCCCAAGCCTCCCAGGCTCCCTGCTCCACACACTTTCCCCCCTCCACCCCGAGTGAGCCCCAGGCAAGAGCTGGGACTTCAAAGGCCAGCCCTGTCCTTTCTTCTCCAGCCTCCCACTGCCGGTCTGTGACCAGCGCCTCCAGGCTCCTCACAGGGCCCCACTAAACCCAGCCCTCCACCAGCACCCACTCAGGCCTCGCAATCATCACAGTGGGCTTACTTTGACTGCATTCTACCCCTCTTCTAAAAAAGTCACCTGCAGACCAACCCACTGAAAAGCACAGATTCACGGCTTTGCCAGGACCTTTCCTGCCCGCCTGCCTCTCTCAGGAGACAACTCCCCAACTGGCCCCCAGTTTCCATGTCCTGCCCCCTCAAAGATGTGGCTATCTGGTCACCCCAGCTACTGAGAGACTTCAGGGCAGGGTGGCCCTGAAGGTCAGCCCCTCTGTATCCTTCCTGTGAGCCCCTTTTTGTTATCATCCTGGCTCCACCATTTACTAACTGGGTGACCTTGGTCAAATCACTGTGCCTCGGTTTCCTCATCTGCAAAATGGCTATAAAAACACAGTCCCTACCTCACTGGGCTTTGTGAAGATTACATTAGATGATATGCAAAGGGGCTTAGCCAAATATCAGTACGAAGTCAGTACTCCATCACCACATACCATTATTATTATTATTCATTTAATAATTACTGTGTCAGGCACCTGGGTGCCAGGCACCACTCTGGGTGCCTGGAACATATATGTGAACAAAACAGACAAAACTCACTGCCTCATGGAAACAAACAACAAGCGTGAAGTAAGTAAGTAAAGCGTGTGTAGAAGGTAATAAATGCTCGGAGAAGAAAGCGGATGAGAGGGGTCATGTCAGGGGTGCAATCGTTTTTTTTTTTTTTTAATTTATTTTTTATTAGTTGGAGGCTAATTACTTCACAACATTTCAGTGGGTTTTGTCATACATTGATATGAATCAGCCATGGATTTACACGTATTCCCCATCCCGATCCCCCCTCCCACCTCCCTCTCCACCCGATTCCTCTGGGTCTTCCCAGTGCACCAGGCCCGAGCACTTGTCTCATGCATCCCACCTGGGCTGGTGATCTGTTTCACCATAGATAGTATACATGCTGTTCTTTCGAAACATCCCACCCTCACCTTCTCCCACAGAGTTCAAAAGTCTGTTCTGTACTTCTGTGTCTCTTTTTCTGTTTTGCATATAGGGTTATCGTTACCATCTTTCTAAATTCCATATATATGTGTTAGTATGCTGTAATGTTCTTTATCTTTCTGGCTTACTTCACTCTGTATAATGGGCTCCAGTTTCATCCATCTCATTAGAACTGATTCAAATGAATTCTTTTTAACGGCTGAGTAATATTCCATGGTGTATATGTACCACAGCTTCCTTATCCATTCATCTGCTGATGGGCATCTAGGTTGCTTCCATGTCCTGGCTATTATAAACAGTGCTGCGATGAACATTGGGGTGCACGTGTCTCTTTCAGATCTGGTTTCCTCAGTGTGTATGCCCAGAAGTGGGATTGCTGGGTCATATGGCAGTTCTATTTCCAGTTTTTTAAAAAAATATGGAACGCTTCACGAATTTGCGTGTCATCCTTGCACAGGGGCCATGCTAATCTTCTCTGTATCGTTCCAATTTTAGTATATGTGCTGCCGAAGCGAGCACAGGGGGGTGCAATCTTAATTAGGGTAATGGGGGTCCTCACTGAGAAGGAGACTCGGGAGCAGTGACTTCAAGGCTGATGGCTAAGCTTTCTGATGGCTGTTGCCGCCTGCACTTGCCTAGCAGCCAGGTGAGAATGGAAGGGGACTGGGATCTAGTACAAAACCGGGGCTCAGGAGCGCGGCGCACACACAGGGACCGGAGACCCTCCCTGGTCTCATAGGCTTGTCCTCAGTCACCTGCTCTGGCAAATCCTGTGCCAAGCAGGCGGGCAACGAAATGCAGGCTAGACATGGACCTCTTTTGCCTAAGTTGCCAACAAGCATTAGATGGGAGCGGGAAATCCAGCTCTGACCCCGTGGTCCAGCTCCTTCCTGAAAGCCCCAGCCCCCTGGGTTTGTTCTGCCCATCAACAGATTCATCAAACAACTAAGGTCCCTCTGGCCAGGCCCCGTGCTGACCAGGCTGGAATAAAGAACACTCGCTGCCATCAGTGAGCCCATGGCCTTGACTGCCCACTATGAACACGGACAGTCCAGATTCCCTAGAGTGCCATCAAGGCCCTTCACCTGCGGTCGGCCTCACCTCTCTGCTCCTGCACCCTGCGTCCCGGCAGGAGGACCATTTCTCATCTGCAACCATGTCTGATGGATGCTTCTGCTCACCACCCCCGTGCCCTGGCTGCATCCTCAGCATGCGGCCGCCCTCCTGTCTTCTCCACTAGATGAGGAGCCCCAAGGGCAGGGACAGCGCATCTCAGGCTGCGTGGAGACAGGCCAGGTGGAGCTGGGCCGCAGTTCTGAGGACCTCTATTCTACCTGCACTTTTAGGGGCGTCACATGTTTGGGGACATCATCCCAGGATGCTGCACCCTGTCTCTACAATGGGAGCACCTTAACGGTCACCTGGACCAGTTGCGCCTGCTGCCAGAAACCTTCCATTTCATCCTATCCTTGTTCCCCCCCAGGGCTGTGGAAATTGGTCAGCTAGGGGTCAGGTGGCAGAAGGGACCAAGGCACCCGAGGATGTGTATTGATTTTAAACCCCACAATGCCCACCCCAAAGTCCTTGCCTCCCACTGCTGCCCAGGTCATGCCTCTTCCCCGCCCCAAGGGTCCAGCCCTGCCGCCCTCCTCCAACACCACCCTGAACATTTCAGTCCCTTCCTACCTTCCGTCCTGTATCCAGACTGCTCCTCTTCTAGGCACACTCTTCCCCCAGCTCATACCTGGCTAGAACCTAGACTCCAGGTCTCAGTATAAAAGTCCCTTGATCGGGGAAGCTTTTCCTGACCCCCCGGCCTAGACCTGGCCCCTGCACCTACCCCCGAGCAGAAGTCTGTGTGTGGGCACATGCTTTGTCAATGTCTAGTCACTGACACTGGCTGCCTCCCTCCTTGAGAGCAAGAATGCTCTTGGTCTCTTCACCACCATCATCCCAGGGCCTGGCACAGGCTCCTCAGAGAGGACTCGAAACATAGGAAGGTGAGTTCTTTCTTCCTGAGGTCAGTCACTGACAGCAGTACTATGCCTCATATAATCAACACCACCTACCCCTCAGAGGTATTACGAAATACCTTTTTTGTGTTTGTTGACTGACTGGCTGACGGTTCTCCAGGGACATCAGGTCCTTCCTTCCGACCTTGCTCCTCTGGCTTCCTCCCCGAGTGCCACAGCTGCCCAGCGTCCTTCCTAGACTCAGCCTCAGCCTCTCCTCTCCTGACCGCCACCACAGCAGCAGCGTGGGGTCCAACCTTGTCACAGCCCTGCTTTGCACCCCCTACATCTCCCCCTTTTCCGGGAGAATCCAAATCCCCAGGCCCCCACCAGCCTCTGAGCCTTTGCTCATGCCATTCCCCCAGTTGGGAACACCATTTCCACCTCTCACTAGAAAGGGCTACGGACCCTTCCACACCCAACCCAGATGATCCTCCCCAACCTCCATCACATATTTCCTGCTTTCATGGGATTTTTCACAACCATCAGCCTCCCAGGTCATGGTAGGAGTTCCTTTGACCCAGAGCCTGCCTCTGGCCACTGATCTCTTGTTATGCATGGCACTCAGCACTGGGCTGGCTGGGAAGGGCTTCAGGAAGCCACAGTTCCTCTGATAACTGGGCCCCAAGTTCTTCAGCCTCTAAAATTCAAATCAGGGCCACGTCCTCAATTCCAACAGGAGTCATCTCTTTGCAGGGCATCTTCCCACTAGGAGAGCACCCAGCCCCGACTCCCAACATCTGTAGTGATGGGGGGGAGCTCACCACCGACTCCAGGCATGGGCAGTGCAGGGAGGCAGAGCTGAAATCGGTGTCCTGGGCTGCTCCTTCACCCAACTAACCACCCCAAGCTCACCCTGGCGTCCAGAAGACTCGCCTTGCTCTCCTTCCTGGACCTCGCCCCACCTTCTTCTGCAGCCTGACTTCCCAAACCCGCTGCCCGCACCCGCCTTGCCCCGCACCCCCGCCAAGCCACACGCTGCTCCTTGGCACTCTGGCTTGCAACTCACTTCTGCCTCCTCTTAGCGGGGTGGCCTTGGGCAAGTGACTTTGCCTCCCTGAGCTCCCATTTTCTCACCTCTAAAATGGGGATAACAGTAAGGATTGTAGGGACTTTCCCTGTGGTCCAGTGGTTAAGAATCTGCCTTTCAATGCAAGGGACTCAGATTCAATCCCTGGTCAGGGAACTAAGATCCCACGAGGCAACTCAGCCCGTGTGCCACAGCCACTGAGCTTGTGCTGCTGCTGCTGCTAAGTCACTTCAGTCATGGCCGACTCTGTGCGACCCCATAGCCGGCAGCCCACCAGGCTCCCCCGTCCCTGGGATTCTCCAGGCAAGAACACTGGAGTGGGTTGCCATTTCCTTCTCCAATGCGTGAAAGTGAAAAGGGAAAGTGAAGTCGCCTGTGCTCCCCACAAAAGATTCTGCATGCCGCAACTAAGACCTGATGCACCCCAAAATAATAAATATATTTTAAGTATGGATTGTTAAAGACTGTAACTTACAGAAAGGGTGTTCCTAAGACATTTTCACAGCGTTAGCTTTTAATATACTCACGTCTCTTTTAAGATAATTTATGAAAAACAAAGGGGGAATTTATTCTATGTTTAAATAGAATTATGGAGAATTCATTAGTTATCATTTATCCTTTATCCTCTGGGTAAGAAACGGCATGTTACATTGAGTGGCTTCAGTTCCACTGTGTTTCGTAACTAAAACAATGATGGATACAGTAAAAACGGACCTTCCTTGAGATGGTTCTCTCTCTGTGGCACTTTTCAGATTCTTTATCTCTTATTTAGAAATAGGTTTGTACTGTGTAAGGACTTTATGGATACCTTGTATATGTACAAAGTATGTATAAGACATACCGTGTATGCCTTACACGGGAACGGACACTTAGAAGCTCTCTGACAAGCAGCAGTTGCTGCTAGGATGTGACGATCATCACACTTGAGAAAACTGACCCTGCCACAATTAGCATCACACATGTACACAACATCACATAGCCAGGAGAAGGAAAACAGAGGCAAAGCCCACTCTGCAGCCTGAATAAACAAGCACAACCAGAGTCACTCTATCTAGCAGATGTTCCCCAAACAGGTAAAAACATCGAGCCTTTTCTCAGACCTCATAAACTAACCCCCACATGAGGGTTAGTTTATGAGGACTAACCCCCTCATAAAACAAAGTTACCCCTGATTTCTGCATCGTGGCATCTACAGATGTGTTACCTTCTACAGAAACGCAAGACATCTGCTGTGTCTCTACCATGAATAGACTCACTACAAATTCCTGTTCATTTTCTCCTTAAAGACACATGGTATTTATAACTTACAGGGCTGACCCTTCTGAAGTCTGGATTTCTGCAAACACTTTGCGAGTCACCTTTCTTGTCTTGTACCTTCCTTTCACAGATGGAGGTCCCACCGAGATGCTCCAGAGCTGCCAGGCCACTCAGATTGCACAAACCCCCACATGCTTCCAGGCACGTCCTTCTCAACTCCCAGGGGGATCCTGCTCAACCTGCTTCTAGCTCTACTTTTATCACTTGACCGGAGCCGGTTCTGTTTTGACATGACCTTCTTTTACCCCTTTATTGCTGGCACAATGTTGGAAAGATGGATTTGATTACATGGCTTGACTGTCTGGTTCTCGATCCAGGGGCAAAAAACAGGAGTCTCTGTGGAATAGTGGAAAACAAGAAACCTGGCATCTGGTCGCTTCTTTATGTTTGGCTTTTTTGGGTTTGTTTATCTGAAGGATTCTGGGACTCGCGGGCACTGGGGACACCCACCTCTTTGTCACTGGGTTAGGACACATTGGTTTAATTATACACGCCACTGCGTAATGACTAATAATTTGTCTCTAAATGTTGATAGGACCCTCTTATGCTGCTTGTTTAGTTTCCAACCACTATGAACTCACATCACTTGGGGAAAAAAAAAAGAGAAGGGGAAAAAAAAAAGAGGAGAAAAAAACTGTGCCCTCAAGAGCAGAGAGCAATCCCTGAACAAGGAACATTCTGACAAAATACTCTCCCCTCAAGGGCCTGTGAATTTTTTGTTTGGTCATGGCCTTAAATAATATTTTCAAACAAACAGCTATTTCTGAAAACACTAGGATTCTAATTATTACTTGCTACTGGGTTTATTTCCTACCAGACTGACGCTCTGAGTCTGCCTCCTCTGCCAGCTTTGTGCCTACTCTGCCAGCTTTCTCAAATCCGGGCCCCCCATTCAGAATAATAAATTATCAAGGTATCTTTTACACCCAGATGCTCTTGGGAGTTTCCAGCTGGCCACTGGGAAACACCAAAGATTTGCTTCCCAGCTTTACAAACGCTCCCAATGAGGGCACATTTTGTACTCTCCGCATTTTATTAATTAGCCAAACACTAGAGTATGAGCAGTCTATGAAGTTTCTAGCATAAGAAAGTTGGCAAATCAAAAGAAAAGAAGCTCAATCTCCCTGAGTTAATTTTATGTGTGTATATATGTAATTACATATAATTTATATAAATATTATATAGTAATATAATATGTAATGTATAATTACATGTAATATAAATATACATATTTGTGTACTTTTTAAGATGGAGGGAAAAAAAACCCAACAATTTATTTTCATGTACAGAGACCAGCATTAGAAGTATCCACAGAGAAATGTCTTTGAAAAGACTTTTTTCCTAGATTTAATTACTTATCAGTGCCAGTCGTAAACACATTCTTTATGACAGTGGTCCCCAACCTTTTTGGCAGAGGGACCAGTTTTACAGAAGACAATTTTTTCACAGACCAGGGGCAGGGTGGTAGTTTCAGTATGATTCAATCCCATTATATTTAGTGTGCACTTTATTTCTATTATTATTACCTAATATATAATAAAATAATATATGGTGCATAATATATATGATGACATATAATGAAATAATTATTCAACTCACCATTATGCAGAATCAGGTCATCAGGCATTAGATTCCCATAAGGAGCACACAAACTAGATCCCTCACACGCACAGTTCACAGTAGAGTTCCAGCTCCTTTGAGAATCTAATGCTGCCACTGATCTGACAGGAGGTAGAGTTCAGGTGCTAATGCAAGCGATGGGGAGTGACCGTAAATACAGGTGAAGCTTTGCTCGCTTGCTCATTGCTCACCTCCTGCGATGCAGCCCAGTTCCTAACAGGCCATGGGCTGCTATTGGTCCATGGCCTGGGGGCTGCGGGCTCCTGTTTTATAAGATCAATTAAAAGATCATGATGATGAGTCAGTGCCTTTGCTGCCTATAATATGCTCTGTGGGAATGTGAACTGGTACAGCCACGATGGACAACAGCAAGGAGGTTCCTTAAAAAACTAAAAATAGAGCTACCATATGACCCTGCAATCCCACTCCTGGGCATATATCTGGAGAAAAACATGATCCAAAAGGATACATGCACCCCAATGTTCATTGCAGTACTGTTTACAATAGCCAAGACATGGAAGCAACCTAGATGTCCATTGACAGATGAATGGATAAAGAAGTTGTGGTACATATACACAATGGAATATTACTCAGCCATTAAAAAGAATGAAATAATGCCATTGGCAGCAATATGGATGGATGCAGAGATTGTCATACTGAGTGAAGTAAATCAGACAGAGAAGGAGAAATACCATATGACATCCCTTATATGTGGAATTTATAAGGAAATGATAAAAATGAACTTACATACAAAAGAGGATGATACTCACACTTAAGAGAACAAACTTATGGTTGCCAGTGGAAAGAATAGGGGGAAGGAATAGTTAGGGAGTTTGGGATAGACCTGTGTATACTGCTATATTTAAAATGGATAACCAACAAGGACCTACTGTATAGCACAGGGAACTCTGCTCAATGTCATGTGGCAGCTTGGATGGCAGGGAAGTTTGGGGGAGAATGGATACATGTATGTGTATGGCTGAATCCCTTCACTCTTCACCTGAAACTATTACAACATTGGTAATTGGCTATACCCCAATACAAAATAAAAAGTTTAAAAAAATTTGCTTTTAATCTGAACAACTGATTATACATCACACCTGAACAGAGGACCCCACTCTCCTCCATTCTGATTTTGTTGATGATAAATAGACCAGAGTCATTCAATCTTATCAACACATCTGGCTCTCTGCCTCACACTTGCATAAAGGCCTGTGCTTCAGGTCAGAGCTTGAGTCTTCTGAAAGAAATATCAGGAGTGGGTGGCCTCAGGAGAGGACTGGACCTGTGCACTGGCTCTTTACACTTTGGAAAGAGACCTAGGGCACAGGCTTCCAAGATGCCCCATCACCATGACCGGACACTGCCTGAGGCCAAGGCAGCCAGGATCCAAGTCTTTAGTCCAGAATGAGATAATTTTGCAAAGCAGACTAACTCCCCAAGGTCAGGGAACAGGAATTATGACCTGGGACTGGATAAAAGTGACTTAATTGTGGTTAATATTCTATCTTCTAACAGAAATAGCTGCTAAGTCATGTCCGACTCTTGTGACTCCATGGACTGTAGCCTGCCAGGCTCCTCTGTCCATGGGATTTCCCAGGCAAGAGTACTGGAGTGGGTTGCCATTGCCTTCTCCAGGGGATCTTCCTGACCCACGGGTCGACCCTGAGTCACCTGCATTGCAGGCAGATTGTTTACCAACTGAGCCACCACCAATATATGAGAAATCCCCCTTTTTTTCCTTTGATCTACCTCTATTCGTCAATTTAGGAGGCTATATTTGAACAAACTGGACTAGAATATTCCTTAAATGGTTCCTTGCTCCCGTGAGCCCTGCAGAATCACAGAGGGTAGGCTGCAGGGGGGCCAGACAAATTTAACATAGATATAAACTGAAGAAATATCAAGGAAATTTTTAAATGATAGTTCTATTGAAAAGACATGTAATTGGCCTTGTCTACAAATCTACTCAGAACAATTCCTAAAAAATACTCTAAGTGCCTTTACTGAGACTTTTCCTTCTTAGATCCATTAGTTTCTCTAAACAGGTTCACTAAGAATCTGTCCTCTTTCTTAATGGGATATAATTGGGTACATCAAATTTGTAACCATGATCATGCCAGAAATGTCACATTTAAAGACAAATTTCATTTAATTAGGCATGACAGCGTGATAGTGAGAAACAAGGCCTGTACTTCATAAGTGGGAATACAGCTTCCCCAGGCTTCCAGGAAACTGGACTGAATCTACTCCACGGCTTGTGGAATCCTTGCCTTTAAGGTTATGAGCAAAGTCATTCATGCCAGCCCAGAAACATTGACAAACTAGGGATTCTCCAAACAGATGGTAACTTTCCCATTGCAGGCTGTATAGGCACAACCTGACAAGAGGTGAAATTTGATGGTTCCAAGTTCCTAATCTTATATAGGAACTTAGGTAGATCTTTGATTAGATAACATGATAAGAAAAATCTTTTCACACATACACAGATTAAAATTACAGCCTGAGGCCTTAAAAAATCTTCTGACAGAAGTTAACTCTCAAACCTTGGGGGTCACATGCTCTAATTTTAATAACCAAACAAACAGAGGGACTTTGTTTATTGATCAGCACTTCACAGGGCTTACCAGGTGGTGTTAGTGATAAAGAACCTGCCTGCCAATGCAGGAGACATGAAGAGATGCAGGGTCCAGATCCCTGGGATCCCTTCCAGATCCCTGGGTTAGGAAGATCCCCTGGAGGAGGGCATGGCATGGACAGAGGTAGGCTACAGTCCACAGCGTTGCAGAGAATCAAACACAACTGCAGCGACTTAGCACGCGTGCATGCATGTCCATAAAGCTAGCCAAACTTCAAAAAATAAATTCATGACAAAATCAGAAAGTTTCTGAAACTAATCTACGTGGTCAAATCCATGCCTTAGGAGGCATGGGGATGAGAAAAGCAGACTGATGCCATCTTGAGATTATCCTGTTATTTGTTCCTTACCATCAAACCTACTCATCATGCCTCAAAGTCAGAGAAACAGACATAACATCTTGCACTCTGGGACAAAGTATACAGAGACAATGGAGAGAAATGGATAAATTACAACAAAACCAAACCTCAGGTCCCTCTGTCTAGTCTTAGTGCCCCAAAGACAGAAACCCCTGAGCACTTTCTGTGAGTTACAAATTCCACAGCAGAAGCTATTTTATCCTGACTTTCACAGTGCTGATATTGGCAGACAGCCGTGCTTATAGATATAAGAACTATCATGCGAGAAAACTGCTGGGCTTCTTTCCCTCTGAAGAGATGAACTGTAATTTGGTGACCTTTAGTTTATTTCTTTAAATACTATGGTGTTTTTATTTGGCGAGCCAGTCTGATACCTGTACTCCCCTGCAAAAACTTTTTTCCCTTAAAACATGTCTATCTCTGAATCTCCCTTTCACACATTCAACTAGACTGTACACCCTAAGAGGGCAGGAATCTGTCTCTGTTTTGTTCACTGCTGTATTCCCAGCACTGAGAGGCATGCCCGCACATGGTAGAGGCGGTGTAAATATTCGTTAAAGGGATGAATCACATGCCCTGGAAAAGTCAGTTCTATTTATTCCACAAATATTAAATAAATGCTCCAATGCTTATTATGTGCCACCCAATAGGGATGTGGAAATGGAGGAGACTGGGCCCTCACCTTCAAGAATCCCCAATATATTGGGGGTGGTGGGTAAATAACCAGGCCAAGTCGAAGACAGTCTACCACTGCTTGGATGGGGAAGCCCAACGGCTGTGGAACTGGCTCAGGGGGGCCAGGGAGGGCTTCCTGGAGGTTTTACTGAGAGATGGATAAGAGAGGGCCAGAAAAACAAGAGAAAGGAGGGGGATGGTGTATCAGGTAAAGGACACAGCACATGCAAAGACCAACAGGGTGACAAATGGTGGGAAGGGCAAGGAGTGAGAGCTGAGGCCAGGTAGGATCAAAGAGGTTGTATCACAAAAGGCCTTGTATGCCAAGCAAAGGAGTCTGGGGAAGGCACCTAGAGAAGGTCCTGGCATCAGGCACAGGTGCTGAGCTGAAACCAGCTGCAACGGGGCAGCGCCAGGCCGGCCACTCACCTGGTGTGCTGTTGGAGGTGGGAGAGCTGTCGGAAGGACTTATCACAGTAGGAGCAGTGGTAGGGCTTGACGCCTAGGTGGATGCGCAGGTGCTGGGCCAGGTAGGAGGCGTTGGCAAAGGACTTGGAGCAGTGCGGGCACTTGTGGGGCTTGGCCTCTGTGTGCGACTTGGAGTGGATCTGCATCTCGGACTTGGTGAAAAAGGTCAGCGGGCATACCTTACACCTGTGGGCAAGAGGCAGGTTCACCCTGGGAAGATCCCTCCAACCCGTGCCTGGATAGCTGAGGGGAGACCCTCTATGTCAGACAGACCTTGCACCAGGGCCAGAGCTTTGGGAGGAGGGTGCAGGGTGGGGGGCTACGGGCAGGCCCCCAGCCTGGACATCCTTCCCCCGAGGCACACGGGCAGCAGGCGGGGGAGCAAGCTTCCACCTCACCGGGAAGAGCTGCCTAGTGGGCCGTGGTTCTTGGGGAGGGGCTCCAACACTCGGTGAGTTCTCTGCCCTGGCTGTAGACACTTTAGAATCATCTGGGGAGCTTTCCTGGAATGGCTCATCCCAGGCCCTCCATATGCCTCCCCTCGACAAGTTAAATCAGAATTTCTGGAGGTACCACCCTGGCACTGGCATTTCTGAAAAGCTCTCCAGATGATTCTAACACTGAGCGTTGAGAACACTGCTTGAAGAGAGAAGGAAATAGACTCTCAAAATCCCAGGCTGTGGTGGGGTAGAGGCTGCCCCACCTCTGAAGGGGTTGTGGGTGGGAGAGTCAGGAGACCCCACCCCTCTAGACCACATCCTCCACCTTCAAGTCTCTGGGCCCCCCACTTTGCAATCCCCCAATGCTAGGCTCCGGAGGCAGCCCCGAGGCAACAGCTTCCGTCCCAAGCCCGCTGGACCCCTCCCACCAAGACCCCCACCTGTATGTCTTGCCCTCCTTGGCAGTCTCGCCCGAGGCCAGGATGGGGTAGGGGACTACGAGAACAGGCGGCCCCCCTGGGTTCTCCGCCTTGATCTTTTTCCGGCCGCGCTCAGACTTGGGGGGGCCAAGCAGGCCGTGGCCCTGGATTGTCTTGATGGAGTCCAGGAGGGGGGGGCTGGTGATCCCTGAGATGAGGGTGGGGGACGAGGCGATGAGGCGGCTCTGGCTGGTGGTGGTGGGCGTGGACGGGCTGCTGGTACCCGTGCCCGCGCTCGACTCTGACGTGCTCACAGCCGGGGTCCGGGAGGAGATTCCCAGACCTGTGAAGACATTGGGGTGGGGACAGGGATGAGGGGCAGCCAGAGCCCGGGTCAGCCCCCGCCACCCAGCTGTGTGTCTTTGAGAGGTCGCCAGTCTTTCTGAGCCTCCCCTTGGGGTCAATAAATGAGAGCCGTGTAAGATTCTTTAGATACCTAAGGACTGTTGTTTAGTCACTAAGTCATTGCAACCCCCATGATCTACAGCCTGCCAGGCTCCTCTGTCCATGGGATTTCCCAGGCAAGAATACTGGAGTGGGTTGTCATTTCCTTCTCCAGGGGATCTTTCAGACCCAGGGATGGAATCCCCCCATCTCCTGCATTGGCAAGTGGATTCTTTACCACTGAGCCACCAGGGAAGCCCATCTAAGGACTAAATGAGTCTGATTATCTATAACAGGGGCACTTTGGAAATCCGCCCAACAAAAAACAGACAAACATAAAACTCTGAAGCACAAAGATGTTCACTACTATTGTCATTTGTAACAGCAAAAATCAGAGGCAACTGAAATATGCAATATTAGGGAAGGTTTCAATAAATTGTGATCAATTTTCTCTACTGAACATCAACTGCCCAATAAAAAGAAGACTGTTTGTAAAATTAAAAAAGAAAATTTAAGGCACAGAAAAAGTTAAGTAGGAGATGGAGATGCACCAACATGTGATATGGATGGTGGAATTAGGGGTAATTTTAAAACATTTTTTTTGGCTTAACTTTCTGATTCTTTGGCAATAAACTTTTTCTTTTTTTAAGTTCTGCATTAAAAGTTATTGTTTTAAAAACAAAGGGACTAGAAACATTTATAACATCAAGAAAAGTACACAAAAAAATGAAAATGATATCTATCATACAGTTAAAACCACACTTTAAAAAAAAAAAAGAAACCCAAAATTTGTGCACTAGAAAAGATAATATCTAGAGCTGACACAGGCGTATGTCATACATGCTAGGAGTGTATGCTTATCAACCTTAATAATAAAGGGTGCTTTGGCAACAGCCATTAAAACTTCAAATGTACGTAACTTTTGACAAAGTAATTCTAATTCTAGAAATTGCCCATAAAGAGATAATTATTTGCACATGAGCACAAAGATCTGTGTACTTGGACCTCCATACAAAACAATGATCAGACAAAACTGGACACAGTGTGCTTATCCTCACCAGGGGCTGTGTAAAGAGACATGGTTCATCACAAGACGAAGAACAGGGAAACCACAAAGACAAGACAAGACATGCAGTGACGAGGAAAAGAATGCCAAACTGGGCTGGCAGGTGAAAAAGCAAATCATACACAGCATGAACCCACCTATTCAAAAACACACATATCCAAATGACACATGTATACACAGACAATGTGTGTGTGTGTGAAAGCACAGGAGTAGATCTGAAAAGAGACACACCAAACTAAACTATGTATAAATTGTGCTTCTCTCTAGGGAGGGCAAAGAATTTGTTGGTAAAAGGAGATTTTCATACGCTATCTGCTTCCGTTATTATTTTGAATGTTTTACCTGGTGAATTCATCCATTTTTTACATCTGTGATTAAAGGATAAAATAAAATAAATACAGAGAAAACATATGAAAATGCTAACAATAGTAGGACAAGGGTTAATTTTTTTTCCTCCTTTCAGCTTGTCTGCAATTTCTAAATTTTCTATAATGACTAGGAATTACCTTTATAATAAAAATGCACTGAATATGTTTATGATAAAATTGTGAGTAGGAAAAGAAAGTTAAAGGCATGGGTACAGCCTTACCACAAACTCAGCAAAACACATCCCCTGCACATTAAAAAACAAACAAAAACGATGGAAAAGGAAGGAAACGGACTAAAGGCTCTCTAAGCTGCTGGGTTACGAGCTGGGGGTTATGATTTTTTTTTTCTTAGTTTCTCTTTTTTTCCAATTTTCCCTTAATATGCTTATATTACTTTTTTAATATTACTTTTATAATGAAAAAATAAATTTAATAAGGTCATAATAAGGAGGGAATGTGCAGAGGGTGGCTGGAGGAGGCCTGGATGGGGAGGCTCATAGGGCCCCAAGATTCTTGGGCATCTCTGAGAGGGAGGAGGGAGACGGGGAGAGGTGTCTGGCTGGCAGCAGGGGCCAGCTCGAGGAGGAACAACGGCCCAGTTACAGTGGCCACCAGGAAAAGCCTGTCCAGCAGGCTCTGAGGTGGGCACCAGGCAGCCCAGGCCCATAATATTGCCTAGGATGTCTTCCCAGTCCGCAGCCTCAATCTATCCAGGACTGGGCTCACAGCCAGTCCCGTACCCCGCTCCTCCGACGATTCCATCTCACTGGCAAATGCCTGGGAGTCCCCGGTGCCCACCCTCCCACTCCTCACCCCTTCATCCAGCCCCGCTCTTCCTCCTCAACATCCCTCAGTTCTTTTCCCTTCTCTCCATCTTCTCTGCCGCTGCCTGGCCCATGCCACCACCCTCTCCTGCAGCTCTCCCTGCCTCCATGCCGGTCTCCCACCAAGCCACGTCTCCACCTCACAGCCAGAGACCCAGCTTTCTAACCTCACCTACTTGCACGGGCTCCCACTGCCCGAGGGTAAAAATCCAAACTGCCCAGGTGGCCCTCGGGGTCCTTCACAATCTGGTGCCTCAGCAGAGCCCCGACAGACCGACAGGGTTCACGCCTGGGCTCTGGAACCACACTGCCTGTCTAGGCCGCTTACTGGCTGTGAAACTGGGCCGCAGCTTGCTCATCTGCTGAATGGAGACGTTAGGGTGAACCACAGGAAGCTGCTGTTTTTTGTACTTCAGCCTGTAAAAGGCAGCCACCCCACCGAACGGGCTGGGAGTGATAACGCGAACACTGATGAACACAGATGCTCACCTGGAGTTAGCTGCCACGTGATGGTGATGATTCTCATCACCCTTTGATCTTCCCCACCTGGACGCTGTCCTACTCTTGCTTTCGACACACATCCTCGCTTTGCACATGCTACTCTATCTTCCCTAGTCAACCACCAACTCTTCCTCGCATGGGGACCCACCCAAGGAAGTCTTCCCTCACCCTTTAATCCCCCACACAAGTCTGGTTACGGTTCTCCTTTGGATTCCTGAAATTCTCTGTGTGGACTTGGCTTGCTTGACTGGCAAGCGACCCACCCTCGGCCCCCTCTGGCCGGCTTGGTGAAGCAGGTCAACAGGCTACAGGAAGCCAAGTCTGGAAGCTCCACCCCCGTCCCAGGCGCTGCCTGCCCCGCCCCGCTGCGGGCGACACGGCCACGCCCCTCCCGGGTAGTCCCCGCCCACCCGGCCCCGCGGTACCTGTGACCGTGCTGGTGGCCGGCCGCGCGTGCAGCGCCACGTCGGGCTGCGGCACAGCCTGCGGGTGCAGGCCCGGCACCTGCTGCAGCTTGGGCAGCGACATGACCGCTTGGCTGCTCTCGGCCGGCGCCGGTGGCACGAGCAGCGGCTGCTGCGACGAGGCCGACGTGGGCGGCAGGTGAGGCGGCCGGATCTTCTCCGCCATCAGCTGCTCCTTGATCTTGTTAATCAGGACCAGGTTGTCCAGCTAAGGGAGGGAGAGGAGAGGGACTGAGAGGGCTGGGGCCGTCCCCGGCCCCGTCCCCGGCCCCGGCCCCGTCCCCGGCCCCGGCCCCGGCCCCGGCCCCGTCCCCGGCCCCGGCCCCGGCCCCGTCCCCGGCCCCGGCCCCGTCCCCGGCCCCGTCCCCGTCCCCGGCCCCGTCCCCGGCCCCGGCCCCGTCCCCGTCCCCGTCCCCGTCCCCGGCCCCGGCCCCGGCCCCGTCCCCGGCCCCGGCCCCGGCCCCGGCCCCGTCCCCGGCCCCGGCCCCGTCCCCGGCCCCGTCCCCGGCCCCGGCCCCGTCCCCGTCCCCGTCCCCGGCCCCGGCCCCGTCCCCGGCCCCGGCCCCGGCCCCGGCCCCGGCCCCGGCCTGCCAGGCCACCCGCGAACCCCTCATCCCGCAGGCAGCAGCCAAACCCAAGCCGCTCCGAGAAGGGGAGGGCGGCGGGAGGGGCGACGCTCCGTCTTACCTGGCTGGGCATGGTGGGAGGAGGGGGCCAGAAGTAGGGGTTGTTAAATCGAGGCTCGGCCATCCTGCGGGGAGACAGCGACTGTCACAGGGAAGAGGGCCCTCCCCATCGGCCAAGGGTGAGCTCCCATCAGCTATGCCCTCTCAAGTCTGGGCCAGTGTCTGGGATCCCTGCCCCCGTGGGACCCTCATCCCACAGCAAAGCAGGACTCCCACCAGGCCCAAAGAACCACACCTCCAGGCTGAAGCTCTGGAATTCAGTGTTTCCCACAGTGAGCCCCAGAAAGCAAGGTCCTATCTGGAACAGAGCACCCCCCAGCTCACCCCTCCCAAATCACCCTGATGCCAGTGGTCTAATCCCTGTCCCCCCCACAGAGACCCTAGGCTACAGAGCCAACCCCATGGATTAGACACACAAGTCTGCTGCCCTGAGACAAACTGAGGAGTTCTGGGCCAACCTTGTCAATGGACGCAGAGCAGAGGAAACTGCCCCTCCCTGATCCCTGCCTTTCTGACCCACAGAACACAGCGGGCAACCTGGGTCATCAGGTAACAGCCTCTGCGAAGGGCAGTTTGGCAGGATGATTTACGGGGACTCAAATTATTACAGTTTTGCCCTTTGACCCAAGGAATTGTACCTCTGGAAAGTTCTCCTCGAGAAACAAGCATGGCCAGGTACAACATTCTGCCTATAAGGATGTGTCAGAACACTGTACTTAAGAGGGGAATGAAGAGGCCTGAGGCCTGGGGCCCTTCAGTAGAAGAATGTGACTATTTGTCTGGTGGCCCTCACCTCTCGCAAGTTCCTGTGCAGTGAGAAGGGCTTTGCAACCAGGGCAGTATAAAGGGTGGGCCTTCAAAGCTATCTCGGTCTTCCAGAGGGCTCACGTCTTCCTGTGGCCCTATAGTAAGTCAAGAGGTGACTTACAGAGACTGTGCTGGACAGGGGCATTCCATGAAGTCTCACTCCCTATCAAATTTCTCTTCTTTATCTGTCCCTTACAGAAATCACTAACTAAATGCCTACTGGTATTGGTTGCTTACATGGAACTGCTTCTTTTGACAGGCAACCCTGAAATGAAGTGTCTCTAACCTTTTTTCCTGGCCCTACAAGTGGGAGAAGCCCTATTGGAATTGCAGGCAGAGGGTTTCAGGAAAAAAAAAACCCTCTGTAAGGATACAACCCAATCTCAACACTTTAAGAAAGATCTTTTATATAAATTATCGCTTGTGATCTTTACTCGAGGAGTAGTCACAGGAGGTACTATCTCACTTTTTGGTGAAGAAACTGAGGCTTGGAGAGAGGAGAAGAGATCTGCCCAAGACCATAGGGCTAGGGTGCCAAGAGTCAAGACTAGACATCAGATTTGCTCAGGCTGTTTCCTCTGGGGAATGTGTTTTGCAAACCCCAGTCTTTGGTGGAACAAATATCCACTTGCATACGACTCAATACCTGTATATGAAAGTCTTGCCTCTCATTCCCAGCCTGGGGGTCCGTTTGGATCTGAGTCTGGTCAGCTGGGAATCAGAGTGCCCTCTTCTCGGGTGGCCGGGCAGCTCTAAAAGCCCTCCTGTTTCCGCCATCCACAAACACCAAGCGGCCCTTCTCTCCACCCATCCCTCACAACCCAATACTAGAAACACTTCCTGCCTGGAGTTCTCCCTGACTGCTCCAGGTCCCTGGAACGTCTCCTTTCAAAGACAGACCTCAATACAGTAAGAACAGTGAGGAGGCTGCCATTTACTAAGTACCCACCTTGTGCCAGGCACACTGATACTAAAAAGCGGGTACGCTCCTCATCCCCACTTTACAACTGAAGTTGAGAGAGGCAGAGTAACTTGGTCAAGGTCACACAGCAAGTAAGCAGTGAGCTGAGATCCCCACTCTGATCTGCCCGACTCCCAGCGTCCAGCTCATCAGTCCCTCAAGCTGTTCGGAGGAAGGACAAAGCATCCTGACTGTAGGATTGTGGACAGGCCCTGTGTTAGGATGGCATGGCACCCACTACCCTTCCATTCAGAAGTCTCAGACCTGTCCCTCCCCTGCTGTTGTCCACTGGGGAAAATGTGAAGTCATTTGAGCTGTAGAGCCAGGGTAGGGAGGCTCCAGGGCTGAGGGAAAGGGGAGCTGGGGAGCTGCCTCAGAGAGTACTGGCAAGTGAAGACACCTGTCTCATTCAGCTTGGCATCACCAGTGCCTAGGCCCAAAGGTGATCAACAACAAGGTGAGTTGCAGGACAGAATGAATAAATTAAGGAATAAATAATCAGACTCATTTTAAAGGCAATCCCATGATTATCCACCACCGCTGATGGTGTACAATGCCCTCTGTATCCAGCAGCATTCTCACCAGAGCCCCAGGAAGCCGGGAAGATCTGCACCTCCATTTCGCAGAGGAGGAAGCTAGGACACCACCAAGGAAGCCCTTTCTCTTGGCCACACAGATGGGGAAACGGAAGGAAGCAGTGCCCAGCAGTGTTGGGCATCGGCAATCTGAGCCTCCGTTTTTCTCATCTGTAAAATGGGACTGACCCAGGCCCCTATGCCTCTTTCCTGCCCTGGCCCAGGGCTCTGCCCACTGTACCCAACCATTCCTCGGACTGTTCCAGGGGAGCTGTCCTCGCCTCCTCTTGAGTTCAATGCCAAGTCCAGGCTTCCCAAAGCCCCACCCTGGTCAGGAAGGTAGGGGGTCCCATAGTTGGGATAGAGCATCCTCTCCGCCACTTATCAGACCCCTGATCAGGGAGGGAACCACCCCTAACCCTAGACAGGGAGCAGGGTCTGCCCTGGGTCATGGAATCTGACCCACACAGCATTTACTCCTCTGTGTCCTTCTCGGGTTGGGCTTAAGGAACTTCATGATTTGGTCAGTGCTCCAGTCCTGGTGTACATCTACCTGTGTTAGCACAGGGAAGGTGGGCAGGGGGAGGGGTGAATTTTCTGAGCCCTTATTGAGGGCCCAGCTCATTGCCAGATGCGCATCAAGAGCATCTCACATGAGCCGCTCAACAAACCTTCGAGTTGAGTGTGCATCGGTGCAGTCCTAGGACCTGCAAGACAGGGTCGGAAGGTGGCTGGGGTCAAACCAAGCCACACAGACCTTGTGTTGAGAGAGAGATTCTAAGCAGGAGAGAGATGGCTGGATATCTGCTTAGGACAGGTATACAAGGCAGAAGGGCATCCATCCAGGTGGAGGCAACAGCTTGAGCAGACGTGGAGCAGGTTTGGGACAGTGAACAGCTACCCACTAACACCACAGAGAGCTGGAGAGTGGTGAGGTGGGGAGAGACGGAGGCCAGCCAGCAGCGTCCTGAATGCTGTGCTAGCGGTTGGGAAGGAATGCTGGCTGTGAGGAGGCATCAGGGAGAGTGCTGGGCGGGGCAGCCAGGTAGCTCGGAGGACCAAGGTCAGCGGGAGGAGCCTGGGGACAGTGCCGAGGGACAGAAGAACTGGGGGCAGAGGAGGTGAGTGTCCAGGCCGGACGGGCAGAGGGGACATGCTGGCAGTCGGGCAGGACATGCAGACTGGGCTTCAAAGCTCCGGACAGAAGCCAAGACTTTGGGCGGTGAGCTCAAGATACACAGCTGTGATCCTTGCAGTAGGGCGAGCAAGGTGTCATTTTGTTTTTCTTGCTCAAAAAGGTGAAAAAAGTCGGACGGGTCAATGAATGAAACATCTTCTAGAGCCACCCACCCGCCCATCCACCCATCCATTGGTTCTGGATACATCCTCTGGGCCAAACTGGGGACTGGTGGCTGGGGAACCGAAGGCAAAGAGAAGAGCCTTGTCCTCTGGGGGCCCCGAGCTAAGTGGAGGAAGCAGACACGTGACCCAGAAGCTTCTGTGAAAAAAAGAATTTTGGCCTATGAGACCTGCCACATGCCACCAGGGACCTCCATGTGGTCAAGGCCCATGGGCCATCTCCCAGTCCTATCCTTCATGGCCTCCCAGCCACCCTGACCCTTGGAGATCAGTGCTGTGAGCCCTGGGTTCCACATCTTCTCAGTCTCTTTCCCAGCTTGCACCCCCAGAGCCTAGGCTTCTCAGGGTAGGCGGGAGCCTCTCCTTCCACCGGCCCAGTCCCTGGATGGTCCATCCACTCCAGGGCTTTAAATACCAGCAAATCCCCAGGTCTCCACCCCTAGACCTGGCTGCCCCCTGGAGCTCCAGGACCACCTTCCAGTTACCTCCCTGACCACTCATGGGCTGTTCAGTCTGGACTTGGCCTTCCCCTGGGATAGGTAATCCTCTAGCCATCCAATCTGAGTAGGGCATCCCAACCTACCCAGATGCTCCTGCCATGGACCCTGACCTCCCCCCACCCAGCTCAGACCCACCACCAGCCACGTCCCCAGGATTCCATTTCCAAATTCTCTCAGATCCACTGCATCCTCTTCACAAATCCTAGCTACTGTCCCCTCACCTGGACCATGGACCTGCCTTAGTTGGAGCCCAGGGCACCCAGGTTCAAATATTGGCGCCAAAACACTAGCTGTGTGATCTTGGGCAAGTCACTTGTTCTTACCCCACAAGTCAGGGATAAGCAGCCCAGAGCTCAGGATGCAAAGAAAGGATCAGGGAGGACTTCCCAGTGGAGGTGATACATGCTTTGGGTCTTAAAGGATGAGTGGAAGTTAGCCAGGCAGAGAAGGAGTGGGGAACATTGCTGGTGGAAGCAGCAGTCTTAACAAAATCCCAAGGTGAGAAACAACACAGTGTGGGAGGGGAGCTAAAGTGATCAGCGTGGACTGTGACACAGGACGAGCCTGGAGCCATTGGCCACGGCTAGACCTAGAAAGGCAGTTCCTGAATCCGAGGCCTGGGGTCTAGACTTGAAGCATTGGGTGATGGGACAGAATCTGTGGTTTAGAAAGGCCCCTCTGCCTGCTGAGCATAGGTGGGACTGGAGAAGCCAGGAGAGGAGGCAGTGGGAGGGAACCGGTTGAAGGTCCCCAGGGAATGGAACGGAGGTGAGAGGCAGGAGCCACCCTGGGCCAGGGAGGAGAATGACCAAGGAGGCCTGGCTATTTGCTTAAAGTTGGAGGCCAAGGGAACATGCAGGCTGCCCCCCACCACCACGGTGTGGCCTGGGAGGTCCCCTGGATACCGACGCAGACAGACAGAGTCACAGGAACATGCAGACAGACAGCACCAAACTCCGACAGACACAGATCTATGATCCGAAACATGGACAGATGGGGACACGGCAACTCCCGTGAGCGGGACCCCACAACCTCCAGGACAGAGTCACAGGTGGATGCTATGACAGGAGGGTGGGCGCACAGAGCCCCCAGGCAGACCCGGAGGGAGGCGGTGAGGGGCACTCAGGGGAGTCGGGATGAACACGATGCCTTCGTCACCCAAAGAACAAAGCCCTGGTGGACAGGTTTCAAGCTGCAATCGCAGGCTCCTTACCTAGAGGATCCTTTCCCACTTGGTGAACTTCTACTCATCCTTCAAGACCCAGCTCAAGTGTTCCCTCTTCTACGGAGCCTTCCCTGAACCCCCAGTCAGCCACTCCTCTGTGTTCCCAACAGCACCTTGTATATGGGAATAACAATAACAATAACAATAAAAATGGCAGCTACTTTTGATTTCAACACCTACTAAGTGCCAGGCACTGTGCTGAGTATGTTACACGCATCATGTCGCTGTGAGATATGCACCTAACACAAGAGGAAACTGCAGCTCAGAGAGGTCGACCAACTTGCCCAAAGTCACACAGCCAGCAAGTGATGGAGTTAGGACGCCACCCAGATCTGGTTGCAGTGGTGCAGGGGTGGTGCAGTCGTGTTTCCCTGGGTGACTTCCCCACCAGACTCAGCTCTGCACACAGGTAGAGCCGGTGCTCATTCACTTCTGCCACTCCAGCGTCTAGTCCAAGGTGGTCTCAGAAACTCTTTGTCAAATGAGAAAGTACAGTATCAACCTTTTCCTGAACACTTACAGTAGGCCAAGAAAGGTGTCAGGGCATTTTATAGCCATTATTTAACTGTTGCCATAGACCCATTGTAGGTATGAGAAAACTGAGGTCCAGAGAGGTTAAGTAACTTGCCTGAGGTCACAGAGCTGAGTCTGGATCGCAAACCAAGTCTGTCTATCACGTTTTCCCAGGAGAGTGGCCCCTGAGGGCAGCCTAGCAAGCTCCACAAAGGGGAGCTAGGGGCAGGGGCACTGAGGAAGGGGTACACCAGGTGCCAGGCCCTCCCACCTGGGGAGGTTCAGGCCTAGACAAACAGTCGCAAAGAAAACGGGGCAGCCCAAGGGGAAGGTGCTTAGCTTTGCCCACTGCAGGACAGAGGGTGTATTTAAGCAACTTTTGTCCCACCCACCCCATCCCCAGGCCAGCCCAGATACGTTAAAAAATGAGATTTGCCCAGACCCCATGGCCACCGGGGAACTAGCTCCCAACAAGCAAATGGGAGAGAGCAGGACCCAAAACTGTCCAGATACTATGATTACAAGGAGGCAAAAATAAAAACCTGCGTCAGAAAAAGCAAGCTGCGGGAACCACGCCCAGAGGGAGGCTGGCAGTGCTGGGGGAGGCGGCTGGAGCTAACCTGGTTTTTTGTCTTTGTTTCTCTGATTTCCAAATACTCTGCAATGTTGTTGCTTTTATAATGAAAACAATAAATTTATTCTTTAAAAAAGGAAAGAAAGTGGTTGGTAGCTGGGGGGAGGGGTGGAGCAACAGACAAGGGTCTGGAGGCAGCGGGGAGCAGGCAGGATCAGGGTCAGTGATGGTGGGCGCTCAGCTGATAGTCACATGCCAAATCCCGCACAGGCCCCATCCTCCAGGCACACAGGACCGAGTGGGTCCTGGCAGGTGTCAGCCAGGATCCACTGGGAGTATTTCTACCACTTTCCTTGCCCTGGTCCCGGCCCCCTTCTGCTCTGGCCTCAGCTATTCCAAGATCCTCCTCCGAGGGACCCTCACCTCTACCCATGCCTCCCATTCTGTTCTCCTATTGCAGTCCCTCTGCTATTTCTAAAACACAAATCAGATCACAACATTCCCCTCATGAGACTCTTCAATGGCTCTCTCATTCCTTCCAGACCAGGTCTGGATTCCTGAGGCCTTCCGTGACTGGCCTCTGCTGACCTCTTTGGCCTCACTGGTTGTTTCCACCTTCCGCTCTGCCCAGCCAGACCAAGGGCTTCCCCAGTGCTCCACTTCCCTTCTCACTTCCTCACCTCTCCCTGGAACTCTCTGCCCTCCCCCATTTCACTGGTTAACTAGAACGTATTCCTTAGGCCCCAATTTAAAGGCAACTTCCTCCTGGAAGCCTTCTGGGACTGCGAGGCTATGTTGGGCGCCCCTCTTCTCTGTTCCCTCTGTGCCCTGCATTTCCATCATCAGACACTTGTCATTCCATTTTCTGTTTTCTCATCCATCTCTGCTGTTGGACATGCTCTCTGTCAGGGCACAATCGAGGCTGAGTCATTCACCTTTAAGCCAAAAAGTACCTGATAAATGTTTGAATGAATGAATAGTCTAAGTAGAGGGAACTGAAAGTGTCATGGCCTAGATAGAGGAAAGTCCCCTCCCCCTCCTCTGAGTCCCCGCCACCACTCTGACACTATGTTGTCCCCTGTGTTATACTCTTCCCTATTTCCTGTATCTTCCTAATTGATCTGAGAAGAGATTGTGTGCTGTAGACTAGCAGACCAAAAAAGTTATTAACAGCTAATAAACATAGAAAATGGTTCTGCTTCCCTAGCAGCAAAAATTAAATGAGCTTCACACATTAAAATAGCAAAAAGCAATAAGAAAATGGTAATACTCAATGCTGGTGAGGGTATGGTGAAATTGGAAGTCATTTCCGAAAACAATCTGGCAATAATGTGTCATGAACTCTATAAAAATGTTCAAACCTCCTGGTCTAGCGATCCTATTCTTGATCATCTGTCCCTAGAAAATACCTCAAATATAGACAAAGTTTTATGCACAAAGCTGTTTGCTTCAGTTTTTTTTTTTTTTTTTTACAGTAGCAAAAACCCGGAACAGCCAAAATTTTAAACAATAGGGGGATGGCTCTGTAAATCATGTTACACAGTGACACAGTCTATAGTCGTTGATAATAGCCAATGTTTACTGGCATTGTAATGACTCATTTAACATTCATATCGACCTCACAAAGATCTGAGGCACAGAGAAATTAGGTAACTTGCCCAAAGTCATGCAGTGTGTGTGTGATTTGAACTCAGAAAGTCAGGCTCCGAAGCCCATGCTTTCCACCCTGACACTAGATCCATTAGAAAGGATTAAAACCACCCTGCAGTCATTTAGAAAACACTCGTGATACAACAATAATTGGAGGGGGGGGGAGTTTTAAATTATTTGTATAGATAGAGCAATGACATCTATATAAAAACCAGGTGCTGGAAGAAAAGATAGGAAGGAAATACCAAAATACTAGCACTGGTGTGTTTCGGGCTTGGGGTGGGGACAGAAATGGGGTAGGTTTTGGTTTACTTCATTTCTCTGTTCTTGACTTTTCTGCAGGGTGGCTACATGACTTTTTAAGGAATATTTTTAATAACACTAACAGTTCAGCCAGTTTTGGCCAAGCAAGACACCCCAGCCCCCGCCTATGGCCCCATTAGGATTCTGGCCTCAGGCCCTGCAGGTTTACCCAGGAGACCTGGGCTCAGAGAGGGCCAGGAGCTTGCTCAACGTCCCACAGCAAGCCTCGAGCCCCCAGCCAGGAGTGCAGTCAGAAAGGGATTCCCCTTTCTTATCTGGGGACTTTGGGAGCCAAAGTCAGACAAAGGAAAGCCTGCCCACTTTCTCACTCACTCTCCTGTTTAAAATCCTTATTGGGTTGCCATAACTTTGGGAGCACAGTTCAAACTCTCCAGGGTGGCCCAGAGGCCTTTGTTAACGAGGCCTTGCTGGCCACATGCATCCAGACAGCACCCCACATGCCCACAGCACCCCTCCCTCCAGCCTCACTACACTACTCTTAGGTTCCCAAAACAAACCGCTCTCATGCCACCATGCCTTTGCACAGGCTCTGCCCTTCCACGTGGGGGCCATCACCCAGCGGGAACCTTGTCAGATACCCATCAACCATCAAGAGTTAGGTGAGGTGTCACCGCCGAGAGGAAACCTTCCTGATCGCCACCCCCATCCCAGGCTGTATTTGCAGCCTCTCCCCTGAGCTCTTGCACTGTCCTGGGCTCCCCCTCCACTGCAACCAAAACACTGATCCCACTACCCTAGAATGGCCCGGTGACTTATCTGCCTGAGCCCCTGGGTGGCTGTGAGCCTTCCAAGATCAGGGCTTGGGTCTGGTTCTTGGTTGAGCAACTTCCTGGACAACCCTATACCCAGACTCAGCGGCACAGCCCACTCGGGCTCTTCCCTCAGGTCTCAGCTGAAGGTCACTCTCTGACCCTCTCCTGTGATACACGCCCCATGGCCCTTTGCACTCCCCCTAACCTGCCTCTGTATCTTGGCTCTAAACATACCCCTCCCCACCGCTGCTACCCTTGAACACGGGGTTGAGAGCCTGCCGCAACCCCAGAGCCTTGCACCGGACACACAGTAGGTGCTCAAGTGCCTAGTTCACCCTAGCTGCTCGATAGATGGTCACTGAAGAAACACATGGGAGAGGGTGTGTCTACATGGGCCTCAAAGATGGGGACGTTTGCCAGGAAAGTGAGAGAGCAGAGGGAGAGCATTCCATGCAAAAACCACAGATGCAAAGACATGGGAAAAGCTGCTCGCTTCTTAGGACAGCAATGTGTTCTCAAGTATGTCCCCTGCCCTGGAGAGGGGGCTTCCCCAGTGCTTTAGCAGTAAAGAATCTGCCTGCAATGCAGGAGATGCAGGTTTGATCCCTGAGTCAGGAAGACCCCGGGAAATGACAACCCACTCTAGTACTCATGCCTGCAGAATCCTATGGACAGAGGAACCTGGCAGGCTACAGCCCATAGAGTTGCAGAGTTGAACACAACTGAAGCGACTCAGCACACAGGCACGCTCCAGAGCGGGGCAACACTGGGGTGCTGGGGTAAGACTGGGCTAGGGGTAGGGGTGCTCCTGAGAAGATGAGCTCATCCCACTGAGGGATGAACAAAGACTGCATGAAGGTGGGACTTACTGTTGGAGGGAAGGGGAGATGTCAAGAGAGATGCCAGGGAAGGGCAGGCTGGGTGGGAAGAATGGTATGTGCAAAGGCCCTGAGGCAGGAAAGCACACAGCATCATGTTGGTCTGGTGTGAGCCCAGTGTGAGCTTCTCATGGGCTTCCCAGGTGGCGCAGTGGTAAAGAATCCACCTGCCAATGCATGATGCAGGAGGCACAGGTTCAATCCTGGGTCGGGAAGATCCCCTGGAGGAGGAAATGGCAATCCACTCCAGCATTCTTGCTTGGAAAACCCCATGGAGAGAGGCGCCTGGAGAACTACAGTCACAGGGTCACAAAGAGCTGGACACGACTAAGCATGCACCACGAGAGCCCAGTGTAGGAGTTCGCAGGGGAAGGAAGGCAAGGTGGCCAGGGCAGTTCACAAAGGGCCAGAGTTCCAGGCTTAGACACTTAGATGAAAGGCCATGTCGGGCCATGTTCAGGGGTCCCTGAGCTGAGAAAGGCTGTGGTCAAGGTTTTCAACAGACGGGTCATCACAAGGCCAGAAGGATGGCCTGAATGGACAAGCAGAAGTTGGTCTAGGAGAGAGAAGCTGAAGTTTCCCATCTTCCCAGCACCTCGAGACCCCATGTGTTCAAAGATTTCCTCCCACGACCCCTCTGCCCTCCATATGCCCCTATTCTACACAGCCCAGAGTCCCGAGTCCCAGCTGCTGCACCCCACCCCACCCCCAAGACCCAGGCCAGCCTCGGAAACTTGCTCCTGGGAACTTCCTGTGAGGAACTAGGCTCCCGAGGGTCCTGGATCCAATTAGGCTGGGTTTCCGCAGCCCTGCGGGGCTGGGAAGGGCTGTTTTCATTGTGAGGCTGGGGCTGATCAGAGTGGAAGGGGGCTGCTGCCTGCGCTCTGGTCAGTGGGAGCTGGGGTGCCGTGCCCTCCCCTCCCAGGCACCCCTCTCCCACCATCAGCCACCCAGACACCCAGGGTGGCAATCCTCTCTGGGAGTCCCAGCATCTCTGCCAGGGAACGGGCTGTGACAGCCTTCTTGGGGCTGAGAGGACATTCCGCAGGCTTTGAACCCATGCCCTCGCTTGCTGCCGTGTCCCCTGGGGACCCCCAGCTCCCATCCCCAGCGGGAACTCCTTCTGCCAGTGTGAAATGACCATAATAATAAATCACTGAATGCTTCTTCCATCCCAGGCACTGTTAGGTGCTTTACAAGCATTTCTCAATCAGGCTCCTAATGACCCCTGTGAGGTGGATGCTGTGAACATTTCAAAATAAAACACACATTCAGGAAGAGCCTGGAACAAAAATGAGCAACTCGACAACTTATTACAAAGCCCACGTCCAGGGTGCCCCAAAGCCCCCACCCATGTCTATTCAACTGCAGTCCCCCACACCCCACAAAGATTCCACCCTGTTGGCTTCTAAGGCAATCTCTCCCTTGCCTGCCTGGGTTCATGAATGAGACTTGGAGAGGATGGAACCTGCCAACCATGCAGCTGGTGGGGGCAGAAGGAGCCCCTTCTGTCCGCTGGCTGTGTGACCTTTAGCAAGTCCATTTCCTCTCTGGGCCTTTGTTCCTTCCTCTATAAAACAAAGAGATGCAACTAAACCACAGCCTGGGTTCTTGGACCTTCTGAGGGGCAATGTGGCCACTGAGTATTAAAAGTACAGATTCTGGAACAAGACAAGGTCAAAGCCACAGAGACTGTTACCAAACTGGGATGACAACGGTATCTCCGCAGCATCACTGTGAGGGTCCGATGACTAAGTAGGTATAAGGTCTTTAGAACAGAGCCTGGTCCGTGGTAAGGATTCCGTGTTGGCTGCTACCGTTTTGCTATGAGGCTCTCCAAGGCACATGGAAGCCTTTCCTAACCTCCTGAAGACTCGTGGAAATGGGACCAACCAGAGATGTCAACTGGGCTGGGGGCGGGGTGCAGTTTCTCAGGACCCATGGGGCTGCCCAGTGGCCTTGTGGAGAGTCAAGTCTGGGATCAGCTCAGCACAAAAGCTAGCTGCTGAACGCCAGCTGTGGCCTGGCCCCCAGGAGCTTTCTAGACAGGTCCTTGGGGGTCCCAGGCCAGGAACCCCCAGCAGGCAATCAGAGCCTGTACTGGGACTGTATCTCAGGACCCCCAGGGGGCAGCACAGACGGAGCCCAAGGCTGGCGTGGCGGCCAGCAAAGTGGGCCCTGAGCAGGGCAGAGCAGCGAAGGGAGGGCTGGGCTGATCAGAGAGTGGGATGGGATTGGTCTGGGCTGGACATGTTGCGGGGGGGTCAAGGCCACGGAATACCTAGCACAGGCCCTGGCAGACCAGGCCCACCTCCCCCAGGTCTCAGGGCCACCGCCCTCTCCATGGTCCTTGACTTCCCACCTCGGGGCCTTCACCCCTGCTCTTCCCTCTGCCTGGAATGCCCTCACCTGGAAATCTTCAAGCCAGATCATTTCATCCCCGAAGCACCTCTCCCCTATACACACCATCATCGTCACTGGGTACAGTAAATGTAAAAGCACCAAGCTATAGGACAGCCCTCATCATAGGACAGTGGTTCCTTTCCAGCAGGTACCAAAGTCTGTAATCATATCCTCAGCTGTGTTTGCCTCAAGTCTCCAGACCAGGGCGGTGACGACATCGGTCCCCGCCCCCCCCCGCCCCCCCCCACCGGTGTCCCCAGCATCAAGCAAGGGGCCTGGTACACAGTAAGCGCTCAAGAAGTATTGCTGAGCGAAGGTGGGAGGTCCAGGCAGGCTGCAAGCAGATCTGGGTGGGGCATGGGCACACATGAGTGCACAGGTGTGCGGGAGGGATCCTGTGTAAGGCCAAAAGATCTAAGGCTGGTGTAAGATGCACTGACATGTAAAACACACGTGTGTAAGAGTATGGCTGTGTGCACGTGATAAAACAGCATGCACATGAGGGTGAAAGGACCCGAGCAGGGGCAGGCAGGCGGCTGTGTGTTGGTTCCTGGGAGGCACACGTGGGTATGTGACTACCACGTGTAATCTGTGGGTGGCAGGAGTGCATGCATGTATATCACGTGTGTGGACACACACTCTAGCGGACTTGTCTTCTGAATGCCCGGCTACTATAGGCCCAGTTCAGGGTATCTCTGGTAGTGTTTCTGAAATAGCCGGGCAGCCCCTCAAACGGGCAAAAGTGGGGTAGGGGAGGTAGGGTCAAAGGTGGATATGGAAGGACTAGGGGTGTGAGTATGTGCATGCCTGATGTCTGGAGGGTGTGTCCATCTCAACCAGGTGCCCCCTGCATTGAATCCCAGAAGGTAAAATGGCTAGATTATCCCCTCAAGGAGCATGAAGCCTTTGCTCAAAGCTCAGAGAAGGTCTCATAGGGTGAGGACTGCCCCCAAGGACATTCTGCCACATGGATGAGGCAGGGACAAGGCAGGATGCTGTGGGCCCCAGAGCCAAATCCCCAGGCCTTCCCCACACACCTTAACACTCAACACACCACTCAGCCCCCTCCCCAAATCCTTAGCAGCCTCCAGAGCCTGACCGCAGTCCTGGCAGTAGGAAGCCGAAACCACAACCCCCAACACATTTCCGCGCCACCCACCTCTCAATCCCACCCAAGTCCAGGTGGGGCGCTGGGCCCTCTGCAGCCCTGTGCATCAGGGAACATTCCCCACCAAAGTGGAGATAAGGAGGGCGGTGTGACAGAGGGAGCCGCTCCCCTACCAGGGCTGTTGCTGCCTTTGACCCCAAGACACATACCATGGCAGCCAAGTGGCACCTGGGGAGAGGAAAGCCCATCAGGCAAGGCATCCGGAGGTGTGGGTGGCCCTGTATGAGGCCCATGCCTCTCCTTCCCTGCTGCAGTCTCCCCAGTGGACAGACTGAGGTTTGGCTGGCTCTCTGTGAGGTCTGCCTTTCTTCAATTAACATGTGACTTTGGATCGAGTGGTTCTCCAAGAACTGGGTACACATGGGGCTACATGGAGACATCATTGTCCTGTTCCCATAAGTACACCAAGCCTGTCCAATATCCTGGACCAGAGCCAAGCACGATGCTACAGACACAGGAGGGGCTCGGGAGGCATGTATGTCTGGTGCCAGGTACACATACAACACCAGGCACCGGGTGGCCTGCCCCCAGGGAGCTCACAACCCAGTGGGGAGAAAGAAGCTACTGCAGTCACAAAACCACAAGGTCAAAAGCACTGGGAAACCATAACGCTAACATCACTTCCCAAGTGTTATTCACAGGATGGGTGCAGCACTTTACCCTCTGTAAAGATGATCTTTCCAGAAATGACGATGGTCTGACAAACGGCGGCTGGGGGGCCTGGTCAGGAGGGAACTCCCCACCACTCTAGCGGAGATCAGAGGCCCTCTTGTCAAGGATGTGGGAAGGGGGTTCCCGCTCTGCGCAGGGGTCGGGTGAGTTTGGGCTTCCCCTCAACAGCTGTGGGGTTTTAAGGTGGAGTCCTGGAGTGCTGGGTTCAAGTCACACAATGCGTGATGAGCTCTATGGACTTGGCCAAGTTACCTCCTGTCTCTGTGCCTCCGTTTCCTTAGCTGTAAAATGGGGGTGATAATGAGGATTAAGCACGTCCATGTTTAAGCCTTTTGGAACATGGCCTGGCACAAAGTGAGCACTTGGGGTCACTAAATAAATAAGGCAGTGAAGAGCCTCTACATAAGGGTCTAAACCCCAGATCGGGGCTTCCCTGGTGGCTCAGTGGTAAAGAATCCTCCTGTGATGCAGGAGGCTTGGGTTCAATCCCTGGGTCGGGACGATCCCCTGGAGAAGGAAGTAACAACCCACTCCAGTACTCTTGCCTGGAGAATTCCATGGACAGAGGAGCCCGGGGGGCTGCAGTCCATGGGGTAGCAAAGAAGTGGATAAAACTTAGCAACTAGACAGCAACAGAAAACCCCGGATTGGATCAAATGCAAACTCCAGTGTCAAAGGTTCTGAGTCAGAAAGCTTCTCAGATGCCAAGTTCTGAGATTGGAAGAGACTGGGATTCTCAGATCCTGTGATTTAATCATCTCATTATTTCCTGACAACAGCCTGGAGCCTCCCGAGGGAGAAGACGGCAGAGAGCTCCGTGTCACTTCATCTCTCAGGAGCTGCCCTGCTGCAGGGCTTCCGCCACACCCGGGCTCCCCGGCATCTTCTCACCTCCATCAAAGCCACGGCCACCCTGCGCTGGACCCACTTGCCCACTCACCTGTGTGGGCTTTAAGCACCTGCCAGCCGTGCAGACAGGTAAGAAGCACAAATAAATAAGTACAGGAAGAAGTTTCAGATACTGGTAAGAGCTGCAAGGGCTGATGTGACCATGAGTGACAGTGGGAAGCTATTACAGAGCAGGTGGCCAGGGAAGCCCCAACTGAGTCAAAATGGGTGAAACAAGAAGATACCAGCCATGCAAGCATTCTAGGTTTGGGTGGATGTGCAAAGGCCCGGCCAATAGGCTTTGTATATTCGAGCTGCAGAAAGGAAGTTGGTGTGGCTGAACGTGGTGAGACTAGGAGACAGGGGAGCTGAGATGGAGGGGCAGGCAGGCCCAGACCATAAAGGGCCTTGTGTGATGTCCTCGGTCACGTCCAACTCTTTGTGACCCCAAGGATTGTAGCCTGCCAGGCTTCCCAGTCCATGGAATTCTCCAGGCAAGAATACTGGCGTGGGTTGCCATTTCCTCCTCCAGGGGATCTTCCTGACCCAGGGACTGAACCTGTGTCTCTTGAGTCTCCTGCATTGCAGACAGATTCTTTACCACTGCGCCACTTGGGAGGCTCATAAAGGGCCTTGTAGGCCCCTAAAGGACATTGGGTGTTTGGGTCTTTGAAATGCTTAGGAAATATGAGAAGAGTTTCAGCAGGGGAATGACAATGTTAAACAAGGTTTACAGGGTCCCCAGATCATTGGGCTCATTCTGAAACCACAATGGTTTTCAAAATCAAGGCAGGGCCTGACTTGGTAACCAACAATCCTTGATGCTCACCGAGGTCCTATCACGTGCCTGGCCAGAGCAGGGAGAGGTCGCAGACACTCTTGTGGTGGCTCCCAACAAGCCATGAGTCATAGAGATTACCCCATTTTAAAGATCAAGAAGTAGAGGCTCAGAGAGAAGAATGTGCCCAAAGTCATACAAGCCATTCACAACACTGTTAAAAAAAAAAAAAAAAAGGATCTTGGTCCCAGCACCCAGAATCACCATTACAAGAGTATTTTCAAGCCTCTACTCAGAGAGACCTTCCCTGGGAACTCATGTGGCACCCACAAATACTGCCCAAGGTAGTGCTTTCTGCACCCTACTGGCTTTGGAGCCCTCAAAGACTGTACTTGTATATCACATGGCTGTCCAACCCGGACTAGGTAAGCTGAGGACTGAATGGATGGATGGACAGATGGACAGGCAGATGAATGACTACTGAAATGACTAACCAATAAATTAACAAATGTACAATGAAAGAATAAAGGAATAATCTAACAAACTAATGAATGAACTAATGGATGGAGATGAAGGAAAGAAGGGAAGGAGGGAGAAAAGAAAGGAAGGGACTCACAGAAAGGCAGGGAGATATCTGCCCAGGGAAGGGCAGGAGAGAGACTAGTTTTGGCCATTACAATGCCCCCGGCCCCATCACTACAACCAGCAACCAGGATATCCTGGGCCCAGTGGAGTCTCGCGAGTAGGTAGAGTGGTTCCCTCTCCCTCTGAGTGTCTCACAGAGAAAAGAAGACAGGAGACCATGGCTCTGCTCCTAGCTGGGACCCAAATTGCTGGGTGACTTCAAGCCAGTGGCTTCCCTTCTCTGAGCCCAGGTGACCTGTCTGGGCCTTTCCAGCTCTGATAGTCTTAAGGGGACAGGCTTCTACATTTTTTTTTTTTACACAGTCACTGAGGTCAGTAGATGAATCTGAAAGATCAAAAACTATAAGTTAGGAAAGACACCTGTCCACAAGTACCAAAATCTACCCAAGAAAAGGCTCCCTGGACAAGGAATCCAGAAGCCCGAGTTTAAGCCCTCCTCTGACACTGCTCAACCTCTCCAAGCCTCAGTTTCCTAAGTTTTAAAATGGAGTTAAGTATCCTCACCTTGACAATTTCACCCAAATGAGTTTCTGGGAGAACCTAATGTGATAACAACCATGCGCTACACCCAGGCAGGATTATGATGGTGGGGGCAGGGGGACGAGTGAAGGTAGACATGCTCTTCCATTCCAGTCCAGTTCTGTCCAAAATGACTCTTCCAGGAGTCAACCCCCACCTCCCCTGCCACCCTGCCAACAGAGAACAGTGGAGAGAGCCCAGATATGAAAACCTGACATCTCTGTCTCAGCTCTCCTAACTGGCAGTGTGACTTTGGGCAAGTCACTTCCCCTCTCTGGACTTCAGTTTCTCCATCTGAAAAATGCCTAGCTTAGTTCCCCTCTGGCTCAGACATGCCAAGTTCTGCAGCCCTGAATCCCTAAACCCCAGCCTTCAACCCCTGGCTCTGTCTGAATTCAGCTCACCCTGCCCAGTGGAGCCAGAACACAGGAGTGACTAGAGGGATCTTGCCTCCAGGAGACCTTGGGGCAGGGGATAAACAGGCTCAGGGTCCTCCTAGGACAGACAGACTTTTCCAGAAGGGCAAGACCAGGACCAACCTGCCCAGGCGCCTTGGACAGCGCCAGCCACCCCAGACCTTGTAGACACTGAGAACCCTCTGTAGCCTGAAAGCCAGCAAGTCCTGACCTGTCCAGAGAGATGCTCCAGGAACTTCACCCAAACTAAACTGCCTTCAACAGGGAGACTCCAGGATGCAGGGCAAGGATGGCAGAGGTGGTAAGAGCACCCCCACCACCACACAAACTCTCCTGCCCCTCCCTTCAGACAGGACCCACTGGGGCTGCCGGCCTGCCCCCAGCCAAACAGCCAGCCACCTGAGGGCATTCACCCAGATGCCACCTACTAGGGCCAGAAGGCCCACCAGGGGAAGGGGCTCTCGGGCAGGGAGCCACCCCCGCACGGAGGGCAAGATTTCCGCCTACAATAGGGCCCTGGCCACCCATGAAGGAGACAGGCCCACCCCACCCCACCCCCCACCGAGCTCACAGCTCTGAGGGTTGCACGCTGCTCCAGGGCATGGTGGCAGACAGCAGGATTATTTCCTCATGCCAAGGGTCTTAGCTGGAAACCCGGGGCCCTCTCAGAGCCCCTACTGCCAACCCTTTCCTCCAAATTTGAGAATACAGTTCCTTACAACGCCTCTTCCAAAAGACATTTCCCGGTCCCCGAAGCCCCCATCCCCAACCTTCCACAATCCCCCCCGCAGCTCTGAGGAAATGGGCAGTTAACTTTTCCCAAAAATCCCGCAAAGGCGGCTGGCTGGGGGGGAGAAATGCGCCCCGAGATCCTTTCGCGGCATTTCACCGCCTTCCAAAAAAAAAAAAAAAAAAAAGCTTAAAAAAAAAAAAAAGAAAACTTTCGGAGTTAACTTTAAATTCCCAACCCTCCCCCCCAAATCGCCCAGCGGCTTCCTTTTTTTTTTTTTCTTTAAAGTGCAATTGCATTGTGTCTCACCTCCCCGAAAGGCTCGCGGCTCTCGCCAAAGAAAAGGAAAAAAGCCAACCCTTCGGGTGCCCCCTCTGCTTCCAGCCGCCTCTCCCACATTCTCAGACAGTTTTATTAAAATTTTCAGACAAAAGAAAAACAAAAATGGCAGCCTGGCTTATTTTTAAAACAGGACAGGGACGCCATATTCTGCAGATCTGCAAAAAAAGGGAGAAATCCGGCACTGGCCGCTCCACCGGGCCGGCTGCAAAGTGCGCGAACCGCGCCGTTTGCAATCCGTTTATTTGCATTAAGCCCCATGAATCATTGTTTACCGGAGAATTGCAGCAGGTTTGAATAGCCCGGCTTAAGAAAACACACACACGCGCGCACACCACACACACATACACACACACACACATACACGCACACTCGGAGAACAGACCAGACACGCCGCCGGAGACACTTCCTACCCCGCGCGCCGCTGCCGCCACCGCCGCTCCGGGCCGGGCCCGAGGCGCAGGCGGCCCCGGGCCCTCGGAGCGCCCCGGCCCGCGCTGACAGCGCCCGCGCCCCGGCCGGCCCCCCGCCCGCAACTCCGCGCAACTTTCCCGCGGGCGAGTGCCCGCCGCCGCCGGGCCCGCTCCCCGCGCCCCGGGCCTGCACGGACCTGGCTGTGCTGGCGGCAGCTCCGGGACGCGGCCGCAGCCCCGCGCCCGGCGGCCCGAGCAGGGCCGGGCTGGGGCTCCGGCTCCGGGCTCCGGCTCCGGCTCGGTGCGGAGCCGCGCGCAAACCTTCCGGGTCGCCTGCTGTTCACTTCTGGGTTCTGCAAGCGCCGAGGCGGCGGCGGCGGCGGCGGGAGGCTGGGTCTGCAGCGCCGCGCGGCCCCCCGTGCGCTCGGCGAGCCCCCGCGCCAGGCGCCCGGCTCCGGGGGGGCCGCGTCGGGCCCCCGCCTCTCCAGCTGCGCAGCCCGTCCGGCCCCGGGGGCTCCCGCGAGTGGGCAGCGCCGGGCTCCGGCGACGGCGCGCGAGGGGAGGGGGCCGGGCGGGGGGCGGGGGCGGGCCGCGCGCTGGGGGCCCCACTCGGGCCCCGGGGCCTCGTCTCGCGCTCGCCGCCGCCGCCGCCTCGCAAAGTTGCGCGGCGCCCCCCGCCCGCGCCGCGCCGGAGGCAGAGCCACAAAGGAACTCCTCGCCCCCCTCCGCCCGCCCGAGCCGCGCGGGGAGGGCACCGGAGCCCGGCTCTAGGCCAGCCCCTTCCCCAGCGCGGGGGCTCCCGGGGCCCCGGCGGCCGCGGCCATTGTCCCGCCCAGGCCGGGCCGTCGCCTCGCCGCCCCCTCCCCGGCGACGGCGGGCTGGGGGACCTGGGCCTGCCGGGCCGCGGCCCGGACCAGGCCGAGCCTGCGCGGGGCCAGGCGGCGCCCGGGGGTCTTCCTCACAGACCTCAGGCAGGAGGGGACCCCTAGGATGGGCCCCCCCACACCTGATAACCAACGATCGCGTTCAAAAGCCAGCCTGAGAATTGTTTTTTTTTTAAGTCGAGGACACGGGGATGGGGGCAGAAGTTTGTACATGGCAGGCCACCCCTCCCTCAGTAAGCTCCAGCCCTCCCTGGCCCTAGGCCCGAGCCCCCAAAGGGTGGGGCCGCCGGAGGCTGTCAGCGGCTCTCCTCGCCGAGTCTCTGAGAGGTGGCACCGGCTGTCCCCCAGCTCCAGACCTCTGAGCCATCTGCGTGTGACTCCTCCTCCCGCCTCACCCTCCCCAGCCAATCAGTCACCAAGTCCTCCCGATTCGGCCTCCCGGGCTGTGTCAGCTTCCAAACTTCACTTCTACCTGAGGAGGCGGCCGGTCCCTGGGTCCTTTCAGGGGCTCAGACCTCCTGTGACACTGAACTGCCTCTAGGTCTCTAGGTCTGCCTCTGCCTCATCGGACCTCTAGGTCTCGATGAATCCGAGGCTGGCCTTACCCTCAGGGAGCACCCAGTCCCTGGGGAAGGACACACATAAACAATCACCTGCCAGTGTTTGCCTTCCTCCGGGAAGCATTTCCCAAGTGGTTAAATAGTGATTTAGGGCCTCTTATCAGACACCCGCGCTGGTTGGCTGGAAACACAGTTGTGAGCAAATTGGACCAAGTTCCTGCCCTCATGGAGCTTCCAGTCTAGCACAGGATGTCAAGGTTGGCGGACTCACGTGGCCCGTCTGTGATAAGTCCCGAGCACAGTCCCTGGCGCAGAGCTGAGTACAATACATATGCAGCGCTGCGTGCTAAGTCGCTTCAGTGTGTCCAACTCTTTGCAACCCTGTGGACTGTAGCCCGCCAGGCTGCTCTGTCCATGGGATTCTCCAGGCAAGAATACTGGAGTGGGTTGCTGTGTCCTTCTCCAGGGGATCTTCCCGACCCAGGCATCGAACTCAGGTCTCATGTTTCCTGCATTGGCAGGCGGGTTCTTTACCACTATCGCCACCGGGAAGCCCTACAATAGGTATGTGTAGTGGCAATTAGTTGTAATTATAAAGGGGAAGGACTTGCAGAAATCAGGGAGAAGGTCATTCTTTTTTTCCTCAGGGAGCTGAAGAAGCTTTTCAGAAATTAGTTCTGGCGTGAGCTGGTTGGGAAGAAGGGACAGTTTTCTGGTTTCCAGGAAAGTAGGGGTGATAAATATCAACCCACGTTGAGAAGTTCGGGGAAATGATAAGCTAAGAAATGGAAGAGGAGACAAATATCTCATGCAGAAGAATTTGAACAACGCTGTAAAGCAACAATACTCCGTTTAAAAAATACACATTTAGGACTTGCCTGTTGGCCCAGTGGCTTCCCTGGTGGCTTAGTGGTAAAGAATCCACCTGCCGATGCAGGAGTCACGGGTTCCTTCACTGATCCAGGAAGATCCCACGTGCTTCGGAGCAACTAAGCCTGTCAGCTACAACTATTGAGCCTGTGCTCTAGAGCCCAGGGGTCAAAGCGAAACTACTGAATCCATAGTGCCACAGTTACTGAAGCCTATGTGCCCTAGAACCCTTGCTCCGAAACGAGAGAAGCCATGGCAACAAGAAGCCCATATACCGCAACTAGAGAGTAGGCCCCCGTCTCCACAGTTAGAGAAAAGTCCCTGAAGCAACAAAAACTCAGCACAGCCATAAACAAATTTTTAAAAACTTAAAAAAAATTTTTAATGTACCTTTTGAAAATGAATTTGAAATAATTTATGTAGGAAGTCAAGGAGGTGGAAGACAATTCCCCACTCTTTGGGGGTGGTTTACAAGGGTGACTTCCTTCCAAAGTGTACAGTATGGAAAAGGAGGAAAAGAGAATAACTTCACAGCAGGGAATCCAGACAACTGCCTCAGCCAGGTGATTGAGGCCAACATCAGCAGTCACAAATCACATTGAGAGTATGTATGCTGGACAGTATATGACAAAAATGACACTTACCTCTCTCTAGTCTTCCTTCCAATAATCTGTAATTTCAGTCATACTAGATAGTAGTAGAAAGTAGAAAGTGAAGTCACTGAGTCGTGTCCGACTCTTTGCGACCCCATGGACTGTAGCCTGCCAGGCTCCTCCTACCAGGGGATTTTCCAGGCAAGAATACTGGAGTGGATTGCCGTTTCCTACTCCTGGGGATCTGCTAGAATAGTGGGGCATCCGGAAAAAAAAATACCTAACTAGTACTCCTCAAAACTGTCAAGGTCATCAAAAAACAAGCCAGGTCTGAGAAACTATCACAGCCCAGAAGAGTCTAGAGATACATAACAACTAAATGTAATGTGGCATCCTACGTGGGATTCTGGAATATAAAAAAGACAGTAGACCAAAAACTAAGGAAATCTTAATAAACAATGAACTTTAGTTAATAATAATAAATCAGTAAAAGTTTTCATCAATAATTGCAACCAATTTTTTAAAAATATATTAACATAAAATGTAACTTATACGGAAAACTGGATGGGGTGGGGGACATACAGGGACTCTTAATATCTTCTCAATTTTTTTTGTAAACCTAAAACTGTTGTAACAAATAAAATCTAATATGAAAAATTACTTAAAATACACACCAATCCATGTGATTGTTGATGTCATTGTTGTTCAAAGAAAGGTGCTTGACACAACACCTAACACATTCTAAGAGCACAACAAATGTTATTATATTATCATCACCATCATCACTGTAATTCTAGGCACTAATATCACAGGCAAAGGCACTGAAGTTTATGGGGGAGAGGGAGATGGGAGACAGAACCCTGAAGGCTTTGACTGTTGCTGAGCTGGAATCTTCATAAGGGGTTTATAGAGGAGGGTCACATTATCTGGCCCTGCCTCACCAGCCTCCTGTCTAACCACCTGGAAAGCTATGCTTCAGCCAGACAAAGTGAGATGCTGTCTCAGGCCTAACCCTTTGTCTTCCAAGGCCTTGGCACATGCCGTTCCCTCTGCCTGAAATACCCTCCCTTGTCCTTTCATCCCAGCTTTCCTGGTCACTTTTACTTAGATGTTCTCTAAAAAGCCTTCTGGGACCATCCCAGAGGTTTTTAATATCATCTGAATGGAATCAGTGTGGGTTGAGGTACAAGAAACCAGATGTGAAGAGATTGAGCTCATCTCTTTGCCATTGGTACCCAGACCCCTCAACCCCAAATCCCGGCACACTGGACCCTGCCCCTTCCCTGAACACACTGTGCACCTTCTTGATTCCAGGTCTCTGCTTATCCTGTTCCCTCTGCCTGGGATCCTCAGTTCTTTTCACCCATCTCTTATCTCTCTGGCAAACACCTACTTATCAAGGCTCAGCTCAAACATCACCTCCTCTGGGAGGCTATTCAAGGTCCTCTGCATGGGGAGAGACACTTTCTTCTGGTTCCCAAGAGCACCAGAGTCCTCTGGCCACACTGCTGGTGAAGCACTGAGCGTGGCGCATTAGAATATATATTTGCTGAATGGAAGGACAAACGACAGAGTGAATAGCAACCCACCCTTATCCTCTCTGGTGCTTCCCTTGTAGCTCAGTTGGTAAAGAATCCATCTGCGATGCAGGAGGCTTGGGTTCGATCCCTGGGTCGGGAAGATCCCCTGGAGAAGGAAATGGCAACCCACTCCGGTATTCTTGCCTGGAGAATCCCGGTGGACAGAGGAGCCTGGCAGGCTACAGTGCATGGGGTCGCAAGAGTCAGACACAACTTAGCAATTAAACCACCACCTTATCCTCTCCAGTTCTTCAAATCCTCCTTATTCTCCTCCAGGAACCCCTCCATGACTACTTCAGCCCATTGATCTGCCTCCCTCTCTCTTCTTTATCTTTTTTGGCCATGCTGTATGGCATGTGGGATCTTAGTTTCCAGACCAGGGATCGAACCCATGTCCCCTACAGTGGAAGCATAGAGTCTTAACCACTGGACCACTGGAGAAGTCACCTCCTTCTTCTTTAATTTTTACAATTTAGTCCCTGGTTATATTCTAACTGTGTGTGTTCCAAGGGACACTGGAAGTCTGTTCCTCTGGAAGGTGAAGAGAAGTGGATCTTGGTGAGTTCTCCCACTGTCTGTTCCAGGAGACAGAATTTAACAAATAACCAAATGAATAATTAATTCATCTCATAAGAGCTTCAAAGGGGAGGTTGGAAGCATGTGAGGAAGGGGTAAGAGAAGATCAAGGAGAACTTCCCAGAGGAAGGGCCAATGAAGCTGAGACCAGGGAAGAGATAAGAGAAAAGCATTTCTGGCAGAGCAAACAGTACGTGAAGGTTCTGAGGCAAAGAGGAGCTTCCTGTATCCCAAGGCCAAAAAGACAATTGAGTGCAAATGGAATGAGGGGGACTGCAAAGGGACACTGAGGGTCAGAAGTCCCAGGAAGGCTCTGGCAAGGGTTTAGGATTTTAGTTTAAGAGCAATAGGAAGTCGTGGAGAGGTGAGCGTTAAGCAGAGAAGTGGCCAGATTTCTTTTCAAAAGGTCTCTGTGACTGCTGAGGAAAGAATGAAGTGGAATGGGGCAAAGCAGGAGGGCAGGGAGGCCAGGAGGGGGGCTTTCAAATTCTGCCAGGTGAGCAATGGAGATGGATTGGACCAGGCTGGCACTAGCAGAGGTGGAAAAAAGTGGACAAATGTGGGCCATATTAAAGACTTCGTGTCACCAGGACTTGGTGACAAATAGATGTGGGGAGTGAGGAAGCAAGAGGTGTTCAGGTGACTCCCAGGCACCGCAGCCCCATTCTGGCAAGTACAAGGCTGACTTCATAGCATTGCATCCCCAGCCTGTTCACAGTGGGACCCTTGATGCCGTGAAATTTCCATCTTCCTCTCCTTGCCCTTCAAGCTAGCTGCCTCTTCATCCAGCAAACAGGGGTGTACCTCCCATCAGAAATGAAAACAACAACCTGGAGCCTCATCACAGACACCTTCTAATTGCACCCCCATAGGATCCATGGGATGATGGCTGGCAGGGATGTTACCCCCCTTCACAGATGGGAAAACTGAGGCCCAAAGAAGGGAAATGGTTGGCTAAGTTTGGGGTCAGGTTTTCAGCTGAGGTCCTTGGACTCCTGGTGCAGAGCTCTATTTGCAGCAGGGCCTGGTGCCTGGTGAGAGCTTTGTAGTGTTAGCTGAGTGAATGAATGAATGAGCATGTGAGTTCTCTGCCCACTCAATTCTCTTTACCTTTGTTCAGTTTGTTTCTCTCACGATGGCCATAGACTTTAGAGTTAATAGATTAGGTTTAAGAGGTCAATAGAACTAGGTTGAACCTCAACTTTTTCTCTTATAGGCTGATGGTTTTAGGCAAGATTTTTCTCTCTCTAGTCTCGTTTTCTCATTTGCAAACTGAGCATAGCAATACCTAACTTCACAGGGGAAATAGGAAATGAGATCATCTGTGGGTTAGGCCATTGCAATGTTAACTACCCGTACTTATTTCAGGAACCCACTCCCACCTTATCTCCTCAGGAAAAAAATCTTCCTTGAAAACACCCACCCCCTAATAGGAACTTCTGTTGTCTTCAAGATGCTGCCATAACTCTATAAATTTCTCCTTTTTTGCACACTTATCCCTGATGTAATTCTGCATTCATATTGCTAATCCTTTCATTGAACATTAGATGGCAAATTGGATAGTCCGTACATATTTTTGCATTCATTTGTTCAATTAAAAATAATGGGGACTGAATTTTTGAAGACGTGGAGGTTCAGAAAATGAAATATGTGGGCACTGTCTTGAGATGTGAGGATGAGCAGGAAAATGGAAGAGCTTGAGGAGAGAGGTGGCCAATGAACAGGGGGCTGCAGGATTTGTAAGCACAGTGATATCTATTATTCAACTTTCTGCTCATTGTGTCACTATGATACAACCCCCATTCTGTTTCCTTAAGCTTTTAGTAAGATGAAGTGTATGCTGAATGATAGGTTGGCACTAGGTAGCCTGGATTAGGAGAGAGGAAAAAACGGGGGAGGAGAAAGTCAGAACTGGAAGGGACCAGGACTCTAGCTCACTGGAATTTGAAGAAACCTTGAGGACATCATTGGATTTCCACAAAGTGTGAGGTAGGAAATGCCAGTCCATTTTTATTTAAATCTCAAAGAATTAGGAATCTGGCCTCTAGTCGGGAAGAATGTTGTGACTTTTTAGTAATGAATATCCTAGGCTGGGCGAGCATTCTTCAGGAGTTTCCAGGTCTGCAATTGAGCTTGGTACTTGCAGATGATACCACACTAATAGCAGAAAGTGAAGAGGAGGAGCTAAAGAGCTTCTTAATGAAGGTGAAAGAGTAGAGCAAAAAAGCTTTCAAAAAAATAAGATCATGGCATCTGGTCCCATCACTTCATGGCAAATAGAGGTGGAAAAGAGTGGCAGATTTTATTTTCTTGGGCTTCAAAATCACTGTAGACAGTAACTACAGCCATGAAATTAAAAGGCGCTTTCTCCTTGAAAGAAAAGTTCGACAAACCTAGAGAGAATATTAAAAAACAGAGCCTCACTTTGCCTACAAATGTCCATATAGTTAAAGCTACGGTGTTTCCAGTAGTCAAGTGTGGATGTGAGAGCTGAACCATACAGAAGACTGAGTATTAAAGAATCAATGCTTTCAAACTGAGGTACTGGAGAAGACTCTTGAGAGTCCCTCAAACAGCAAAGAGATCAAATTAGTCCATTCTAAAGGAAATCCACCCTGGATACTCATGGGAAGGACTGATGCTGAAGCTGAAGCTCCAATACTTTGGCCACCTGATGAAAAGAGCTGACTCATTGGAAAAGACCCTGATGCTGGGAGAGATTGAGGGCAGGAGGAGAAGGGGGTGACAGAGGATGAAATGGTTGGATGGCATCACTGACTCAATGGACATGAGTTTGAGCAAGCTCTGGGAGCGAGTGAAGGACAGGGAAGCCTGGTGTGCTGCAGTCCATGGGGTCACAAAGAGTCGTACATGACTTAAGATGGAACAACGACCAGACTGTCTTAGTCGTCTATGTGTCTCCATCATCAGTAGTGAGCTGGGGGTGGTGGGATAGAGGAAGGCACAGACAGAAAGCAGGGATGGGGGGAAGAACAGAGCCAGAAACAAGTCAGAGCCCTAACCAGGCAGGGCAGGCCATGTAGATCCTGGTCCTGACTCTGTTAATAACATCAGTGAGCTGGGGTAAGCTATGTTGCAGCTCTGGACCTCAATTTCTTCAACTGTGAAATGGGTCAAGAGCACCTGGGGCAAGTTGTCAGTGAAAAGCCTGAGTGCTTTGAGATCAGACACACAGGGTGCAAATACTGGCTCCCATGAGCTTTAGGACCAGAGGGCATCTTAGTCTGCTCCTTTATCAAATGAGAATAATCATCCTTGGGTTTCCCTGGTGGCTCAGATGCTAAAGAATATGCCCGCAATGCGGGAGACCTGGGTTTGATTCCTGGTTTGGGAAGATCCCCTGGAGAAGGGAACGCTACCCACTCCAGTATTCTGGCTTGGAGAATTCCATAGACTGTACAGTCCATGGGGTCACAAAGAGTTGGACACGACTGAGCTTTCACTCACATCCTTATTTCACAGGGCAGCGTGTCAGGATTAGAGATTGTATACAGCACCATCGACCAAGAATTTACTATAAGTGTGGCCCCTTGCTGGGTTTTTTATGGGCATGATCTCACCTGGAGAATTACAGCACCCAGAAGCACAGTGCCTAGGGCCTGGAAGAAGCTCAGGGAGTGTTAATTCCCCCATCCCTACAGGGTCTAAGGAGTTCATGGGTATGGAAGGGCCTTATCATCCACAAATCACCTTCAGAAAGTGATGGCAGTGACTATTTTATTTTCAGCCCTTTTCCCTAGCTGGTCTCCACAAACCTCCAGTGACTGGCTGTCGCAGCAGATCTAAACCCAGCTCTTTTTTATGACTGGCCCAGGGGCTGCCAGAGGAAAAGGGCAAAAGTGCTATAATGAAAGGGCAGACAATTACCTTCCCTTATAATTACCATTTGCAGTAATTAAATAATAATAGTCTTTTGTAGGCCCCAAGAACCCAAAGCAGCCCACATGGGTAACATCTGGCTCCCTTTTCCTCTGCCAGGAATTGTATGCCCACAGGGATGGGATGGGGAAATTGAGGCAAAGAATGGAATAAGGCCAGCCACTCCAAGCCACTCACAAAGCAGCATGTCAGAGTCATGGAAAAGTCCGTGAAGAAGTGACTCAGTGGTGGACAACTAGGGACTTGCATTTGAGGTCCTGGCTCCACTGCTCACAGGCTGTTTGACGCTGGGTGGCTAACTTCCCTCTCTGGTCAGCTGTCTCCCATAGGTAAAATGAGACAGAGCCAACGTGTGACCTGATGTGAGTCTATTGTCCTAGACTTCATTCTGTTCACATATAACACCGAGCAGTTCTTTTTATGCACTTTAGATGGCAAGAAAGAGAACTCCATCTCAGGCTAGCAAATAAGCAGGAAAAGGGGGTTACTGGCTCACAGAATTCAAGAAAAGCTGAACAGCCAAGCTGTACAAGAAGCAGGGGTCTCAGGAACAATCAGCCCAGGGACCAGAATACCTAAGGCCCCCCTCCTCTCAGCCTCCCTAGAACCAGTGCTAATCTTTCTCCAGAGTGCAACGGCGCCAATGGCTACTCCAACCTGCAGATCAGAGCTTCAGCCTCTTAAAGGACTCTGCTCTCATTGGCCCGGCTTGAGTCAGGCGTCCACTTTTGGACCAATCAAGTGCAGCCGGTAGGGGGGCATCTATAGCATCCCAGAGGAGCATTAGAGGGCCAGGAAGAGAAGGAGCAAGCTGCCTGGGGAGAAGTAGGGGGCACTAGGCAGGCAAAATCATGGTTATTCGCTAAAAACAAAAATCCCCGCAAGACTGAAAGGGAAGGAATGCCATTAAAGCAAAGCAGTGGTATAAATCCCTGGGAATGCAGAAATACTAGAGGCACACCTGGGGTGGGGTGGGGAGGAAGGAGAGAGCACAGGCTTGACTTCAGGCCCCAGTCCTGTCTGAGCATCTGAGCTGAGTACCCAGTCCTATCTGAGCATCTCTTCTTGACACTTCATCCACCTGGAGAGAGGCAGTTTCCAGGCTTCTCAATGGCCTGTATGAAATACCTGTGTGCGGACATCAATTCATACTGCCTACTAGGCTGTTACCTTCTGTGAGCACAACAGCCTCCCTCTTTAGAGAAATTGCTGTCCTTCTTATTCCAACCAGGTGGTTCCAGTGGGGACCCAAGGGTCACATAACCCAAACCAGGCCAATCAGAATCCGTGTCCTGGACTTTCCTTGGTCACCTAAAGCCATGGCCCCAGGAGAAGCCATCTGAGAGACTAGAAATCTCATGCTGAGAGGGTTAGAGTCCAGAGAAGGTGCTGGCAGCACCCCAAGACCTCAGCCCAGCCACCACAAAGTTCGGCCCAACGGCAAGCCCCTCCCTTGGTTTGGCTACAGTACGCCAGTTTACCCTTGGGCAGGTGTACTAGTTTTTCAGGGCAGTTGTGACAAATTATGACAAACTTGATGGAGTGAAATTATTCCTCTCTCAGTTCTGGAAGCCAGAAATTTTTAATCAAGATGTGGGCAGGGCCACACTCCCTCCTCAGGTTCTAGGAGACAATCCTTCCTGACCTCTTCCAGATTCTGGTGGTCCAGGCGTCCCTTGCCTGTGGCTGCAAGCGTCCAATCTTTGCTTTGGTCTTTACACAGCCTTCCTCTCCTCTGCATTTACGGGCACACTTTTCATTGGATTTAGGGCCCATCCAGGTACTCCACAATGATCTTACCTCAAATTCTCAACTTAATTACATCTACCATGACCATTTATCCAAGTAAGGTCATGTTCACAGGCTCTGGGGTTTAGGACAGAGACAACATTTGGGGGGTGCCACCGTCTAACCCGTTATAGCAGGCGTTATGTCCTTATAGCCAAAAGAACCCTCACTTATAAATGCCTTGCTCGGGTCAGGCATGGGTCAGTCCTCCTCCCTTTGTCCTGGTCCTGGACTCCAAACAGCACTTTAAATACTAATTCCAGATCTTCCCCAGTGGGCAATACTAATTCCAGTTCTTCCCCGGTGAGCAGGTGGTTTAGAATCTGCCTGCCAGTGCAGGGGAAAAGGGCTCAATCCCTGGTCTGGGAGGATTCCACATGCCACGGAGCAGCTAAGCCCACGCGCCACAACTACTGAAGCTCATGTACCCTAGAGCTTCTCTGTACAACAAGAGAAGCCACCACAATGAGATGCCACGCAGGGCAACTAGAGAGGAGCCCTTGCTCACAGAAACTAGAGACAGCCTGTGGGCAGCTGCGAAGACCCAATACATAGATAAATAAATTAATTACTTCAAAATCCTTCCAGGAATGCAGTCCCTCTCTCAGCCTCAGGGTTTGTTTTGTAAACCTGGGGCCATCTATCTATCCACAGGGATGCTGAGTGGATTAAAGGGATGCTGAGTGGATTAAAGCAAGACCCAGGCCCACAAATTACACTCCACACAAGCTTGTCACCTCAGGTCTGAAGGTAGACCCAGTACTCAGGTCACTACAAAGGACACCCTTGACACCTGATTTCTTCATCGGGATCCCAAGAGTATGAACCCTGGGACCTGACAAAATCAAATTTCTGCTCCTGCAGAGCTGAGGGCCAAGGAAAGGAATCTGAAGGCTGATTAAATGAGGTTCATGGCCACGTGACTTCCCTGGTGGCTCAGACGGTAAAGCGTCTGCCTGCAATGTGGGAGACCTGGGTTCAATCCCTGGGTCGGGAAGATCCCCTGGAGAAGGAAATGGCAACCCACTCCAGTACTCTTGCCTGGAAAATCCCATGGATGGAGAAGAGTGATAGGCTACTATCCATGGGGTTGCAAAGAGTCAGACACGACTGAGCCACTTCACTTTCCTATGGCCACGTGGGGGAAATCCCAGAGATAAGAAAAACACAATATTGGTAGCTCTTCCATACTGGGTGCCTCCTCCAAGCCAGGCTCCACACTCAGGCAACTGATCCCCCTTTAATGCTTCCCATAATCCCATGAGACAGCTTTGGTGATCCCCAGTTTTACAAACCAAGTTGCTAAGGCTCAGAGAGATGAAGTCAGTGGCCAAGGTCACACAGCAAGTGAATGCTGGGGACTGGTCTGACTCCATTTCTTCTGCCTGTCTGCTTCTCACCCGCACAGTGGCGTGGGGTGCTTAGAAGCAGGGAGGGAGAGCATTCTGAAGCATCAACTGGGGGGTTCCCCTTCTAAAATGCCCTTGTGCCCCCAGTCCTTTCTCCATTGGGTTTTGATTCATGGTTGTATGCCTGGTGCCTGAAGCAGTGCCTGGCACACACCTGGCACTTGATCAATATTTGTTGCATGGAATAATTCCATTAGCTAGGGCACTCCTGTGGTTAGTGCCTCTGGGAAGAGATGACGTGATAGTGGGGGTGACAAAGGGCTCGTGTTCTGGACTTTTGTGTCAGAAACCTAGGCCCAGATCTAAGATCGAAGAATTAAAGAGAACATGTGATAATCCCTGAGGCTGGCAAAGACACCTTCTCTGCACTCACCTGCCTGCGAGTGAGGGGAGGTAGAGAAGGATGAGAGGGGAAGGGGAAACAAAGCTTGGAATGCGGAAGCCCTCTCCTGCAGAAGGGAACTCCAGAGGGCTCTTGGGATCTGAAAACAGAGGCATGTGTGCAAACCCAATGGTCCTGGCGCCCTGCGTGGTGCAAGTGGGAAGGAAATATAGCCTCACGGCTACCAATGCACAACCCGGGAATAGAGCACGGCTGGGAGGGGCTGGGAAGATGCTGGGATGCGGGTCTGAGGCTTGGAGCATCCACAGAGCGCAGAGGAGCTTTGGAGCCATGTTCTCTGGTTCTGTGTGACCTTGGGAAATTCCCTACCCTCTGTGTGCATTACATCCATAACATGAAGATGACTGTAATATCTCCTACTTCACAGGACTCGTGTGAAACTGAAAGTGAAAGTCACTCAGTTGTGTCTGACTCTTTGTGACCCCATGGACTAAACAGTCCATGGAATTCTCCAGGCCAGAATACTAGAGTGGGTAGCCTTTCCCTTCTCCAGGGGATCTTCCCAACCCAGGGATGGACTCCAGGTCTCCTGCATTGCAGGCGGATTCTTTACCAGCTGAGCCACTAAGGAAGCCCAAGAACACTGGAGTGGGTAGCCTATCCATTCTCCAGTGGATCTTCCCAATCCAGGAATTGAACCGGGGTCTCTCACATTGCAGGCAGATTCTTTACCAACTGAGCTATCAGGGAAGCCCAACAGGGAAGCCAAATAGGGACTCATTTGAAAATGAGCTAAATACCAGGCACTTTTGCTACTTAAATGGTTTTTGTTATCAATACATGAGCTGGGCCAGCACCCACTGCAGACCCCTAAGCGAGGTCTCCCTTATACTGCAGTGATGGAGTTGACCCTGGGTCCCATCCAGCCAGCAAAGTCTACAAATTGAGATAATGTTTATAAAAACACTTTGCAAAACAGAAAGTGCTCTAGAAATGTCAGCGATTATTCATAGCAACTGCATTTCTGCTTCTTCCATCCCATCCCTAAATGATTCTTTCACCAGTCTGCAAACTCATAGGCACTTTCTCAACTTCCTTTTCCTTTAAAAAAATTTTTTTAATTTCATTCCATTATAAAAGCAATTCATGCTTATGATAGAAACATTTAAATCTGTGTATTAATAAAAGTCATAGGAGGAGGGGAAAGTCTCCTTTGATGGCTAATATTTGGATGTATACGCCTCCAGTCTTTTTGTAGCCCAGGCCTTTTCACAAAGGCATTTTATTGAACTTTCATATAATTATTTTGAATATCTTTCTTCTCTTATTATAACGCATGAATAAAATTAGTACATAAAGAAAAAGAGAAAGAAAAAAGATACGTTAACCAGAATCCTCCAAGTCAGGATACAATGCACTCCTAGGTCCCTCTCTCCACCACCTACTTGGTCATTTTCTAGGACATGCAATTTTTATATGGACTTTTTTAAGACTGTTGTGGAGACAACACTCTGGCTCCCCAAAAAGCATAAGCCTTAGAAGCACAGCTGCCTTTTTTTCCCAATTGCAGCATACCTTAAATGTCTGCCCCAGGGACAGAGAGGGAAAGAAGGATGAGATATTTACAACCTGCCCTTTCCTATCAAATGTCACTTGTGCCTTGCTAATTCCACCTCTTAATCCACTTCCGTCACGTTCTAGTCAGTAGGAAGTCTTGATTCCAATCATGGCTGGAGTTCCAACCTTAGTTTTTGACGTCTTCATGAATTTTAGTCCTTTCCTGAGTCTTTATAGGTATGTTCTTGGGGTTGTTGCTAACTGCTTGCTAGGCTCCACTTTAAAAGCCTGTTGTCCTATTTGACTTTTCATGGCATTTGTCCCCAGTGACCACTTTATCCTGCTTGACGTTCTCACCTCCCTGACTTCTGTGACACCAGTGTCATTTAACTCTCCCTTTGCCCTCTCATCACTGCTTTCCTATTTACTTTGCTGACCTCTCTTCTTCAGCCAGCTCTTAAATCTTGTTCTCCCTAGGGTTCATCCCCGTTCTCTCTTCTCCGTGAAGTTTTGTCCATCCTTTCCAGGACTTGCACAAGGTTACTTCTCGCCACTCTCATAGGTCCTTCCAGCCCCAGGACCACATACCTAGTGGCTTGTGTATCCTCCCCTGGTAATACTTCTGGAGTCTGAGATTCCATCTGTTCACAGCCTCCTCCTCACTTTCCTGTGATTCTTCTTACTGAGTTGATATATTCCGCCCACCTTTTTCTGTTCACCCATAATAGATGGCTCAGTGTCATCTTCTTCCGGTTATCTCACACACCACTGGGTTCAGCTTAAACTGTGTAGGTACTTTTGGTTTTGTTGGAAGGGGGTAAATTTTCATTTTGAAATAATTTCAAATTTATAGAAAAGTCACAACAATAGTACAAGAAACTCCCAGATATCCTTTACCCAGTTTCACCAATTGTATACATTTTGCCTCTTTCACTCTAAAAAGAGTGTATCTTTTATCTGTATATAGATAAAAATGTGTATCTATCTATATATATGTCTGCATACACACACACACATCTTGCCCCTTTCCATTAAATATTTCCTAAGGAAAAAAGTACTCTTAAAGAAAATAACACAATCATCAAATACAGGAAATTTAGCACTGATACAATTCTGTTTAGTCCACAGTCCATGTCCAAATTTTACTCCATCTATTACTCCATTAATGTCCTTTGTAACTATTCTTTCCTAGTCTGGAATCCAACCTACAATGGCACATTGCATTTAATTGTCATATCCCTTAAGTCCCTTTCAATCTGAAACAATTCTCGAGTCTTTCTTTGTTTTTCTTGACCTTGACATTTTTAAAGATTCCATGGACAAGTTATTCTGTAAAATGGCTCCAGTTTTGGTTTGTCTGATGTTTCTTCATGATCAGAATCAGATTATACATTTTTGGCAGGAGTACCACTGAAGGCTGTATCCTTCTCAGTGTTCTACTTGGGCACCCAACATCCAGAACAGACTCTCCTCTTATATATGACACAATTCTTTTCAGAGATGTTCATGAAATGGTATGAGATAATAATGACCCAGAAAAGAAACAGAAATGCCAATGAAAATATGAGGAAACAGAAATATTAAAACATATTCTGGACCAAAAAATTTAATGGATTAATGATTTTTAATTACATCAGTGTAGTTTTTAGAAGAAGGGAGAAAAATATACCTACATATTGGTCTGTCACTGAAATACATAACTTAATAGCTTCTGTTTCTGTGCCACAACTGCTATAAATTTATCACATCTTCATCAGAATTGATCTTATTCATATTTTCATGCTTAATGGAAAGAATAACTAGATTGATATATCTGTCCTTTTAGTTGTTCTAAGAATATTTTTTATTAATTTTAATTTAGAAAAGTTTCTTTCATATGAATCAACAGATAAACAAATAGGAAAAACAGGGGGAAGTTTCTAAGACACTCAAGAAAATCCCCTTTCACAATAAATCCAAGAAATTTCAGTGCTGCTCATGGTTTTGTTTCTTTCAAATTGATACTGATTCAAACAGCTCCACAGTGGAAATATTTCTATTGTACTTGGTTTAAAAAAAAAAATCTCCACAGTTTCTCTTCTTTCATGAAAACAGACAAAATGGCTGAAAATTGACATTCTATGATCCATTGTTTTTCAAAAGTATCCAGTTCTTGGTGAAAATGATTGCATCATTCAGACATCTCCCTTTTATTTTTTCTGGCCGGGTAAGGTCGGCATCTTTTATTTTCTCAGCTCTATTTTTCAAAATCTGATGATCATTTCTATGTAAATGGTCACTTCCTCACATTTGTTGTTGCATAGTTAAGGAGCTTCTCCACAATTTCTGCCCACCAACCTTCAAGAAGCAATTTCAAAGCTTGATGTTTTACTGTACAGGGATCAAGGCTGATTCCAGCTGCTTCAAATATTTCTGCATCTGATGGGCCTCACCGAAAATTTCTCAATTGATCAAAGATAACTCAGGGGAAAATTGTCACACACCACAGAGAGCAAAATCTGAACTGCTTCTCCTTTGGATCGTGCAGTTCTTCAAAGGTTGAGGTTAACTTTTCCAGCCTTGTTTCTACTGCATGCACAGCTTCACGTGGAGTAATCGTTTTTGTCTGGGAAAGTCTTTTCACTGTTCCTCATTCTACAGCATTTTCCATCAATGAAGTGAGCCTGAAAAGATGACTACACTTTTTCTAAAGTTTAAAAAAATGTCACATATGGGGGGAAAACTCCAGGTAGTTACACAGAATGTCAGAATTAAACTATCTGAAGATCAGTTTCTTTGCCTCCACTCTATTATTGCTTATCTTGAGTCTACTATTTAAATACTGGAATATATAGTACAATAGAGGTTAGGGGCACAAACTGCACCAAGGTTAGCTCGAATGGTTTCAAGAACTGAAGTTGATGTACTCTAAAAAAAGAGTGGGAAAAAAACCCCACATTTTTCAGAGGCCACATATGCCAAGGTCAGCTATATAACTGGGAATTCTCCAAATACACTTCTGCTTTGAACTCAATATTTATTAAAAAATAAGTCACTAAAATATGTTCATATGAAACACATGTGTGTATATATTAAATATATAATTAAAACTCAAAAGTAACAGTAACAATTGCTTAGATTATTTTCCATGTGGTCATCACAAACAGCAAATAAATTTTAGTCAGTTTTACTACTTTTTTTTTTAGTTCTACCAGTTTATTGCTACCAACCCATCTCCCTCCACCCTCGTGCACACATGCTCAGTCATGTAATCCCATGGACTTCAGCCCGCCAGACTCCTCTGTCCATGGACTTTTCCAGGCAAGAATACTGGAGTGGGTTGCCATTTCCTTCTCCAAGTTTTACTACTTTTAAATTCTTTAGAAATACAATTCATCTCTTTATTGCCTGTACCCAGGGCAGTGAACACACCACCAGATAGCTCCACCTTTGGTCCACCGCTGATCCAGGACATCATATCAGAAGGCACAGCACGTCAGCTTATCCCAATATTGACGATGTTTACCTCAACATTAGGTGAATGTAGAAACCACTGGAAAGGCACCGTATTTCCTTTTGTAACTAATAAATAACAAGGCGGAAGTACTCTGAGACCCCACTAATACCTTGTTCCTCATCAGGCTTTTACCCACTGGTTCTATACCATCCCTTAGTGATTTTCTAACTCTCATTCTATCCATATTTTAGTAGTTGTCATTCTATGATAAGGAAAATACCATTTCCTTCTCATTCTTTCATTCATTCATTTGTATCAATAGGGACTCATAGGTTGCTGTTTTACTCGATGGTGTATAATCCATTACTATCACTTATTATTTTGACTTTCAGACTGTCCCTGATACGGCCAGTAGGAACCCCTTCAAGTTAGCTCCTATGTCCTTTTGAAGTCTCCTCATTGTTTGGAGCGGTTTCTTACTTTCTGTGTAACAATATGCATACTGCATGGCAATGTGTGTATAAATACCTGTATGTGTCTATGTACCAATATGTATATATGAGTACAAGGAAAATAGACCTAAGGGGTCCCAGAGGGAATGTTGGGGGTCCCCATTGCAGTCCATGTGTTGGGTCTTGCCAAGGATGTTGAAGCAAGAGAGAGCAAATCTGAGATCTCCTTTTGATTTTTGTCTACAAATCCCCCCAGAGTAAGTTTGCTGCCATTGTTCTGTCCAATGGTATAATTATCAACCATTTATAAACCCTATCATTAATAGTATTTGGTAATAATACAACAGGGGCTTCTCTCATGACTCAGTGATAAAGAATCTGCCTGCCAACGCAGGAGACACAGGTTTGATCCCTGAGTCGGGAAGATCCCTTGGAGAAGGAAATGACAACACAGTCCAGTATTCTTGCCTGGGAAATTTCATAGACAGAGGAGCCTCACAGGCTACAGTCCATAGGTCTCAAAGAGTCGGACCCAGTTTAGCAACTAAACAACAACAGATGATGCAACTGATACAGGTTGGGGGATTGGGTGGGTGTTCCTTGGCTCACAGTAGTTCTCCCAGGGTTAATTCACCATGTTTGTGTTCCCAAGCTCCAAAGCAGCATACAACCATGTGAAAAACCCTCCTCCTGTATTTGCCTACTCAGACTATTGTAGCTCAATAACAAAAAGACTGGGTGGCTTAAACAGCAGAAATTTATTTTCTCATGGTTCACGAGGCTAGATGTCCAAGATCAATGTTCCAGAAGGATTAGTTTTCAGGGAAAACTGTCTCCTCCGCTTGCAGACAGCACCTTCTCACTGCATCTTCACATGGAAAGAGACAGTGAGTTCTATTGTCTCTTCCTCGTGTAAGACCAGCAGTCCTATGGGATTAAGGTCCCACCCATCTGTCTTTACTTAACCTTAATTATCACCCTCCCTCCAAGCAGTTACATTGGGGGTTAGAATTTCAACATGTGAATTTTAGGGGGACACATTTCTGTCAATAACACCTGCTTTGGCTCTGGCTTTACATCTTTTTTATACAACCTTACCTTCCTGGAGGCATCCACTGGCTGAGGGACAAGCACCTGATCTAAGCTTGGCCAATCACAGTGTCTTGTTCTCCTCAGCTATGATGATTGGTCCATCCATAGGCACATGGTTCAAACTGACTTTCTAAAAGATTTATTTTACAATTTGGAGCTGGAATCCTAATTTTTTTAATGAAAGTATAGACAGTAAATATTTTCAATTTTGAGTGAAAGGGAGATATAATCTCTTTCAGAACTCTTCAATCTGTGCTGAGCTCTGTCCTTGAAGGTGAAAGCTTTAGCTTTAGTCACTCAGTCGTGTCTGACTCTTTGTGACCCCAAGGACTGCAGCCCGCCAGGCTCCTCTGTCCATGGAATTCTCCAGGCAAGAATACTGGAGTCGGTTTGCAATTTCTTTCTGCAGGTGAAAGAGGAAAAGGCAACATGTAGAGGAACAGTCCTGGCTGGATTTGTCCCATGGTGGGCTGGAATTTGCTGGCTTCCGATCGACAATATAGAAAGACGGATAAAATGTGGGCTCATGACTTAATCATGTTCAAATCCTAACTTAATCACCTGGTATTTTTGCAAAAATATGTATATTATTTAACATCTTAGTGCATCAGTTTGCTCATCTGTAAAATATCGACTAAAAAATGTTTATATTAAACAGACTGGATAATGCCAGTTGCTATAATAAACAATTCCAGTATCTCAGTGATTTAGCATAACAAAGAAGTTATTTCTTATGCTGTTCATAGTCCACTGTTGATAGTCAGAGGCAGGTGGCACAGTTAGTAGCAACTCTGCTCCTAATTTGCAGACTCACACTGATTCTACTATGTGGTTCCATCATCTTTAACAACTGACTTTAAGGCTGCCCCGTCTTTAGTCAGCGGTCAGATTAAAGGAAGAGAGAGCACAGAAGAGCATTCATTCTTAACTGCCTTGAACCACAGGTCACTTCTACTCATATTCCATTGGCGAGAACTAGTCTTGTGGTCCCACCTAGATGCAGGGGTTCTGGGAAATGTAGTTCACTTGTGGGCCTAGGAAGAGAAATTGCATCTGATGAGCATCTAGCCAATCTCCGCTCTGGACTCTAGGTTACCATAAGGACAGAAATAGAAAAAACTGTAGAGACTCAGAACAGTATCTGATCCTCAGAAGCACTCAACAAATGTTAGCTATGATTATTTGTAGTAAAGCTATGTTGATGGCATATTAGAACAGCTGCTTAGAACACCAAGGGCTTCTCTTGTGGCTCAGCTGGTAAATAATCCACCTACAATGTGGGAGACCTGGGTTTGATCCCTGGGTTGGAAAGATCCCCTGGAGAAGGGAACAGCAGCCCACTCCAGTATTCTGGCCTGGAGAATTCCATGGACTGTATAGTCCATGGGGTCACAAAGAGTCAGACATGACTGAGTGACTTTCAATAGAACAGCTGCAGCTATGGCTCCTATTGAATGGGAAAGCTGGAGTGAGGAAGAGATGCTAACACACAGACAGAGGAGCCAAGGTGAGTCACAGAGGCCAGACAGAGAACCCTGATGGTACTGAAGTGCCTGCCACAATCAAACCTGTCCTCCAGTTTTGCTTGTCTGCAATGAATAATGACAATGATAGTAAGCTAATGGTTATTGAGGCCTTATTACATGCCAGATGTTGTGCTAAACTCTCTTTTTTAATGTGGATTCTTGTTTTTATTTTTTTAACACCCAAAACATTTTGTATTGGGGTATAGTGAGTGAAGTAAGTCAGACAGAAAAGGAAAAATATCATACGACATCACTTATATGTGGAATCTAAAAAGAAATGATACAAATGAACTTAAAAAACAGAGAGAGACTCACAGACTTAGAAAACAAACTTATGGTTGCCAGGGAGAAAAGGGAAGGGATAGTTAGGGAAAGGTCATGTACACACTACTATATTTAAAATGGAGAACCAACTAAGCTCTTAATAGATGTTAATTAATTTGTAAACTCAAACCACAAGCCATGGCAAAGGGAGGGGTCATGAAATCATTTTAAGGAGTTGCTACCAATACTTATTTTTTCAGTAAACAAAATAGACTAGACTAAACTAGAACTGGAACTAGAGTAAGCTGCAAAAGAAAATACCTGAGTATATCACACATAAGAAGAGAAAATACTGTTTTACACATGCATGTTTTATAGTAAGTGTGTCCTGATATAAAATACTTTTCTTACTGTGGGTTGCTGTCACTGCCCTAATTCATTGACCCTTCCCAACAACCTATTGAAGGAGGCATTATCATAAGCTCCATCCTATAGGTGGAGAAATTAGAGCACCAAGAAGTGACCTCATTGGCTCCTCATTTGCTGTAGGCTGCACTGTTAGGAGTGGCATATTCCTACTCCCAGAGTCTGACTCCTGGTCTCACTCTAAAATCTACCCTGATATCCTTCTAATAAACTGATGACTTCCTTTTTGACTTAAGCTTCTTCAGGTTGGATTTCTGCACTGCACAAAGCCAAGAGCCCTGACCAATGGAAGCAGAGAGGTGAGAGCTCGGACAGGCACTGGATGTGAAGAAAGGAAGTGAGGGTCCTAGACTGGGCTTAGCCTGGAGGTGCCCAGAGACTTTTTCTTTGTGGCCGCACAGCTTGCAGGTTCTTAGTTCCCTGACCAGAGATTGAACCTGCGACTTTGGCAGTGAAAACACCGAGTCCTAACCACTGGACTGCCAGGGAATTCCCTGCCCAGACACCTTCAGCATCTCTCACCCTCCCAAGTCTCTGTTCCCTCTTGCCAGAAAACAAAGACAGCGATGATATCTGTCTCAGAGGCTTTTACCAGGAAAAAGTGAGATGACCTAGGAAAGCACCGGTCCTGTGCTTGGCTGTGAGTACCTGGGAGAGAAAGTATGCAGTGCAGCAGGGCAGGGACAGGATCTGTGAAGCTACAGAGGTGGCACTGAGCAGAGCCAGGAGGAATCAACCAGTTAGAGCCAGCCAGGGCAGGTGGCACTGGGCCTCAGAGGCCAGGTGAGGGATGTGGATGGGACCCCCTACCCATGCAGAGTCCAGGGAGGTTCCAGAAGGCCAGAGAGTGGGAAGTCCCGTGTCCTAAGGCACAGACAGACATTTCCCATGAATTATACTTGAAGAATACACAGCATGGTGCTTCCATCACAGGTGGCTAATGGGGGGAAATGGAGTCAAGTATTTCAAACCTCTGACTCAAGACTGGGGGTGGGGGAGGTGAGGAAACTCGACGTTGGGGCGGTGGCCTCCACAGTTCCCAGGGCTGCACTGCAGGCTCCGTGCAGAGCAGGAAGCCCGGAGCTGCTCTGGAGGGCAGGCAGCTGGGAGGCCTCCTCTGGTGGAGCCATCCTTTGATGTCCCCGGCCCACTGGCCACCAAGGGGTCCCACTTCCTGCGTCCCAGAATGCCTGCTCCGGAAGGGACCTCAGAGGTCATGGAGTCCAACCCTGTTGGACAGATGGGGCCCAGGGAGCCCTGAGAGGTACAGGAGCTGGTCAAGGTCACCCGGGGAAACCATAGTGCTCACCCAGGCTGTCTCTGCTCCTCAAAGCTCCTCCTGCTTCCTCTCGCTCAGCGGGAAGCAAGCAGGGAAGGCCTGCTCTTTCCAATCCATCTGCTGTGGGGGGTCCATTTCCCGTCAAAGCTGAGTAAGTTCAAAGTACCCTGGAATGGTGTGTGTGTGGTGGGGTGGGGGAGGCGGGGTGGACCTGGACAGCTCAGGGTGGAGAGTGGGCCTTTAAATCACAAAGACCACTTTATCCTTTGAGATTTTGAGTGGCCAGAAGCCAACTTCCTAACATCCTTTCTTCTGATGTGGCCCTTGGCAAAAATTATGACATGGGGTGGGGGCAAGGAAACTTAAGGTATTTGAGCCACCACTATATTCTGGGCTCTGTGCCAAGGGAATCTTTCATAGACATAACAATCTCTCAAGGTAGGGATTGGCTTCCTCGTTTTACAGAGGAGGAAATGGAACCCAGTGAGGTGAAGTAACTTGCTTGAGGTCACACAGCTAGGATTTGAGCCCCTGTGTCTGATGCAAGAAACTTAACAGAGTTTAACTTCAGACCACATCAGTGCCCAAGACTATTGTTCTGGGTAACCTAAATTTCAACTCTGTATTAAGGTTCTCCAGAGGAACAGAAATAGATAGATAGATAGATAGATAGATGTGTGTGCTTGGTCACTCAGTCGTGTCTGACTTTTTGTGACCCCATGGCTTGTAGCCCGCCAGGCTCCTCTGTCCATGGGGATTCTGCAGGCAAGAATACTGGAGTGGGTTGCCATGGGAACCATGGGCGTCAAATCCAGGTCTCCCGCATTGCAGATGGATTCTTTACCCACTGAGCCACCAGGGAAGCCTAAGAATATTGGAGTGGGTGGTCTATCCCTTCTCCAGCAGATCTTCCTGACCCAGGGATCAAACTGGAGCCTCCTGCATTGCAGGCAGATTCTTTACCAGCTGAGCTACCAGGGAACACCTAGATAGACAGATAGATGATGTTTATAAGGAGTTGGCTAGTTATGGAATTACGGAGGCTGAGAAGTTCCCCAGTCAGCTGAAGAACCAGGAAAGCTGATGGTGCATTTCCAGTCCAAACCCAAAGGCCCAAGAACCAGGAGAATCAATTGTGTCAGTCCAAAACTGAGTGCAGAAGACCACAGTTCCAGCTCAAACATTCAGACTGACAGCAAATTCATCTCTTCTGCCTTTTCCCCACCCAGGTCCTCTTCAGATTGGGTGATGCCCACCCACATTGGGGAGGGTAATCTGCTTTACTCAATCTATTGATTCAAATGCTAATCTCTTCTGGAAATACCCTCACAGACACACTCAGAAATATTGTTTAAATAGACACCTGGATATCCTATAGCCTAGTCAAGTTGACATAAAACTAACCATCACAACTGTTCCATTCATTCCTTTAACAAATTGTCTGGTAGGTGCCAAGTGCTTGGAGTACAGAGGTAATAAAAATAGACAAGATTTATTGGGAACTTGCAATGTGCCAGGGAGTGTTCTGAGTATTTTACGTGAATGAACTCATTTAATCCTCACAAAAATTGTGCAGGGTAGAATCTATTTAATATCCTCATCTTATGGGGAGTGAAATTAAAGCACAGAAAGATGAAGGCATATACAAAGTCCTGTAGCTGGGAAGCGATGGAGCTGGCAGTCACATTCAAGTCCCACATTCTGAACTTATGACCTCTGCACAACACTGCTCTGTTAAGCCTCTAGAATCTTACAATCTCATGGGAAGATAGACATGACTTCAGGCAACTATACAAAGGGTGAGGAGTGATGGGTGAGGGCATTGCGGGCATACAGAGAAAGAGAAGACCAAAGCCAGTTCAGGCGATCAGGAAAGGCTTCTGACAGCAAAACTAATGCCCAAGGAGTGAAGAATCATGCAGAAAGGAAATGGATTATCCTGGGCAGATGGAGCAACATGTGCAAAGGGCACTCCAGGGAAACTGATGTTTGGCCTGGCTAGAGTGAGATTGGAAATGCAGAATAGTGAAACTTAAAGCTGAAGAGGGTAGAGAGGACCAGGGATCCTGAAGGGTACTGAATGCTAGGGTAAGAAGTTTGGGTTTTATCCCATGAGTAAATAGCAATGCCTGTGTGGTCCTGGACAAATCACTTTACCAGATAGTACTTCAGTTTCCCTATTAGCAAGTTGGAATTAAAAGTATCTACTTTGCAATGGAATAAATGAGACAATGCATTTGTATTAGGAACCTCAAAAATGTTTGTTTCCACCCCCTAAATGAGGACTTAATGTGCAGACATGCAGCTGAACAAAGAGACAAATGCCATAGGAGCCAGAGGCTCCATGTGTGCCAATCAGGAGTCTTTGAACAGCAAGAAACTCCAACTAAATAGATTTCAGCTATAAGGAGTTCATTTTCTTATATAACAAAGGAGAAACATTCTAGAGTTTGGAAATTCAGTGGCTTTGTGATGCCTTTAAAGACGCACCAGCTTCCTTCCCCTCTTGGCAATAACTTGCCTCATGGTTGCAAAATGGATGCAGCAGTGCCTGCCTTCATCTGCAGACATGACAATGTTAGATGAAGAAGGTGTTTCCTCCTATGCATGTTTAAAGGAAGAAAACTTTTATTTGAAGCATCTCATCAAAATTCCCCTCAGTTCCCATTGACCATATTAAATCATGTACTTTTCATTAAGCCAACACTGGCAAAGGGAGTATAATCAACACGATTGGCTTAGGCACACCATTTATGCACAAGCACTGAGGAGGGGCCTATCTTCTGAATGCTTGACCACAAGAGGGTGGCACCCAAATAAAATAGGCCTTTCCAGCAAGAAAGATGTAGGAATGGATTAGGCTAGTCCATGGGCATTATCATAACTTCAAGGACCTGGGTCCAAGTTCTGGGCAATTAAGGTAATTCCAGGCCTTTATTGCCAGTGGACTTGGGTGCTGAGATTATTTTGTGACTCCTGAAGTTAAGACAGGCTGAACCCAATGCCCTGAGCCTTAGAAACTGCCTCAGTGGGACTGCATCCCCTGGATCTAACTCAGTGCCTGTGGCAGAATCCATCATTCATTCATTCAAATCCACAAATAATAATTAATCACCTGTTCATGGTGGGACAAATAATGAGCAAAACTCAATACAGACCTTGCCCTCACAGAGCTTACCCCTTAGTTGGGGAGACAATCCAATAACCACACGAGGTGTGTGTAAAATGACAACCGTGATCTAGTTGTGCTCTGTTTCAGGCACACGATGCTAGAAGAGGAAACAGCAAGAGGACTTGACTCAGACAGGGAGGTCAAGGATTTTGGATTCAGCGAGTGTCATTTTGAAACCGTGGTCAGCCACTTACTGGCAGTGTGACTCCCAAAGGCAATTTGCTTGACATCCGTATGGCTTGGTCTTCATTAGCAAAGAACAGAAATAATGGTAATCATCCCCTGGGATGGGTAGGAAAACTAAAGAGATGCTATGGACTATTTTGACCATCATGCAATAACAAAGAAATCTCATGGTATCAATGATCCAACTGTACAGTGAGGTTGAGACTTCTGGCTCAAGTCAGATCACATGTGTTTAAAGCCCAGCTCTGCCTCCTTCTGGCCGTGTGACATTGAGCAATTGCCATGTCTCTCTATGCCTCAGTTTCCCCGTCTGGAAAATAGCAAGGACAAACAAACTGGTTGTAAAGATTAATTAGATCATGTATATAAAGCTCTTAGCATAGGGCCTGGCACATAGTAAGTTCAAGAAAGATTGATGAAGGTTATTACTATCATTATTATCATTGTGTTGTTGTTTTGAAATTAATCATAAAAACGAATGTGAAAACGGGCAGACTACAGACTTTCAATCTAGCAATTGCAAAATCATTTTCCTTACCGATATTTAAATGATAAAGGTGCTTACCCTAGCAATATGTGTTCAGCTATGAATGTTAAACATCTCTGAGCACCTCTGGGTTTGATTACATCTAGATATTCCTCTGGAGTACTCGCCTTCCAATTTCTATCACCTCTAGCACCATCCGGAACACACCTTAAGAAGCAACCATTGTTAGGATAAACAAAGCCAGACCCAGCCAGCAGCCGCAAGCAGCTGCAGCTTCCGGCAGCTTCCAGCTTGCAGTTGTGTATAACCAATCACAAGCCTCGGAATGCAAATTGTGTTCTCTAATTGATCCATCAAGCTCTGTGCAGTTCAGGTTATGAAAATCAGCACTGTGGGAGGACTGCTTGCTCATGCAAACACTTAGCACTGGGCCCAGTGGACGTTACTGTTCAGGGAACACCAGCTATTGTTTCTGGTATTATGAATCCTCCAGATGGTGGGAGCATCAGACTTCCCTGTAAACTGGAGAGAGCCCTCACCAGCGTTGCTTTCTCTTTCCTTTGTGAAACCACTGCAGCCTCTTTACGTTATTGTGTTATCGTTATAACCACACCTTCCATTGTGGCTCAGACGGTAAAGAATCTGCCTACAGTTCAGGAGACCCAGGTTCGATCCCAGGGTTGGGAGGATCCCCTGGGGAAGGGAATGGCAACCCACTCCAGTATTCTTGTCCAGAGAATTCCATGGGGAGAGGAGCCTGACAAGTTATAGTCCATGGGGTCCCAAAGAGTCAGACACGGCTGATCTACTAACATGCAGACATACACACACACGCACACATAACCACACCCACTTCATGGGGTGAGAGTGAGGACTGTATGAGCTCAGTGCATGTAGCATGTCTGGAAAGGTGCCTGGTCCAGCAGAAGCAATCAGAAACAGCAACAAGAACAATAGCTAATGGTTATTGAGCACTTACCCGGCTCACTGTTCAGATTTAATCCTCACAGCCCACAAAGAAGGTAGGTATTAATACCATTCCCATTTTACGGGTGAGGAAACAGGCATAGAAAGGTGAAATGACATGCTTAAAGTTACATAATAAATTTAAATGTTAGCTGCCATGATGATAGATTTCTTCAAAGTAGAGCATTCATTGGAGAATTGTCAGAAGCACTGGTATTTGTACAAAATGCAGTAGCTTATGCACACAAAAAGACTGGTAGGAAAACACTTCAAAATGTAAATAGTGCTTGTCTCTAAATGTGGGGGGTGTGGGTGGGTTTTTTCCCCTCTTTTTTCATTGATAAGTTTTCCAGGGGCAACATGTATTTTTACATTATTTTTGTTTTTACATTATTTTTATATTGGGGGAAAATAATCAAAATTAATGTTTTAAGTGGCCTAGATGGACAGGAAGCAGAGGGAGGGACATTGTAATAGCTGCGATAGTTGAAGTGGGAGGACCAGGGTGCTGACTCAGGGGGTGTGAAGGAGGGGTGGGTCCAGGAGAATAGAAATGACTCTGTGGCTGGCTGGACATGGGTGAGGGAGCTGGTGGCATCATCCCCTCATTCCACAGACAATTATTAAGGAGCCCACTAGTGATCTAGGAGCTGTTCTAGGAACCAGCATGCGCAAGACAGATAAAACCCTAAGCTCTCAGAGCTTCCACTCAACTGTGAGAAAGCAGATAATAAACAAGCAAGGTCTGTGGAGGCTGGTGTTAAGTGTTATGGAGAAAAGCAAAGCCAGGTGAGGGGGACAGAGAGTGCCAAGGTGGGGTGGAGGGCCGCTAGGGAAGGACTCGCTTTTAGAAACAGTTGAGGAGAAATGTTTAAACCCCAAATACTAGATGAGAAGTGAAGTGAAAGTCACTCAGTTGCGTCCGACTCTGCGACCCAATGGACTATACAGTCCATGGAATTCTCCAGGCCAGAATACTGGAGTGGGTAGCCTTTTCCTTCTCCAGGGGACTTCCCAACCCAGGGATTGAACCCAGGTCTTCCGCATTGCAGTCAGATTCTTTACCAGCTGAGCCACCAGGGAAGCCCAAGAATACCGGAGTGGGTAGCCTATCCCTTCTCCGATGGATCTTCCCGACTCAAGAATTGAGCCAGGGTCTCCTGCACTGCAGGTGGATTCTTTACCAACTGAGCTATCAGGGGAAGCACTAGTGAGAAGGCCCAAGGGTAAGTATAGAGAAGATGATTAGAGGGTTTCAGGCTTGAGTGACTTGATGGATGGTTTTCTTTTTTCAGAGATGGAAAACATGGGAGAAGGGACAGGTTTTAAAGGGAAGATGATGTGTTAGCTATGCACACACTGATTTGAGGGCCTCTCGGACATCATGACGGACAGGGAATGGCCTGGCAGGCAGTCAGGTCTCGAGGTCACGAGCTCAGGAGAGAAGTCTGAGCAAGAGACAGAGGTAACTAAAGCTCAGCAAATTTATGTAAAAGAAATGCAAATCTATACAAACCCAATTCCTTTTCCTAATTCCTAGTGTCAGGGCAAACAGGTGTCTAGGCAGGTGTCCTAGGTATTAAAATAGGAATTTGAACTCACAGGTGAAACTGTCAACCATATATAATGTGAGGGAAGCTCCCTAAAAAAAGAACTGAGTGAGAGGAAAAGAAGGACCCTTGCCCTCCCAATTCCAACCACCATCTGCTTCTCCAGGGCACCTGAATGAGGGACCTGGAAGGAGTCAGATGGAACGGAGATGGGACTGGGAGGAGGTGGTTCTCTGGGTTTCTAGTCAATCCTAAGGGAAATCAACCCTGAATGTTCATTGGAAGGACTGATGCTAAAGCTGAAGCTTCAATGAGAAGAGCTGACTCATTGGAAACGACCCTGATGCTGAGAAATTTGAAGACAAAAGGAGAAGGGGATGACAGAGGATGAGATGGTTAGATAGCATCACTGACTCAATGGACATGAACTTGAGCAAACTCCGGGAGATAGTGGAGGACAGGGAAACCTGGTGTGCTGCAGTCCATAGGGTGGCAACGAGTCAGACATGATTTAGCGACTGAACAACAACAGTGGTGGGAAGGGTTTGTCCCGAAGGTGTCTGAGGCTTATCTGGGGAGACTCCAGTGGCTGGGGACAGAAATCACCTTTTGCATTCCAGTGCCCTATAATGAAAAGGACATCTTTTTCAGGTGTTAGTTCTAGAAGGTCTTGCAGATCTTCATAGAACCATTCAACTTCAACTTCTTCAGCATTACTGGTCGAGGCATAGACTTGGATTACTGTGATATTGAATGGTTTGCCTTGGAAACAAACAGAGATGATTCTGTCGTTTTTGAGATTGCATCCAAGTACTGCATTTCTGACTCTTTTGTTGACTATGATGGCTACTCCATTTCTTCTAAGGGATTCTTGCCCACAATAGTAGATATAATGGTTATCTGAGTTAAATTCACCCATTCCAGTCCATTTTATTTCGCTGATTCCTAAAATGCCAGTGTTCACTCTTGCCATCTCCTGTTTGACCACTTCCAATTTGCCTTGACTCATGGGCCTAACATTCCAGGTTCCTATGCAATATTGCTCTTTACGCATCGGACTTTACTTCCATCACCAATCACATCCACAACTGGGTGTTGTTTTTGCTTTGGCTCCATCTCTTCATTCTTTCTGGAGTTATTTCTCCACTGATCTCCAGTAGCATATTGGGTGCCTACCAACCTGGGGAGTTCATCTTTCAGTATCCTATCTTTCTGCCTTTTCATACTGTTCATGGGGTTCTCAAGGCAAGAATACTGAAGTAGTTTGCCATTCCCTTCTCCAGAAGACCACATTTCGTCAGAACTCTCCACCATGATCCGTCGGTCTTGGGTGGCCCTACACATCATGGCTCATGGTTTCATTGAGTTAGACAAGGCTGTGGTCCATGTGATCAGTTTGGTTAGTTTCCTGTGATTGTGGTTTTCATTCTATCTGCCCTCTGATGCAGAAGGATAAGAGGCTTGTGGAAGCTTTCTGATGGGAGAGACTGACTGAGGGGGAAACTGGGTCTTGTTCTGATGGGCAGGGCCATGCTCAGTAAATCTTTAATACAATTTTCTGTTGATGGGCAGGGCTATGTTCCCTCCCTATTATTTGACCTGAGGCCAAACCATTGGTGGAGGTGATGAAGATAACAGCAACCTCCTTCAAAAGGTCCCATGCACGCACTGCTGCACACAGTGGCCCTAACCCTGCAGCAGGCCACCGTTGACCCATGCCTCCACCAGGGACTCTTGGATACTCATGGGCAAGTCTGACTCAGTCTCTTGCAGGGTCACTGCTCCTTTCTTCTGGGTCCTGGTGCACACAAGGTTTTGTTTGTGCCCTCCAAGAGTATGTTTCCCAGTCCTGTGTAAGTTCTGGCGGCTCTATGGTGGGGTTAATGGCAACCTCCTCCAAGAGGGCTTATGCCATACCCAGGTCTACTGTGCCCAGAGCCCCTGTCCCTGCAGCAGTACACTGCAAACCCATACCTCCACAGGAGACACTCAAATACAGTTCTGTCTCAGTCTCTGTGAGGTCTCTGGGTCCTGCTGTGCACAAGGTTTGTTTGAGCCCTCTGAGCATCTCTGGCACATATGGGGTTTGATTCTAAAAAATAAATTAACTAAATTAAATAGGGTGTTCAAGGTTGACCTCATTGAAATGGTGACTTTGAGAAAAAGACTTGAAAGTGATGAGGGCAATAACCATATGAATATCTAATGGAAGGATGACTCAAGTAGAGGGAACAAACAGTATAAAGAACCTATGGTATGAACATGTCTTTATTTATTTATTTATTTATTTTTTGAACATGTCTTTAATATATAAAAAAGAAACCAGTATAACTGAAACTAAACAAGTGCAGGGGAGAATACATGAGGTCATAGTAATAACAGATATAGAATTCTAGATTGGCAGTTTTTTCTTTCAGCAATTTGAGATTCTCATTCATTCCATTGTCTTCCAACTTCCATGGATTTTCTGTGTAGAACTCTGCTATAAGTCTTATTGCATAGTCTTTTGAGATACAATATTTTTTCCTCTCACTGTTTTTAAAATTTTCTGTCTTTAGTTTTCAGAAGTTTTGCTATTGTGTGTCTGAATTCAGTTTTCTTTGTATTAATTGTATCTGGAGTTCTATCTAGAGTGCTTCATGCATCCTTTGACTTTGGCTTTGGAAATTCTCAACTATCATTTCTTTGAATATTGCATCTGATCTATTTTTTATTTCCTTTCATGAGATTTTAATTATGCATAACTTAGACATTTTCACTGTGTTTCATACATCTTTTGCATTCTTTCTGTATTTTTTCATCCTTTAGCCTCTCCTTACCTGATAGCTCAGTTGGTAAAGAACCCGCCTGCAATGCAGGAGACCCCGGTTTGATTGCTGGGTTTGGCAGATCTGCGGGAGAAGGGATAAGCTACCCACTCTGGTATTCTTGGGCTTCCCTTGTGGCTCAGCTGGTAAAGAATCTGCCTGCAATGCAGGAGATCTGGGTTCAATTCCTGGGTTGGAAAGATCCCCTGGAGAAAGGAAAGGCTACCCACTCCAGTATTCTGGCCTGGAGGATTCCATAGACTGTGTAATCCATGAGGTGGCAAAGAGTCAGACATGACTGAGTGACTTTCATTTTACTTTAGTCTGGATGTTTTCTTTTTGCCTTTTTCTAGCCCACTAATTCTCTTTTCAATTGTGTATAATCTGCTGTCAAGCCCATTTGTTGAGCTCTTAATGTCAATTTTTATATTTTTAAGTTATAGAATTTATTTTTAATAATTTTTCATTTCTCTGCTGAAATTATCCATCTTTTTATTTAATTTATTGATTATATTAATCACTGTTCTTGAAAAGCCTGATAATGCTAATAACTGGATCTCCTTTGGGTCTCTTTCTATTAGATGTTTTTTTCTCTTGATTTTGTTGGTCAATTCATGTTTCTTGGTATATCTTGAAATTTTAATAAAATTTGACATTATGCATTAAAAAATGTAGAGATAATATGAAGTTCTGGCTTATGTTGCCTTCCTCAAGAAAGAATATACTTTCACTTTCAACAAATATTAGAGCCAGATCACCTTAATGCCATTAGAGATTGAGCTGACCTGAAGCTGGTCTACAGTGTTTACACTGGCTAGTCTATTTGTGATTCACTTAAAATCTCAAACCATGAAAAGTGCCATGAAGGAGGCAAACTGAATGGTGGAGAGAAATTTGGGATTGGAGAGAGAAGTGGATGCCTTCCTAGCTAGGGCACTCAAGGAAGGCCTTTGTGAGAGGTGATATTGAGGTACAAGCTGAATGATGAGAAAGAAACAGCCATGTGAAGATGTACATTCTTCCAGATAAAGTGAGCAGTAAATGCAAGTTCTCTGAAACAGAAATGAGGTTGGCAGCTTTGTGAAGTAGAAAGAAGACATGATGGCATTACAAAGTATATAAGTGTCAGATATTAGCTGCCCTGGCAAAGAGCATGAGTTTCATCCCAAATGCAATGGGAAATTATTGAAAAGTTTTACACAAGAGAGTGACTAGACCATTTATATTTTTGAAAGATTTCTCTGGTTGCTATGTGGAGAAATATTTATGACAGAATAAGAATTGAAGCAGAGAGACCACTGATAAGGCTATTTGCAGTGACCCAAGTGACAGATGATGGTGGCCTTGACTAGGGTGGCAGTGCAAATAAAGAGAAATAGATGGACTTGAGGTATATGTTGGAGGAAGGATTGACAGGGCTTGGTGCTGGGTTAGGTATGGGGTGGGAAGACAAGGGTTTGAGTAATGGGGTGGATGGTTGTGCCTTATATCAAGATGGGGAAGTGCAGGAAAGGCATAGGTTTGGGGGATAAATGTCAAGAGTTCCATTTTGAAGACATTTACTTGCTCTACAAGTGGCATTAAGTTGGTGTCTTTCAGTTGTAAGTATCAAACTGGCTTAAGCAAAAATAGGAAATCATTGGCTGACTCTGGTAGGAAATATACCCTCATAAACAGTTAGATCCAGGCACTCTGTCATCACAACACACACCCACACTCACACACACACACACACACACACACTCTCTCTCTCTCTCTCTCTCTCTCTCTCTCTCTCTCTCTCTATTTTTCTATGCTCTTCTCCTCCTACTCAGAGATGATTTAAGACTTGAATGACTGCAGTCATGCCCTTCTCACCGGGGAAACTGTCTACAGTAGGAAAAAAGGCAGTCATCCCATCACCAGTGCTCCTATCACTGCATTCTTCTGCTCCATCACTCACACTGTATGAGATTACCTATCTATCTGTTTATTCCTCTAGGAAGAGGCTGGACACCCCTCAAGTGTAAGAGCCATATCTTATTCCCTCTGAACCCCTAGCTTAGTAAAATAAGTGAATCAGCTTTGGAGCCAGACACCTGGATTCCACAAAGCTCTGACATTTACAGTAGTAGCTGTGTGGCCTCGGACAAGTCACTTAACCTCTCTGAGATTTTCCTCATCCATAAAGTAATGGTTAAAAATATGTAACTGGGTAGGTTAAGAGGATGAAATAAGATCTTGAAGAGAAATGCCTGGTACAGTTCAGGTACTCTATGGTTTGATACATGAGGACATAACAGAGGCTGTAGCACCCACCCTGGGTTTGATCTTAGAGAAACAAGTGGGGAGATGTGAAGCTGAGTAGAGCTTGGCAGTTGGGGAGGGAATCCAGCCTGGGGCAGTGGGCAGGGATGCCTGACACTCTCTGTGCAATTTTCCTGATCAGCCCCACCCCAAACCTGGCCTCAGACCAAACTTGCCTGGTGGGGACCCTTCTGAGGGTCCCCACCCACACCACAACAGGCCCTGTCCTGTACTCCACTCCTCTGCCTGCGGCTGGAGTTTGCTAAAGCCACATACATTCCTGAGGTGTCGATAATATTCTAGAAGCCACGCCTACCACCCACTGCCTACCTCAGGCTGGATGGGAAAGGAGCACACGTTGCCCGCCTCCATACAGGCACACACCCCTGCCCCTTCTTCCCAGAACCACAGACAGCACAGCTTTAAGGAGCCCAAAAGAGTCCCCAGCACCCTCCACAGATGCCCGTGGCCCTGCCAAGCTGTAAAAGGCCCCACCACATTCCCCCAGTTAGCACCAACCAGCTTCGTCCTCTCCCACAAAGCCCACAAATTTTAAAAACGTGCTCAGAACCCTTTGACATCAGAGAACCCATGCCTAGAGTGACCTAATGATGGACGAATGTATCGATCACTGTTCGGGTATCTTTACCTTGATGATAGCTCCCAGGACTCTGGCTGCCCAGGACCTGGGTGGGAACCCACTCATCTTGATGGGTGCAGCACACAGTCTAACATGACTGAGGAGGGTGGTGCAGAAGAAGATGCGAGTTCTTAGCCTCTGGGGTCAAACAGAGGACAGTGCCCTGACTCCCTGACTCTGCACTTGTGACCCAGGGGCAAATGGTTTAACCTCTCTGAGCTCCTGTGACCTCCTCTGTAAAATGGGGCTTGATAACAAGGCAAGCAAGGATTAAGTAAAGTAACATTTGTAAAGAGGTTAGCAGGACGCTGGACACACAGTAAGCAATCTATAAAGCAAAGATCATCGTTAATAGAAACAAAGGAATAAAAGTCTGTGATTCCTGTCTCAGATTGGGACCAGATGGAACAGGCCCCCCTTCCCAACCCTGCCAGCATTGTAGAATCCCAGGACCTCATTACCTCTTACCTGGCCACCTCTCCTCCCCCAGAAACCCACAGCTTAGGGTCCTGGGCCCAGCCCTGTCCTCCAACTCCTGCCCTCTCTGCCTGATGTCTCTGATGACTCATCCCAGCTCCAGGCCATAGTTGTTCCCATCAGAAACCCACTTTTCCGGTTTCCCCTCCTGAGTCGGGGACCCCTTGGGCCCTGTCTTGCTCCTAGCTTAAGGGAGTGGTAGGGGACCCTGAGTCAAATAAAGGTCTCTCTCTTGTCCCCCTCCCCAGACCTGGGACCTCGAGGGAGCTGGGGGAGCCAGGGGAGGGGAGAGATGGGAGCGAAAGCAGGGAAGGAGATGATCCCCTTTCTTGGCCTGAATTATATCTAGAGCAGCTCTGATTCCTGGCAGGGGTGGACCCAGGTTTTGCAGGCCTAGGGGAAGTGGGGAGTTAAGGCAGGGAGGAGGGGAAAGGTCAGGCTAGAGCTAGGATTTCCCACTGCTGGGGGTTGTGGGGGGAGTGGTCCTGGAAGTCCCTCTAGCATGTCAAACTCAGCAAAATGCAAGCATAACTCTTCTCTGTGAGCAATCTGCACCTCCCCCAGCAGGCCCTGCAGTCCCTCAGGTAGAACTCACCCCTCATCCACCCTTCCTCTGCCCAGTGCATCTCACTGGTTGCCAGTGCTGGCCTTTTATTTTGCCTCTCTCGCTGGTCCCTCCCACCCACAAGTCTTCCCCACTGCCTGGTGTGGATCTGTATTACCTCTTCCCCTCCTCCCTGGTCTCCTCTCTTGCAATCTCCCTCCACACAGCCAGCTCACCAGGGATCTTCCTTACACCGAACCGATCGAACATGGGGCAGGCTTGGGAAGGAGCAAACACAGCCATGACAGCGGGAGCCACTGCTTCCCTCTGTTTAGTTAGTTGAGTTATGGGGTGGGGCGGTGCAGGGGGTAGGGAGCTGGGTGGCCTGGGCTGTAATCTCTGAGCACCTGCACATGCCGGACTACAGCGTCCCCCTGTTCACAGTTCCTTCATCACACCCTGGGAAGGGTATCATTGGACCCATTTTACAGATGAGAAAACCGAGAAGTAAAGAGGTCATAAAGGTTGTGCCCAACCTATAGCTGGGAGGTGACAGAGTTGGATTTTGACCTCCAGTCTTATTTAGAACCTGATTCTCTTCAATGTTCACAGCTGTCTCCAGAGACTAAGGAGAAAAATCTGTGTTGGGGGCCCCTGAAGTGTCAGTGGACCAGTTGGTTTCCTGAGAAGCTCTGAAAGGGTCTGTGTGTGTGTGTGTGTGTGTGCCCTGCTCCAGGCAGGCCTGAGTGTGTCCTGCCTGAAAATGAATCTTGCCCACTGCTGCCCTCCGCTGACCAGAGGCAGAATTGCTTCAGTCTCTTGGGAATCTGACTGCAGGGGACCATGTTGCCCAACTCTAAGGACCCTGAAAAACCAGGTGGTCTGAGGTTAAATCTCTAATATATAAAGAGCTCTTAAAAAGCAATAAGAAACAAACAGACCCAACAGAAAAATAGATAAAGGACATAAACAGACCATTTGACAAAAGAAAATATCCAAATAGCTAATAAGCAGATGATTGACCTCATTAATAAACCAAAGAAATGAAAATAAAAACAATATCCAACCTAGACAACCTAGACAGCATATTGCAAAGCAGAGACATTACTCTGCTGACAAAGGTCTTTCCAGTCAGAGCTATGGTTTTTCCAGTAGTCATGTATGGATGTGGGAGTTGGACCATAAAGAAGGTTGAGCACTAATGAATTGATGTTTCTGAATTGTGGTGTTGGAGAAGACTCTTGAGAGTCCCTTGGACAGCAAGGAGATCCAACCTGTCCATCCTAAAGGAAATAAGTCCTGAATATTCATCGGAAGGACTGATGCTGAAGCTGAAACTCCAATACTTTGGCCACCTGATTTGAAGAACTGACCCATTGGAAAAGACCCTGATGCTGGGAAAGATTGAAGGCAGGAGGAGAAGGGGATGACAGAGAATGAGATGGTTGGATAGCATCACTGACTCGATGGACATGAGTTAGAGCAAGCTCTGAGAGTTGGCGATGGACAGGGAAGCTTGGCATGCTGCCGTCCATGGGGTCCCAAAAGAGTCAGACATGACTGAGAGACTGAACTGAACTGAACTGAAGGACCCTGAAAAACTAGGTGGTCTGAGGTTAAATCTCTAATATACAAAGAACTCTTAGAAGCAATAAGAAACAAACAGACCCAGCAGAAAAATAAAGGACATAAACAGACCATTTCACAAAAGAAAATATACAAATAGCTCCAAATAGCAGATGATCAGCCTCACTAATAAACCAAAGAAAAGAAAATAAAAACAATGAAGTTACATGTTCACCTATTAGATTAGAAATGGTTAATGCCTTCTGTTTAAAAAAGGTGTTGACCAAGGCAATCCTTATATGTAAGTTTCATTGCTTACAAAAACTGCTACCCACCAAAAAAGGGGGAGTGGTATTGAGAAGTGGGCACTCATATTGTTGGCAAAAGTGAGAACTGGTACTAACTTTGGGGAGGATAGTTGAGCAATATACATAAAAATTTTAATATTCACATTTTGAACCCAATAATTTCACATCTGAATATTTCTCCTAAAAATGCAAAAGGATGTATGTTTAAAGATGCTCATTGTAATAGTGTTCATAGTCCATTCTTTGATAGAGGAAAATAGGAAGCCACAAAAAATAAAGAAGTGACTAGGGTTTGCCCATGTTCATGCTGATCACATTTATGCATTGCATAAATGTCATGGTATATTTTTATGTGAGTATGTAATCAACATTTTAAAAAAGTAAATAACAGAATATTTTTCCATAGATTCCATGACAATTTTTTCCATTGAGTGGGAAAAAAATAGATTTTTAGATTAGATTATAAGATAATTACAACAGCTAAAATACTATGATTTTATCACATCAAGTTGTGTGTGGATGTTTGAAGTATATGTGTGCAGGTGTACATGTGTGCATGTGCGTGTGTGTGTGTGTGTGTGTGTGTGTGAATAGAGTGAATAGTCTGGAAGACTGTGGTCAAAATCTTAATAGTGACTACCTTTGCAAATTAAGATTGCACTTGAATTTTACGTTCTCCCCTATACTTCTCTTATGGCTTAAACTTTTAACAATTAACTCATGAAAACAGTAACACTATTTTCATTTTAGGAAAGGAAGAAATCAGAGAGTCTTGCTTCCCCAAGAGATGAAGCCCAGTAGTGGGGTTGGGACATGCTAATCCCCATAGATTGGGGCATACTTAGGTTGCCCCCCAATGCAGCATGGTTGGGGCATGCTCACCCTCAGTGGATTGGGATATTAAGGAGAGACAGAACTGGAGCCAGATCTACAGGCTGATTGTGAAGGTCAAAGATGGGAAGGTCAAAGGTGGTGCTCAGCGAGGGCAAGGGACTTGGTGGAGGTTACACAGTGAGCCAGCGCTGACTCAGATACCAGAACCCAGGCCTTCAGACCCAAGGCCAGGGCTCTTTGCTGGCTGCTCTCATGTCACAGGGCAGATCTGGAGGTCAGAAGTTAGGTCACTTTTAAATAGCATATTTCCACAGTTACGGTGCTGCCAGCAATTTGCTGGGGGAACAATACTCTCCAACTCAGTCTCATAAGATGCCTGGGGACATCTTCGTACCAAAAGGCCTGTCATTGATGGTGACCAGGAAACTGAGTTGTAGGAGAATGAGAGATGGCTTCTTCCCTGTTTCCACAACCTCCCCTCAACCGGCTCACCACCCTCCCTGCCTCCAGCATTACCGCAATAGTTCATTTTCTACACCACCCACCAGTGAAGTGAAAGTCGCTCAGTTGTGTCCGACTCTTTGTGACCCCGTGGACTGTAGTCTGCCAGACTCCTCTGTCGTTGGAACTCTCCAGGTCAGAATACTAGAGTTGGTAGCCATTCCCTTCTGCAGATCACCCTCCAGGGATGTTTCAAAAACACCCCTCCAACCACAACACCTCTGATTGGAAAATCTTTCTGTGGTTCCCCCTCTGTCATCACTCAGGGCCTTTAGTGAGTAGTCCCTCAGTTTGCAGCCTCCAGGGGTCACATCCTATGTGCTGACTCTAGCATGTCTTTTTTTTGGCTACACTGTGTGGCATGATGGATCTTAGTTCTCTGACCAGGAATCAAACTGTGCCCCCTGCACTGGAAGCATGGGGTCTTAACCACTGGACTGACAGAGAAGTCCCTCTAGCTTGCCTCTTTATCTCCCTGTTCATTTGCTAATGCAACCCCCTCTATGTATTATATTTCTGCTTATCCTTTAAAACCACCTTAAATAAATGTCCCGTTTTCCAGGAAGCCTTCCTAGACTCCCACAAAAATTTTTAAGGAGGTGCATTAAGCTATTCCTACCTCCTTTCCTGTGACTTGAGCTACTTCCTGCTTTTTCTTTACTTCCTTTTTCTTATTTCACATTTTAAAATTGATTAAAAAAAAATCCCCTTTCTTTGTTCTCTTAGCTACCATGGAAGTGAAGCATGCATAATACACAGTTAAAATAGAGGGCTGAATAAAAATCCCTTGCCTGATTTCTACCACCCAATACAAAATCAGATGTTTTCAATCCATTTTATAATTCTTATCATTATGGCTTATTTAGATTCACCAACACATTTGCCAGGTTCTTTGTTCATCATTACCTCTCGCTTCCTACACTTTTCTTCTGGGATTGTTTTTTTAACGGTTTTATTGAAGTCTAATTGGCACATGATAAATGGTGCAGAAAAATTGCACGTATTTAAAGTGAGCAATTTTGATAAGTTTTGACATATATACCACCTGTGAAATCATCACCACTGTCAAGATAATGAACATCACCCCAAAAGTTTCCTGGTGCCTCTTTGTAATTTCTCCCTCCTTCCCACCACTCCCTGCCCCACCCCATCCTCAGGCAACTACTGATCTGCTTTCTGTCACTATAGATTAGTTTCATTTTCTAGAATTTTGTTTGAATGGAGTCATATAATAAGTGGGCTTGCTCAGTGGTAAGGAATCTGCTTGCCAATGCAGGAGATGTGAGCTCAATTGTTGGGTTGGGAAGATCCCCTGGAGAAGGAAATGGCAACCCACTCCAGTATTCTTGCCTGGGAAATCTCATGGACAGAGGAGCCTGGCAGGCTATAGTTCATAGAGTTGTAAAAGAGTTGCACACGACTTAGTGAATACACAACAACTCTTTTCTATCTTTCACTTTCTATCTTTCACTTTCATTGTGCTTTTCACTCAGCACAATTATTTTGAGATTCAGCTGTGTTGCTACATATATAAATAATGTGTTCTTTCTGTTGCTGAGTGGCACTCCATTTTATGGATATACCACATTTTGTGTATCCATTTACTTGTTGATTTGAGACCTTTATTTCCAATTTGTTGTTGTTGTTTAGTTGCTAAGTCACGTCTGACTCTTTTGCTACTCCAAGGACTGCCGCCCCCTAGGCTCCTCTGTCCATGGGATTTCCCAGGCAAGAATATTGGGTTGCTATTTCCTTCTCCAAGGGATCCTCCCAACCCAAGGGTTGAACCCACATCTCTTGCATTGGCAGGTGGCTTCTTTTACCATTTGAGCCACCAACGAAGCCCTATTTCCAATTTGGGCTATTATAAATAAAGCAGCAATGAACATGTGTGTACAAATTGTCATGCAACAATGGTTTTATTTCTCTTAAACACCTTGGAGTAGAACAGCTGAGTTATGTGGTTGGTTTATTTTTAACTTTTTAAGAAATTGCTTAACTGTTTTCCAACTTGGTTGTACATTGAACAGTTTCTCCAGCAATTTAAGAAAGATTTTGTTACTCCACATCCTCACCAGCACTTTGTATGGCCTTAGGTGTTACAGTAAGTGCACTGTAGTATATCATTGTGGTTTTAATTTGCATTTTAATGATGACTAATGATGTCAAACATCTTTTTATACGCTTGTTGGCCATCCACACATATTCTTTGGTGAAGTGTTTGTGCAAATCTTTTACCCATTTGGGGGGAAGCTGTGTGTTTTCTTTTTATTGAGTTTTTATAGTTCTTTATATTCTGCATAAAAGTCCTTGATTAGATATGTGATTTGCAGTTATTTTCTCCCAGTCTCTGGCTTGTCTTTTCATTATTGTAACAGTGTCTTTCAAAGAATAGATTTTTCTTAATTTTGATGAAGTCCAGTTTATCAATTTTTCCTTGCATGCTGTAACCAATGTTTTAAAATTTCAGTACTATGTACAGGAAATCATTGCCTAACTGAAGGCCGACAAAGAGTTTCTTCTGTTTTCTTCCAGAAGTTTTATATAGTTTTATGGCATACATTTAAGTCCATGATTCAAGACTTATTTTTGTTTTCATTTTTTGCCTATGGATATTTAGTTGTTCCAATACTAATTTTTGAAAATATTATCCTTTCTCAATTGAATTGCTTTCACATATTTTCAAAAATCAATTGACTAAGTGTGGCTCTCTTTCTGGAATCTCTATTTTGTCCTATAGATCTAAGAGTCTATCTTGAAGCCAATACCACACTGTCTTGCTTACTGTAGCTTTATAATAAGTCCTTCAACATTCACATTCTTTTTCAAAACTGTTTTTACTATTTTACATCCTCGGTGTTTTTATATAAATTTTGAAGTTAGCTTGTCAGTTTGTACGCACACACACACACACACACACACAAAGTCTACCAGGGTTTTAATTAAGATTGTGTTGAATCTATAGATGAATTTTGGGAGAATTGGTTTAATATTGAGTCCACTAATCTAAGACCATGGTATAGCATCCCATTTGTTTAGGTCTTCTTTAATTTCTCTTAGCAAAGCGTTGTTATTGTGTATAGGTCTTACACATTTTTGTCAGAGTCATCCCCAAGTATTTAATATATTTTACTATGAATAATGTTTTAAAATTTAATTTCTGATTATTAGTTTCTAAGAAATAGAAATAAAATGGATTTTTTCATATTAATCTTCTGTCAAACCTAACTCACTCACTTATTTGTTCCAGTAGCACTGGCAAGAATCTCTAGTATAACGTGCAATAAAAGAGATGAGTGCTGACATCTTTACTTTGATTCTGACCCTAGGGGAAAGCATTCAATCTTTTTGCATTCAATCCTTTACTATGAAATATGATAGAAATTGTAGGTTTTTCATAAATGTCTTTTATCAAGTTAAGGAACTTCCCTATTATTTCTAGAGCATTGAGAGTTTTAATCAAGAATGGATTTAACTTTTGTGAAATGTTTTTTCTGCTTATTAAGATGATCACATGGCTTTTCTTTCTCAGTCTGTTAATATGATGGATTATATTGACTATATTCCTGGGACATATTATCCTTTTGACCATAATGTGTTGAAGTATCCTGTTTATATATTGTTGAATTCAATTTGCTGGCCTCATAAAATAAATCAGGTAGTATTACCTCCTCTTCGATTTTATGGAAGATTTTTGTAAGATTAATATTATTTATTCCTTATACATTTGGAAGAATTCCTCAGTGAAGCCATGTGGAGTTGGAATTTTCTTTGTGGAAAGATTTTAACTATAAATTCAATTTATTTGTGTGTGTATATGTGCTCAATTGGAGAATCATGTCCAACTCTTTGTGAACCCATGGACTGTAGCCCACCAGGCTCCTCTGTCCAAGCGGGAATACTGGAGTGGGTTGCCATTTCCTTCTTCAGGGGATCTTCCCAACCCAAGGAATCAAGGAACCTGCATCTCCTGCACCAGCAGGCAGATTCTTTACCACTAAGCCACCTGAGAAGCCCCAATTTATTTAATACTTATAAAATTATTCAGGTTATCTCTTTTTTCTTGAGTGAGCTTTGGTCATTTGTATCTTTCAAGGAATTTATCGTTTTTATCTAAATTATCAAACTTAGGTTGGCAGAGCACCTTAAGTATTTTTGAAGATCCGCTATCTTCTAGCTTGCATTGTTTCCCAATACAAAATCTGCTGTCATCATTCTTTGTTTTTCTGCATGTAATGTGTCTTTTTAAAAAAATTATTTTATTTATTTATTATTTTTGGTTGTACTGGGTCTTCATTGCTGCATACAGGCTTTCTCTAGTCACAGCGAGTGGGGCTACTCTCTAGATGTCGTTCAGGGGCCTCTCATTGCAGGGGCTTCTTTTGTTGCTGGAGTACCAGCTCTTGGCAATCTTCCCAGGTAACACTAGTGATAAAGAACCTGCCTGCCAAGGCAGGAGATGCAGCTTCAATCCCTGGGTCAGGAAGATCCCCTGGAGGAGGGCATGGCAACCCACTCCAGTATTCTTATCTGGAGAACTGCACAGACAGATGAGCCTGGCAGGCTACTTACAGTTCAGGTCCATAGGTCATGAAGAGTTGAACACCACTGAAGCGACTTAGCATGCACACCTGTGCAGGCTCTAGGCGCTCTGGCTTCAGTGGGTGCGGTTGGCAGGGTTTGTTGCCCCAAAGCATGTGGAATCCTTCCGGATCGAGGGCCAAACCCATGTGCCCTGCATTGGCAGGTGGACTCTCGACCATCAGACCGCCAGGGAAGTCCCAGCAGTGCGTCTTCTTACTCTGACTGCCATGAAGATTTTCACTTTATCGCTTGTCTTATGCAATTTGATATGTCTCTTGTGATTTTCTTTATGTTTCTTGTGTTTGTGGTTTATTGAATTTCTTGTATCTGTGAATTTATAGTTTTCATCAGATTTGGAAAATTTTCAGACATTTCTTCAAATTGCTTTTGGTCCCTCCTCTTCTCCTCTCCCTCCAAATACACATATGTTAGGCTGCTTTAAAGTTATCCCACAGCTTGTTTATGCTCATTTCATTTGTTACATCTTTTTTTTTCTTTGTATGTTTTATTCACAAATCTTTTCTGCAGTATCAAAACTGTCATTAATTCCACTCAGGGTATTTTTAAACTTAAACATTGTAATTTTCATCTCTAGAAATTTGATTTGGGTCTTTTTTATATCTTCCATGACTCTACTTAACATACTTAATCTTTCTTCTAGCTTCTTAAACATATGGAATTCAGTTATAATATGTGATTTAATGTCTTTGTCTCCTATTCTATCATGTGTCATTTCTGGGTAGTTCTGATTGATTTTTCTCTTCCTGATAAGTTGTATTTTCCTCCTTCTTCACATGCCTGGTACTTCCTTATTGGATGCCAGACATTGTGAGTTTTACCTTGTTGGGTGCTTGATCATTTTTGTATTCTTATAAATATTCTTTGGCTTTGTTCTGGATATGGTTAGGCTCAGTTCAGTTCAGTTCAGTCGCTCAGCCATGTCTGACTCTTTGTGACCCCATGGATTGCAGCACACCAGGCCTCCCTGTCCATCACCAACTCTGGAGTTTACTCAAACTCATGTCCATTGAGTCAGTGATGCCATCCAACCATCTCATCCTCTGTCATCCCCTTCTCCTCTTGCCTTCAATCTTTTCCAGGATCAGGGTCTTTTCAAATGAGTCAGCACTTCGCATCAGGTGGCCAAAGTATTGGAGTTTCAGCTTCAGCATCAGTCCTTCCAATGAATATTCAGGACTGATTTCCTTTAGGATGGCCTGATTGGATCTCCTTGCTGTCCAAGGGACTCTCAAGAGTCTACGCCAACACCACAGTTCAAAAGCATCAATTCTTCGGCACTCAGCTTTCTTTATGGTCCAACTCTCACATCCATACATGACTACTGGAAAAACCATAGCTTTGACTAGACAGACCTTTGTTGGCTAAGTAACATCTCTGCTTTTTAATATGCTGTCTAGGTTGGTCATAGCTTTTCTTCCAAGGAGCAAGCGTCTTTTAATTTCATGCCTACAATCACCATCTGCAGTGATTTTGGAGCCCAAGAAAATAAAGTCTGTCACTGTTTCCATTGTTTGCCCATCTATTTGCCATGAAGTGATGGGACCAGATGCCATGATTTTAGTTTTCTGAATGTTGAGTTTTAAGCCAACTTTTTCACTCTCCTCTTTCACTTTCATCAAGAGGCTCTTCAGTTCTTCTTCACTTTCTCCCACAAGGGTGGTGTCCTCTGCATATCTGAGGTTATTGATACGTCTCCCAGCAGTCTTGATTCCAGCTTGTGCTTCCCTCCAGCCCAGCATTTCTCATGATGTACTCTGCATATAAGTTAAATAAGCAGGGTGACAATATACAGCCTTGACGTACTCCTTTCCTGATTTGGAACCAGTCTGTTGCTCCGTATCCAGTTCTAACTGTTGCTTCTTGACCTGATACAGATTTCTCAGGAGGTAGGTCAGGTGGTCTGGTATTCCCATCTCTTGAAGAATTTTCCACAGTTTGTTGTGATCCACATAGTCAAAGGCTTTGGCATATTGAATAAAGCAGAAGTAGATGTTTTTCTGGAACTCTCTTGCTTTTTCAATGATCCAACAGATGTTGGCAATTTGATCTTTGGTTCCTCTGCCTTTTCTAAATCCAGCTTGAACATCTGGTTAGGCTACTAGGGAATAATTTGACCCTTTCAAAAGCTTTGCTTTTAAACTTTTTGGACAGAATCAGTGTAGTATTTAGCTGATTACTGTGGTAATGTTATTTTTATTTCGCTACTCAGATTCCAAAGAATTACAATATTTTCCTCTCTAGTTGGTGGAAATGGCCTTATTACTAGCTATATGTGAACTCTGAGAATTTTTTCCTCAAATCCTTCTGGGAGGTCCTTTTCCCTGTTGTGGGTCATGTCCTCATATATGTACACTGATCAATACTCAGTACTGGGCATCTCTCCCCTAGCTGGTACTTTGTCCTGTAAAATCTAGCTTCTTTGGCCTCCCTGGACTCCCTTATCTCAGGGCTCTGTCTCCTGATCTCAGGAAGTCCTCTAGAGTCTGTCTGAGATCCCTCTCCCGGCACTGTGGCCTGGAAACTTTCTCTAGGCAGTAAGCTGGGGCAACTACAGGGCTCAGTTTGTTAGTTTCCTATCTCTCAGAAATCACTGCCCCTGGTAGCCTCCTGTCTGATGCCTTGAGAACCACCACTTCATACATCTTGTCTAGCTTTTCTTAGTTGTTCCAAGCAGGAAGGTAAGTCTAGTTCTTGTTATTCTATCTCGACTGGAAGAGAAGTCTTTCCAACTGCGTTTAATTTTCTTCTTTCTGAAGTTCATCCTTTGTAAATTCTTGGAGCAAAGTCTAAGACAAGATTCCCTTGTCTCTCGGTCTGTGAATCTCTGAAAATTTCTTTACTTTACACTCACATTTAAATGCTAGTTAGCTGAATGTAGGATCCTAATTGTTTTTCTGTTCACTCTGAAGTTTTATTCCACTGGCATCTATTGTTGCTGATGAGAAAATGGCTTCAGGAAGAAATCATTCATTTATGGATAACCTCCTTCCTCTCTAGCAGTTTTTCAGATTTCCCTCTTTATCTTCATTATTTTCCAGTTTCTTTACAACATCTCTGGGAATGATATTTTAAAAACTACTCAGAACTCAGTGTTTTCATTTTAGGGGCTCATTTTTCTTCATGTATAGAAAATTCTCATTATCATTTCTTGAAATGTTGCTTCTTCCCTATTGTCTCCATCTGGGGCTGATTAGATAAGTGTTGGAACTTCTTGCTTTCTCCACCATGACTTTTAATTTATCTTTCATATTTTCCTTTTCTCTGTAATATTAGATAATGTTTACTGAGTACTTACTATGTGCTATAAGAACTATAACTCAGTGATAAGAACCATAAACTCATTTAATCCTAATGGTAATACCATGAGGGCTTCCCGGGCGGCTCGGCAGTAAAGAAATCTGCCTGCAGTGCAGGGGACCTGGGTTCAACGCCTGGGTTGAGAAGATCCCATGGAGGAGGAAATGGCAACCCACAACCCAGTATGCTTGCCTGGAGAATCCTATGGACAGAGGAACCTGGTGGGCTACAGTCCATAGGGTCACAAAGAGTCGGACACGACTGAGTGCATACACAACAAACAGGTACTAGTATGTCTTCATTCTGCCTTTGAGAAAACTGAGACACAAGGAGGTTTAAAAATATGCCTAAGGCCTTATAACTGGGCTTCCCACGTGGCTCTCGTGGTAAAGAACCCAGCTGCAAATGCAGGAGACATAAGAGACAAAGGTTCGACCCCTAGGTTGGAGGAGGGCATGGCAACCCACTCCAGTATTCTTGCCTGGAGAATCCCTTGGACAGAGGAGCCTGGCGGGTTATAGCCCACAGGGTCACAAAGAGTCGGATACGACTGAAGCGACTTAGCATGCAAGGTCTTGTAACTAGAAACAGAGTTGAAATTTAACCCCAGGTGTGGGGTTTCAGAGCCCTGCACTCGGCCGATATTCTCTGCTAGCTGTCATAATTTCATCTCTTTGTGTTGCTTTGTGCTACAGCCTGGGTGATGTCTTCAGGCCAATTCAAGTTTACTAATTCTCTCTCCAGCCTAATGTCTAGTCTACTTTTCAAAACATGAATGAGTTTTCAATAGTTTATTTCTACTATCTCTATTTGGTTCTTTTTTATTTAAAAAAAGCTGTATGCCTTCTATTCCTAATTTTATCTCTTTAAACATACTTCTATTCATATCTTTCAGACCTTTCTGTTTTGAGCATGTGCACCATTCAGAGCTCCCTTCATTAAAAAGAAAAATTCACCCCATTCAACCACAAGGGGTGCAGTTAGCTGACAACCTGGGACTATTAGTATCTTTACGACCTGCCTGGGCTTTTGAGTTGAGACATACTCTTTCTTGACAGTCTCCAAGCAATGACTGATTAGAAATAGGGAACTAGTCCTAGAAGTCTTTCTCTTCTTATACTTTGTAATGTTTTACTAGGAGGAGTTGATTCTAAAGAAATCCTATGTGCCCTACATTGCAGAGGAGTACTTTGGGTAGTTTCACAAGAAACTTCATTCGCTTAACCTCCATGACAAATTTTCTTTCAATTTCTTGGTTTTTCCCTATCACCGACACCACCACCATTATATTATTAATACAAACTTAACCCTCACACCCACACTATAGCAAGTTATGATTACAATTATTCCCAGGTGACTCTTTTCTGCCTACAGCTTTTTATCTCAGCTATGTATTTGAAAATACATTTATTATATTTTATCAATAATTTCTATTTATTTACAGTAGGAGGTGAAAGGGACTTCTTCACCAGAGTACCCCATACTTACTGAAATCAAACCCCAAAATACACAGTGAGTATATGTAGTCAGTTAATTGCATGTAACTGGTTTCTCTAGTCACCCTATCTATTTTTTTAACTTTTAATTTTGAAATAATTATAGAGTCTCAGGAAGTTGTAGAGAAGTCTTGCATGTGCTTCCTAGTTTCCCCCCAATCAGGAATCTGCATTTTAACCAAATAATCAGATAGATGTAGACGCTGTCAGTTCCACATGTGTATCCCTTGGACCTTTCCTAGCATCTGTCCGTAACCAGTGATGCTCAGAGTTGGTATATAAAACACCTCGTGGGACTTCCCTGGTGGTTCAGTGGCTAAGACTCTGAATTCTGAATGCAGGGGGCCTGGGTTCCATCACTCATCAGGGAACTAGATCCCACATGCCACAACTAAAGATCCCACATGCTGCAACTAAGGCCTGGCACGGTCAAATAAATAAATATATTTTTAAAAAACCCACCTGCCTTACCCCTCACATGGGTTATTTCTGAAGAACATGTTTTGTACCATTTCCTAGAGTTTCCCTGCTGGATGAAGCTTTGATTACCAGCTGTGGTAACTGGTTGTCTTCCTTTCCTTCATCACCTCTCACTTCTCTCCCAATACAACCGACACTTCCCAAATAAGTGAACTGAACTCAAATCCTTGTCAAATCTGGACAGTCTGTACCAGGAGTGGTATTAGGAATCAGATCCTTAGGATGGAATTCTAGAGTTGGGTCACCTGCCAGTCAGGGGCAACAGGACCCCATTGTTGGAAGTCCTTGACGTGCCTTGAAGTTGGTCACCTTCACTATAACAGGTGACCAACTCCTGTTATAAGGACTCTCATCTGTGGTGAATGGGGGACTCGGATACAAGTGTAAGGGGGTGTGATGGTTTATATAGCCTCTCTAACATTTGAGAGATATGGAGGCAATGTAATTAAAAGAACTTGTGGAATTCGTTGGTTAAATACCATTGATGTGATGAAAAGAAGAAAATGATAGGCTGTAACTAACTAGCCAACTAACAATCTAGGGCATAGCGCGAGAACCAGAAGACTTTTATGACAGCATTTAATGATCTACTAATCTCCTCAGCTGGAGGGAAAGCCAGGACCAGGACCCAATGATTAGAGTGGCAGAAGTGTCCCACTCCCCTTTGTTGGAGGGTAAGAGGCTCCCTCTTCTTGCCTAGAGACCAGGCAGAGGCCTCTCCTAAGGCAGGTATGTTGCAAGAAGGATACTTGCCCTCTCAGAGGCCTGCTAGTACTTCCTCTTGTCACTTCTGGGCTAATCACTAAGGTCCAGTCCTAGCATAGCACCAGTGAGGAAGTACTACCTCCGCTTGAAGACTTTTACCAAAAACAAACCAACAAAAATGCTAATAAGTAATTAGCATTGTTATCTGACTAATAAGTAGCAACAGCAGTCTGGGAATGGATTTTGAGGGTGTTGAGTCAGGAGCAGAATGGAATGTGGCGCTGGATTACAGAAGTTTGTTGAGATGAAAGTACTTTCCTGGGTCTCTGGATCTGTCATCCTGGCAAAGGCGCATGGAGCTAGGATGGCTCCTTGAAACTTGAAAAAATTAATGACCTGGGTTCAATCAGGAGACGGAAACCTCAACTCTATTTTAATAAAATCTAGTATGGATAGAGGCCAATCTAGGCTGGCAGGCCACAGCCCATAGGGTCAGTCAGAGGCAACTGAAGTGACTTAGCACATTGCATACACATAAAGTATTAAGTAGGTATAGTGATATTAACTAGATAACTGGAAAGGTAAAAAAAAGTGATCACTAAATTGTCACAAAGGCAGCAATTACAAGAGCAGATACCATGTCCAAGGGTCATGAAATAAGGTAAGAGGGTGGAATTACAAAAATTGAAAAGCTTAGAGGAGGGATTCCAAGAAACTGAAACTCAGACCTCCAAGGAGAGGAACCAAAGTGTTGGAAACTGTTCCTACAGAGTGCTGGAAAAACTGCAAACTAGATTCAGCGGTCGCAAAGGCACTGCTGTGCTAGAAGGAAGAAGTCAAGTCCCTCCTTCGTGCTTTAGCCTTGTCAACACCCTGCTGCACTCCTTATTGGCAGGGCATAATGGGGAGCAACTGGAGATGCTGACATATGATTTTCTGACTCCTGGCTCCAGTACTAAACAACAGAGTATAGCATTTATGGCGTAGTGGTAAAGAATCTGCCTGCCAATGCAGGAGACGCAGGAGATGCAGGTTCAATCCCTGAGTCAGGAAGATCCTCTGGAGGAGGAAATGGCAACCCGCTCCAGTATTCTTGCCTGGAAAATTTCACGGACAGAGGAGCCTGGCAGATTGCAGTCCATGGGGTTGCAAAGAGTCAGAGATGACTGAGCAACTATGCAAGCACACACATGTAGCATTTAGGCAATAGTTTAACACCTGACAGAAAAAATAGCTACAATCAGCAATAAAGCAACACATGAACTGCCAGAACTGGCGGAAGCAGTTAAAAGGTACAGAGAAGCAGACTCCCTAGAAGAAAAGCATTACCTAAAACAAGAGGACCCTCTAGCTGAGATGTTCCCAATAAGCTGCTTTCACTGATACTCACTGGAAATGAGCTTATGAAGGGGACACTGGCCCCCTGGAGCAGCTCAGTGGTGGCTGTCCTTTCTAAGCTGAGGATGGTACGGGAGGATGCTATGCACCTGGACTCTGTAGTGTTTATATTAATGGTGTGACAGTGGGATTCCAGAACAGCAGAAAAAAAAAAAAAAAAAGAACAGCAGAGGCCAGGTGGCAGCACTTAACCATCAGAGGCAAAGTGGATGGAAGGTCTCCCAAGGGCCCCTGACCCACAGGGATCTGAGGGATCGCTGATAGACCTTGGAGTTCTAAACTTGGTTCAAAAGTGGAGGTGGCCTGCACATAAAGGTCAGTCCTGGGCAGTGGTGATGGCTTGGTTGGTTAATCAGGAGCCTGCAAAGGGCGAGACTGAAAACTTGGAGTTATGGAAATCTGGAGAAGCAGCTTGTGGATTGACCTCAGAGAGAAATTACAGAATGTATGGATCTCAGGCTCCTTTCAGTGTCTACTGGACAGTGCCCATTGCAGAGGAGGCAGGGAATAGGCAGGTAGAGAGCACAGTTCACCGCACAGAAATGAGCCATCCTCTAACCTCAGAGCATACACAATCGGCCAGTGAACCAAATAGCCATGGCAGCAAGAATGGAAGCCATGCATGGCCCAAAGGCATGGGCTCCCTCTCACCAAAGCCAGTCTAGGTACTACTACCCGTGCTCAGTCTATCAGAGTGAAGACGGACGTACTTGATAGGGTACCACCCCTGAAGGAGGGCACATGGCGCCCTGGAAGTCTCCATGTAATCAATCCCAGAGGGGCCATGATTTGTCCATGACTTCTTGGGATTGATGCAGGTTTGTCTTCTCTGTTCATAATCTCTTGGCTAGCATTACTATCTGAAGGTTCCCAGAGTGTCTAATTTATCATGATGGGGTCCCACAATAACATGACCATGGAGGAAGTGGGCATGACCATATTAACCACTGGTCCTACTATATACCATATCAACCAGAAGCTACCATCTTGAGAAAATATTGGGATAATCACTTGAAAGTATAACTAAGGCATCAGCTAGAAGATAGGGTCAAGATGCTGTCCTTGGTCTATACCTTCAGCCAATAGCCGTTACATAAATACATGCTGTATTCCTGATCAGTAGCTATACAGCTCTGGGAACCATGGAAGTGGCCCTTCTCACCTTTATTCCTGGTGCCCCTTTGGGTAAATTTATGCTTCCTATCCCCAAACCCTTAGGCTCTGCTAGACTAGAGATCCTATTTCCTAGAGGGTAAGAGAACACTCCTACCAGAAGCCACCATAATGATTTTTACTGAATCTAAAATTATGTATGCCTCCTGGCAACTTTGAGCTTCTCATGTCAGGAGAAGTGCAGGCAAAGAAAGGAGTTACTGAACTGGCAGGAGTAAGTGACCCCAGCTGACTCAGGTGAGAGGCATCTAGAATGAGTGGCAGACGGACTTCCCTGGAGGTCCAGTGGTTAAGAATCCTTCTTGCAATGCAGGGGATGCAGATTCAATCCCTGGTGGAGGAACTAAGATCCCACAAGCTGTAAGATCCCACATGCTGTGGAGCAACTGAGCCTGTGTGCCACATCTAGAGAGTCTGTATACCACAATGAAGAGCCTGTGTGCTACAGCTAAGACCTGACATAGCCAAATACATTTCTTTTAAATGGGTGGTAGAAAAAAATAAAAACAAAATGGGTGGTAGAGAAGGAAGCTGATGAGCATCACTTTATCTCAGGACCAACAACAGCAGTGGCATTTTGGCTTGTTTCACTAATCCTCCTATTGTCTTAAAAAAAAAAAAAGACTGGTCACCATCTTGAAGAAGCAGGGGCAGGACGTGAAACTTGAAGTGGGGTGCTAGTTGATCTGAGGGTGTGTAAGAAGGAGGGCCGTCACAGATACTATTGTTGCCGTGTCCTTATCCTTCAGCCCCCTCAGTGGGCCAGCATGTGTACTGTGGCTGAGGGATCTTCTCCCCAGAACTGCAGGAAGCTGACTATATACATCACAGGTCACAAGTACTGGGGAGTAGCCTCAACACTTAGATGGTGTATAAATGCCCAGCTCCCTCGTCCTTGGGGTGGGATTACTGTGAGGCATATTTTTTCCCACTTCCTAGAGGCTTCCCTGCGGGAGAAATTGTCACTTGCCCTCTGTGCTAGCTGGCTTAATAGTACAGCCATAGGGGGCTTCCTCCTGTTCCCTGTATCACTTTCCCACTTCTCCGTAGTGTTACTTAAAAACACCTCCCAAATAAACTGTTTTCTCAAAGTCAGCTCCTGGAAGGCCCTATGCTAAAGACACATGTGGCTCAAGAGAAGAAATGATTTAGAGAATGAACTCATTTCTATTTTTAAAAAAATCTCTCTCTTAAGAATTACCTTAATTTAAAAAAATCTCCCTCTCCCCGTCCCTCTTCCCTTCTTCCTCGTGTGTGTGTGTGTGTGTATGCATGTGTATGTGCGTGTTTATGTGTGATAAATGCCTATGAGGATATAAGCCAAGTATTAACAATAGTTCTTTCTGGGTGGTGCAATCATGAATATTTCAAAGTTTCTCTTAATTTGTCTCTGTGTTTTGTTTCTCTGCCGCAGCAGCTATATATTAGCAGCTATCTTTAATTGGCAATTAGGAGGTTATTAGTGAGTTCGGGGGAATGGTGGGGAGCAGGGCCAGGCTGCCATGGCTGATGAATGGCAGGGGAGGGTGGGCAGACAATTCTTCCAAGAGGCTGCGCTAGAGAAAGGCAAGAAGAAATGAGGTGGTCGCTCAAGATGGGGGAAGTGGAGAGAGGGCTGTTTTAAGAGAAACTCCAGCCTGTTTATAGGCTGAGAGTAAGTAGTCAACACCAAGGCAAGAAATGAAAATACAGGGTGGAGAAGCAGAGAACTGAAGGAGTCAGATCCCAGAGGAGGCCTGAGAGGATCCAACCCAGGCCTAGGTGGAGGAATTAAGGCAACTTCATCCTCAGACTAGAGGAAAGGAGCTGAGGATAAATCAAGTTATAAATGCACTGACTTCATTCCATTTATTTATTTTACACTCAGCTTCACTGCACAAAGGATGGATATAGGCTGAAGGGGAGTGGATGCTAAGAAGGCTCCTGGAGGGACTTTTTTCCTAGTATGGGATGCAAGGTCCCCCACTGAGAAAGAAGCAGGGGCATGTCTATGGGACTTGAGGAAACAGGCAAAGGTTTGGTGTGGTGGGGAAGGGAAGAGAAAGGGAGGCTAGCCAGATAGCTTATAAAGACCATCGGATAGAGCTATGGGACCAGATGTGACCCAGTTCCAAGATGCACAACTGTGGAGTCTTCTCTCCATTATCTGGGGGAGTAGAAAAGTCTGTGCCTTTTACTTGCTTTGGTTTGAGGCAAGTCACATCTCCCCTTTGAGCTGCAGTTTTCTCATCTGCAAAGGGGGAGAAAAAGGACAAGTCTGGAGGGCTGTTGCAAGGATTAAATAAAAGTCATGGACACCAAGCACCTGACACACAGAAGTGGCCCAGTTCACGTTCATTCTCTCGCCGCTCCCCCTTTGACAGACCTGAGCCAATGTTGCTTGGTGTGCTACACATTCTCTGAGCTCCGGGGCTCAGTCGTGTCCAACCCCGTGGACTACAGCCCACCAGTCTCCTCTGGGAGTTTTTCCAGCAAGAATACTGGAGTGGGTTGCCATTTCCTCCTCCAGGAGATCTTCTCAATCCAGGGATCAAACCCTCATCTATCACTTTGCAGGCGGATTCTTTACCACTGAGCCACTGAGGAAGTCCACAAGCCAATGTTACCTGGAGGGAAAGGGGCATGGAGTTTGGTACCTCCTATTGATGACTGCTGTTAGACACAACTTTAAGTACAAGTGACTCTTGACATTCACATAGTTATGTTCCACTAAGTCGCTGCAGAGACTGAAATAGGGAATGTTGAATCATTGCCCCTTGAGGAAACACAGAGGCAGGTTCCTGGGAGCCTCTGACCACATTTTTGTCAACCAATCAATACATAACCTTGTTTTAAGTGTGCTTCTGTTTAAAAATGCCTTATTTAATATATATTGTTGATTCACTAATGTTGAACTCATGGCCAGCAGCACTATAACTTATGCCTGAATGAAGCTTATCAAACACACTCCCCCAACTGCCTCCAACCCCCAAGGCCCATCGCAGCCTTGGTGCACTTGAGAACACGGGACAGCACTTTAGTGCCATGCTTGGGAGTTATTCTAAAACAGCAAAATCACCAACAAAACAACCCAGAAGTGAGAAAAAAAAAAAAGTGGCACTGAAAAGATCATGAAAAGTTGATAGTATGAGAGCTGACACAAGAAGACTGGTTCCACCTCTGTTGTGTATCAGACAATCTAAATGTTTGCTACCCTGGGCCGGTATGTGTCCACAAATGACAATGAAAACATCTCAAGTGTTGACCAGGGGGTGGGGGTTACAAGTAAATTTGAGGGGCAGGAGAATTTGCAAATATAGAAGCCATGAAGATGAGAATCAACTGTCTTTTTTTTATTGAAGTATAGTTGATTTACAATGTTATGCCAATCTCTACTGTATTGCAAATCTTTTCTTCTGATTATAAAATTAAACAACAAGCAAACAGAGATATACAGTGTCATAATTAAAGTCCCCCTCACCCTAGCCTACATGTAAACACAGTTCGGATTGCTATAGCAGTCTACAGATTTTTGCTATATAAATAATGCCTGTGAGCATGCGTAGGACTGCATGTGCCCATGTCCATGTATCTGTGTTTATGGGGTCTCCTTCTCCCCTCCCCCTTTTTTTAATCACTCAACAACATCTCTTGGATAGCATGAAAAAAAATTTTAACTCCTGATATTATTCTTTAGAGTATGAATAGAAGTGGGTGGCATACCCTGCAGTCAGGATCACAAAGTCTTGGTTGACCTCTCAGCCACATCAGGTTGGAGAAACATATCCAGAAAGAGCAATGACTTGCCAAGCAAATATAACTAACAGTCTGCAGGAGTGTAGTGCCCAGTATCTTAGTGGAAATGGGGGTAAATTCAGAAGAACAACAACTCGAAGGGCAAAAAGATTGAAAGCTGGAAAGAATTGTGATGGGTCTAAGAGACTGCGACTTTCAGCCAGAGAAAACCATGTTCTATACTCTTTAGAAGAGACTGGTGCTAGATTAAGAGGAACTTAGCTATTGAAAAGATTTAGACAATAGCATAAAATAGTATCAAAGCCTCTTCTAAAAACAGCTATAGGGTAGCATGGGGTAGACTAAGCTGCTACAACAGAGTCCCAAAAACAAAGGCTTCTAGAAAGTGGAAGTTTATTTCTCACTCTCTAGTCCACATTGGTGGATGGCCCACTCTATGCAGTCACTCAGGAACCCAGGTTCCTTCCTCATCTTTGCTCTGTCAGCCTCATTGAAGCATTACTGAAGCTGGGTTCCTTACATGTCTGCGTTTCAACATGAAAAGTCAAAGTGTTAGTTATTCAGTCATGTCTGACTCTTTGCAACCCCATGGAGCCCACCAGTCTCCTCTGTCCATGGGGTTCTCCAGACAAGAATACTGGAGTGGGTTGCCATTTCCTTCTCTGGGGGATCTTCCTGACCCAGGGATCGAACCCAGGTCTCCTGCATTGCAGGCAGATTCTTTACCATCTGAGACACCATGAGGGAAGAGGAAATGTAACACAGAAGAGCACATGCCTTAGGACTATTTCTATTATATTTTATTACAAAGGATTTAGTCACAAAACCACACTCAGCTGCAAGAGCAGCTGGAAAATGTGGTACCTAGCAGACTCATCCTTTCTCTAGCTACTATATTGCTATAGAAGAGGAGGACAGATTACATGTTGAATAAATGAAGCCCACTGCTTCATCCATCATCAAGCCTTTTTTCATTTCAAATGCTTCAATAATTTAGACCCTGCCCTCTTTGTAAAAAAAATGAGGGTACATATCAGTGTATCACTTGGGATTCTTTTGTTTGCCAAGAGAAAGCACAGTGCTATTAAACCTGCTTAAGCAATAAGATGGACCGTCTCATATATCCAAAAGTCTAGACTCTCCATCAGTGTACCAGCTCCTCTTCCCCAGGGTTCTCCCTGCCTCTGTCATGTATTGGCTCCATCCTTGGACTGGGAGCAATTCCAACTATCACCACCAAACACATACAAGTACATCCAGAAAAAGGGGCAGACTGGTTTTGATAGGGAAGAGACCCTTTGCAGAAGCTATCTCCTTGCTACAAGATTCCCCTCTGGTATTTAAGGCCAGACCTGCATCATATGTCCAAACCTAAGCCATCACTGGCAAGAGGAATGTAACCATCATGATGGATTTGGACTGAACAGAACTTATTCCTAGAACTGGACTGGGGTCAGCCAACCCTTGGTCACATGGGGAAGTGGGGGTGCACCTGAACAAAATCAGGGCTCTGACTGCAAGGAAAAATCCATGAATAGTTGTTACATGAGCTACCAACTTATTTCTGGCAATGATGGAGACATGAAACCAGGTAAGGATGTGATGGAGGACACATAAATAGCAGAGGGGTAAATGTCAAGCTTTTTCTTAAAGTTTTTCTTAAAGTTTTCTTAAAGTGCTTTGATAAAGTGTAACGCCAGTGAAGACGTTACTGGAGGAGCCAGAAACGGGGGAGCCACCTTCATGCCTCCTTCTTTCTCACTCCATGTTCAATCCATTACAAAATTTCAGAGTGTCTATACCTTCAGTACCCTGTCTTTCTCTCCTTACCCACTGTCATGGCGCCAGTTCAGGTCTCATCACCTGCAGGCACGATGACATTAATCTACTGCTGCCCAGTCTCTCCTCTTGAAATCCACATCTTTGCTACTATTACTGAGCTACACACCTTCACTGTCCACAGAGCACTGCACATATGTGGGCAAATCAGAGAGTCCGCTTTCATCTTGCCAATGGGATAATAAGCATCTCCTTGACTTCCTGAAACCCACCTCAGACCAGGTCAGTCCCCTGCTTGAAAGCTCAATGCTTTCAGGAAATCCTTCAGTAAGACGCTCAACGCCCTCCACCACACTCTAGCCCCTTTTCCACCCAACCCCAACAGTAGAGAATCACTCACACTTCCCCAAAATTTCCCTTCCCTTTCACACCTCCATGCTCCTGCAGATGCTGCCCCCTCTACCTAGAAATCCCTTATCCCCTCTCCATCTGGCATGCAGACCAGGTCTCCTATTACTCTTTCTCCCTCTTCACAATACAGCACTCATACTATAGCACTCCAGAAATGCTTGCTGAGTGGAGACAACTCCTCGGGTCAGATATTAGTCAGGGCCAGGACTTTCCAACTTCTGCCACTAGCACTGCTTAAGAAAGTGAAGAGGAAATGGGACTCCAGGGCTTAGAAGTGTGAGGGTCTTGAACTTGCTCTAAGCAAGCAGGGTATTTCTCGAGTTTTATCTTTATATTTTACGCAAAAGTTGTATTCTACGCAGATTAAACAACATATCTGTGTTTGTTTTAATACAAAATATTATTTTTCACCAATCTTCACATTGATGATCCAAAAAGATCCTATACTCCTTATCCTCTCAAATTAGCGGGCCCACTTCTCCTGCCCCCCACCCCCACCCCCACCTCCGCCGCAGGGACGCCAAGCGAGACCTGGATGTTGTTCCAAGTGTAGACCCTGAAGGAAGAGCTGGCTTTCGCACCCCTGGGAGCTGGAGAATGGTGGGGGCGGGGAGGGGTTTCGCAGGCTGGAGTCCGGGCCCTGCCCCTCCTCTCCCCCGCCCGCCGCGAGGGCGGAGTCACTGGGTCCCCGCCCGCGGGGGCGGGGAGGGAGCCGAGGCCGCCGGCAGCTTTGGCTCGGCTGGTTCCGGGTTGAGAGGCTGCGCTGGGACCGAAGCAGTGGCCTCTGAGCCGGGTAAGAGGCCGCGCGGGGACTGGTCTTGGGGCCGGGATCGAGCAGCTGAGCTTGCTCACACCCCTCCTCTCCTCTGCCAGGCACAGACGAGGGACGGCTCTTCCCCCTCCTCGAGAATTCCCCATCCCCAGCTTCTCCCCCTCCCCCCACCGCACCCATCCTGGTATTACAGCCCCCCAAGGCCTCCGCCCCCCTCCCTGATCCTCTTCTCCCAGCACCCATCCCTCGGGACTGCCCCCTTCCCTAGACGCTGCTTGCTAGGAGCACCCTCCCTCAGACACCCACGGCCCCCTCCCTCCAGCACCCATCGCTCCGGGTCACCCACTACCTCAAGACCACCTTCCAGGGCTCGCTTCTCGGATAGTCTCTACCCCGGACCTCTTACTCGCATTACCCCGCTCCCGGATAACACCTCTTCCTTCTCTTGTAGCTCCTGCTTCTCCGGGCCTGCTCCTGGCACCCATTCCCAGGCTGCCCCCGACAGCGCCGCGCTCTCCCCGCTGCCCCCTGCATCTCGGGGGGAACCCTCTCCACCGCCCCTGCCGCCATGGCATGCAGTCTCAAGGACGAGCTGCTTTGCTCCATCTGTCTGAGCATCTACCAGGACCCGGTGAGCCTGGGCTGCGAGCACTACTTCTGCCGCCGCTGCATCACCGAGCACTGGGTGAGGCAGGAGGCGCAGGGCGCCCGCGACTGCCCCGAGTGCCGGCGCACGTTTGCGGAGCCCGCGCTCGCGCCCAGCCTCAAGCTGGCCAACATCGTGGAGCGCTACAGCGCCTTCCCCCTGGACGCCATCCTCAACGCGCGCCGGGCCGCGCGACCCTGCCAGGCACACGACAAGGTCAAGCTCTTTTGCCTCACGGACCGCGCACTGCTCTGCTTCTTTTGCGATGAACCCGCGCTACACGAGCAGCACCAGGTCACCGGCATCGATGATGCCTTCGAGGAGTTGCAGGTGAGCTGCTCGCTCGGCCTGGGGGCGGGGCGGGGCGGGGCCGGGGGCGGGGTCAGGGCTGGACCGCGCGGGCAGGGCCCAGTCAGAATTGCCATAGGGCGGGGCCTCCGGCAGGGTCAGGGCCCTATCAGCATTAGGACGGGGCGGGGCCGCGGCGAGGAGGCGGTGTTGAGGGTGGGACCTTGAGCTGAGTTCGCCAGGCTGGGTCTCAGCACTGAAGCCGGCGGTGGGTCCATGGCCGGGGGAGAGAGCACCAATGGAGTGGGACGGCGGGGACAGATAGGATCAGAGCTGTACTGGCTGGGGCAAGGTTAGGGACGGGGCCGAATCAGAGCTGGGCAAAGGCAGGGCCACTATGGGAGGTCCTAGAGTAGGACCTGGAGACATTGCCCACGTAAGAATGGTTCAGGATTGAGTTGGGGACAAAGACACAGGTGGGGGATGGGAACAAAGTCGTGACTGGACAGGGGGTGGGGCCGCCGTCTGAGGATGAGTCTGGACTAGACATTGTAGCTGAGCTGCAGGCTTTGGGGCACGAAGACCTTGGGGATTCAATCAGGTATGCATCAGGACCTGGGGATCAGTACTTGGGCTAGATCACTGGGCAGGTCAGGGTTAAATCTAAGAGAGGGTCTAAATGAGGGTCAGCAAACTGCTGAGAGAGTGGATTTGGGTGCCAGGGGCTAGGGCAAGGTGTGTGAGGGTCTAAGACTGGGATCTAATTCAGATACTGTAAAAAATCATTCTGAGTTGAAATCACAGTAGAGGTTAATTGAGAGTGAGGATAGTACTTACAGACTCAAGATTTGGGTAATAAGACCCTGAGGTGAGGTGATTCAAGAAAAGAGAGCGAGTGGACCTCTAGGAGTTTCCAGGGACTTTTAGTGACCTCTTTAGCTCTGTCGCCCACATCAGGATCTTGAGGACTATGTGAAACAGTACATGCAGGGTAGCCTGATCATAGTCAGCCTAGGACTGTACCTGATCTCCCTGCAGCCTTCACATCCTCACTGACCAACTCCTGTTCAACTCTCAAAGCTCTGCTCAAATGCCCTCTCTGTGTAAGCCTTCTCTAAACTCCAAAGCAATAGCATTAGCACTGCAGTCTTTGTTAATAAGTATAATATTTTAAAAAAATAGTGTTCCAGGAACTTCTCTGATGACCAATGGCTAAGACTCCACACTTCCAAGGCAGGGGCCTGGGGTTGATCCCTGGTCAGGGAACTAGAGCCCACACGCTGCAACTAAAGATCCCACATCCCATAACTAAGACCCGGCATAGCCAAATAAATAAATAAAAATAAATATTAAAATAGTGCTCCAAGATTAGCTATAATTAGGAAATAAAGTACATTCTCTATACCCTCCTTGGAGAATTCTCAGTGTACATTTGCATATTAAAGGCTTAGAGAAATCTTGTAGCAAAGAAACCCATCTTGCTGCATTTAATAAAATGATTCCCAAGCTTTTGTGAGCCTGGAATCTTTTTCTCAAGCTAAACTATTTAAATCTAGCAAACCTTGTGTCTTTGGCCTCAGGATACCAGACTAGCACACAGTCCCCAAGAGAAGGGACAGTCTCTTAGTCATCATATCTGTGGACCTAAAGCCTGGCCCAAGGCCTGGCCCACAGCGCATATCAGTAAAGGTTGAATGAATGACCAGCCCTGACCTAAGTTGGCCCAGACTGTAGAGCCTTTGGAAGCAGAAGGTTTTTGACTCCTTAAGCAGGAGCTAAATGACTATTTTCCCTGTTGTAGAGGGTCACCCCCCTTATACATGAGTCTCTGTGAGCCAGCCTGCATCAGCAGATACCCTGGTCCTAGCAGAAATGACCCTGTGTTCACCTCATCTGCTCCTTGTTCCTTTAATCCCCAAACCACCTCTGACTCCCTTTCAGTTTGGCTGTTTGGGGATGGAGAGCAAGGGCTGGGGGCTCTGGGAGCTGGCACAAGGATGGCATTGGCCCTCTACTCTCAGAGCCCCTTGTGCCAGGCTCTGGTGTCTCTGTCTCCCCGTCTATGAAGTCACATAAACAGGGAGAAGGAGAGAAGCTTGGACAGGACTGGGTGCAGGTAGTAAGAGTTTGGAGGGACTCTGTCTGAAACCATCTGTCCATCCTCTTCATTATGTAGATGTGCAGACAGGTCCAGAGAGGTGATGCGACATACCCAAAGTCACACTGCCAGACAGTGAGAGGGCCAGCCTAGAAAGCTCAGCCTGACCCCAGCCAAATCCTGTCCCTGCCGCTCAGCCCCACCTCTCCCTGTCTGACTTTCTAGCTAGGGAGAACTCCCTTCCAACATTTGAATCCCGTGTCTGCAAACCAGCAAATCCAAATTATGGTGTTGTAGGGGTTTGTTGTCTGTTCCATGACCTGGGTCAGGCAGGAGAAAGTGAACATATATTTTCTCCAAACGTTTATTGGAACACTGTCATTCTTGGATGAAAAGAAAAATAAGACTGCTACTCACTCACCCTTTAGTGTACTGTCCTGGGGTCGGTCACATTTAGGTTCCAAACCTTCCTTCAGCCCTGTCTGTCTAATCAGCACATCTCTTCACGGACGCCTCCAGGCTCTCGCCTGTAAACTGGCATTAGAATGATTCTTTCCTACCAGGATTTTCATGAGGCTGACCTGAAATGAATCTGCTATTGAGATGCCTGGCACAGGTTAGAGGCTGGGTCAGCACGCACTCCCATCCTTTCTCCTTTTACATATGAGACCTCAAGTGCCCAGCTGGGCGACTGCCCAGAGCTGCCTCTCACCTGAGAAGGAGGTCTTGTTTTGGTACCTCCTTTGGGCTTGGCAAGAAAGTGGCAGAGAAACATCCTCCCCCGTGGAGAAGTAAGCTGCTGGGTGAGGCTCAAGCCACTCCCCATGACTCCGGCTCTGTTCATGGGGAAGTGGGGCTCATTAGCTATTTATGCACTGGAAATGAGACTGGGCTTGTCTGTCACACCCCCTCCTCTCCCAGCAGCTGGTGGCTTGTCCCCAGGGCTTCTGAGGCCTGGGCTGGGCCCCTCTCCTGGAGAATAACAGACTCCGAGCCAGCAGGGCCTTGGAGATCATCTGGTACAAACTTCCTTTGACAGATGGGGAAATGGCAGAGCAGGGAGGAGAGGATCCTCCCCTTTCCCAAGGCCTTGAGGCCAGAGGAGGCTACTCCTGGCTCAGCGGGAGTCTCCTCACACCTCCCCTCCTCCTAACAGTTAGCCTGGAGCTATTTTCATTTATTATAAATCCTAGACTCCGCAGAGCAGAGAGGTAAAGGGCTCTGGCTTTGTACTCTGGCAGCTCCAAGTCTGCAGTACCATTTCTGGCTGTGTGACCTTAGGAATGTTCCTTATCATCTCTGAGCCTCAGGAACCTCCTTCACAGCATGGGAATGATGGGATTGAATTCAATAAGATGACATTGGCCAGAAGTTGGTACTGCACTTGACACATAGTAAGCACTCAATAAATGACAGTTCTAGTATGTTACATCATACTTGGCACTATTAACATTTGGGGCCAGATAAGTCTATGTTATGCAGTGCTTCCCAGGTGGCACAATAGTAAAAATCTGCCTGCCGATATAGGATGATGCAGGAGATGCAAGTTGGATTCCTGGGTCAGGAAGATCCCCTGAAGAAGGAAATGGCAACACACCCCTGTATTCTTGCTGGGAGATCCCATGGACAGAGGAGCCTGGCAGACTACAGTCCATGGTATCTCAAAGAGCTGGACACTACTGAGTGACTGAGCACTCACACACACAAGTCTATGTTATGCAAGGCAATCCTGTGCACTGTGGGCTGTTTAGTAGCATCCCTGGCCTCTACCCACTGGATACTAGTAGCATGACCCACCCCAAGCTCTGACAGCCAAAAATGCCTTCAGGCTTCATCAAATATCCCCTAGGGTCAAAATCACACCAGGCTGAGAACCCAAGCCTGGAGAAGTCCTACTCAGCTTTCCAGGCTCAGCTCAAATAGCCCTCCTCTGTGAAGGTTTCCCTGACCTACCAAGTAGAATGGCTTTGTACCCCAGATTCCGATACTGGGGTCAGATCCTGGCATCATTGCCGATAAGCTGTGTGTCCTTGATCAGATCACTTCACTTCTCTAAGCCTCCACCTGCTAACATGAGGATAATATGACCATCATGGGAAGGATGTCGAAAGGGTTAGGGAGGTCGTATCAAAAGTGCCTGACACTGTGCTTGGCACACAGTTAGCAGTAGCAATTTTTAAATATCTTTATTTTTTCTGAGTATAAAATTAACATAATAAACAGAGCTATATAGTGTAAAAGTTAAAATCCCCCCATAGTCCCACTCCATGGAAAAATAGGATTTTACTTAAAGATTTGTTTACAGTTCTACAGAAATTTTGTCATGTAAACAGTGTGTGTGTGTGTGTGTATGCCTTCCCTTTTTTTTCACTGCTGAGCACTGGACCACAGCGCAAAGTGGAGGGAAGGAGCCACCATCTCAGAAGGGTTTGGGGCTTCTCAGTCAGTATTACTGAGTTCTAGTCCACTGCCCAAGAATGTGCTAAGCACTTTTCATGTACTGACTCATTTAATTTTTTTTTTCATCTAATGTTTTTCATAACACCCTGTCAAGTGGGTACTGTAATTTACTCTTTTTACGTATAAGGAAACAGAGGCTCAGAGGAATTCAGTGACTTGTTTGGTCACCCAGCTGGTAAACAGCAGGGACAGTATTTGAAGCCTGGCTGAGTGGACCATGCATAGCCTCTGAGCTGCCTCTCAAGGCCGGGTGGCTGTCTCCCCCACACCCTGCCTGTCTTTGTAGTTTAAGTGTACAGGGTCAGGCTGCGGACACCGTCTGCTTGTGCCAGCTGATGCTCCAAGGGCAGGTGCTGAATGTCATCTTCCTCAGGCACAGCATCCGGCTCTCTGGCCATCTCAGCTTCCTAACCTCCAGGCAAGGGATTGGATGCAGTCCCAGCCACCCCCTCCAGGTCTCATGTGACCGCTGGAGCCTTTCCCAAGGCCTCCTTCATGCCAAGGGAGACAACAGTGGATCAGCCTTGGATGGGAGCCCTGAGGAGTTGGGCATGGGGCTCCAGAGACCCCTGAAAGAACAGAGCTGAGGACTGAATTCAAATCCTGATGCTGGCTTCTTCCAGCTGAGCAGAAGGTGCTGCCTTCTCTGCACCCTCTCCCAACCTGGGAAGTGGAAATCAGAACAAAACATAAAGAGGGAGAGCGAGTTGCTGCCTATCCAGAGACAACTGGTGTGAAGGTGCTTTATTTGCTACTATGGACAGCCGGGCTGTCTGTGTCCAGGGAAAGTGGCCTCTGCTGTTACTTTTTGCAGGAGAGGGCAGGACTTGTGTGCACAAAGCAGGCTTCAGGGGGGCAAGGCTGCCAGTGAGTCAGACCCACGGCCGCAGTTGGCATCTCTACTTCCCTCTTCACAGGTGTGTGTGGGCAACCAGGAAAAGCCCAGTTCATCCAGAACACCTTGGCTGAGCACAGGTCACGGGGCTGAAACTGAGAATGGAAGCTGGGGACCCCAGGACGTTTATTTTCTAGAGAGGAAAGGATCTGGTAGGAAGTGACAACAGAAACAATAACAGCCCTATAAAACATGAGCCAGAGTGTATTGGACCATTGTTATGTGCCAGGTGCTGTTACGGGCCTTGAATCCTCACAGAAGCCCTTTCTCTTTTCCCCACTCCCCAAGTAGGACTAGGATCAGCCCCATTTCACAGATCAAGACGATGAGGCTGAGAGGCTCAGTAACTTGCCCAAGATCATGCTGCAAGTAGGAGGCATAGCTGGGTCAGACTCTGGTCTGTCTGACTCAGAATTCTTCCCCCTCACCAACACCACCCTAACTGCCTCAGGGAACATCCAAATGAGGCCTCAGAAACCATCCGCTTCCATCCTCTCCCCACTGTGCAAATGGGGAAACTGACTTGCCCAAGTTTGGTCCAGAGCCCAGCTCCCTGGAATCTCAGCCCAGTGCTGTTTTCACAGCGTCATTTACTTTCTGGACCTTGAATTCTGTTTGAACACGGGGGGTGGTTGTCAGGATGTGGAGATGGTGTCCTTCTGGGATTCAGAGATTTAGTCAGTACCTTACTCAGTTGATACTCCTCTGCTGGCTCACTGAGGGCCAGGTCCTGGGCCCAGGAGAGAGCAAGACAAGCTTGGCCCTGCTGTGGTTCTTGGGAGACAGGCCCATAAGCTGCAGGGTCATGTCCTAGGCTCCTGAGGCCACAACTGAGGACTGACCAGGTTCCCCAGCTGACAACTGGGTCTTGAGAGCAGAGAGAGGAGACGTTACAGAGGGAAAAACAACACCCGTGGTCCCATGTGCAGAGTGCCAGGGGCAGACACCTATTCTCATTTCACTCTCACAGCAGCCCTAGGAGATAGGTCTCATTGCCCCATTTTTCATATGAGGAAACTGAGGCTCAGAGGTTGTGCCTAAGGTCATGCAACCAGTACATGTTGCTGAAGCCAGAACTTGGACTCAGATGATGATCTGAGTCAGCCAGGGACAGGCATGAAGGTGAGCCGGTGGTTCATTGTGACTGGAGGGGGAAGGGTGGGAAAGGGGCTTGAATGCACCACCCCTACCCAAGGAGAGTAGACTTGATCCTGGAGATGTGGGGGAACTAGGAACAGACTAGAGTAGGCAAGGTTGGCCTGGGCAGTGTGCCTTAAGGGGCGGCATGTGGGTGCGCCTGGTAGGCAGCCTGGAGGAGGGGGCACAGTCACACGGTGCTGCCCTGCCAGAGACCGTGAGGCTCAAAGTGGACAGCGCAGGCTCAGAGGCCGAGAAGCTGCATCAGGGTTCGGGCTGACAGAAGAAACAGGAGCATCAGGGGTCTGCAAGTAGAAGAGGGATCTGGGGGAAGGGAGAGAAGAGGCAAGTTCAGTTTGCCTATGTGAAGATCTGGGGCAGCTTTGGGCCAGAGGAGGGAAGAGAAGGCAGTACTGGGTGCGGAGGAGAGGAGGAGTCTTGAGCACAAGGGGTTTTGAGTACCTATAGTGAGCCACGCCACGCTGGGCCCTTTCAAGGGTCTCATTTTATCCTCATCACGTCCCCCGCCAAGTGGCTCTGGTCCTCATTTTATAGATAAGGCTCTGAGAGGGGAAGACGTGATCGACCCAAGGGCATGCAGCCAGGATTTGAGCCCAGGTTTTTCTGACACCCAAGTTCATGCTGTTACCACCGGGCAGAACGGTGACAGGGGTGAGAGGGTCCCTGAAGCCGGTGGAGATGGCTTCTGGCAGCAGCTTTATCCTCTGGGCTGGAGGAGGGACGGCCTTGCAGTCAGGGAGGTCTGGCCTTGGGGGCCTGTGAGCCCTAGCTGTCTGTCCTCCCCCTCAGCTGCTGCCCCAGGCCTGGCCTCTCTGTGCACGCAGGAGCCCCAGAGTCTCTCCGCTGACATATTTGCATAATTGTGTGCTTACGTCAGCACTAGCCCTGACTCTGCCCCCTCTCCAGCAGCTCTGCCCTCGGGAGGGCATCTCCCCACCCCCATTCCTGTTCTGCCCCAGCGTCGATGGGGCCTGCAGAGTCCAGCTCCCCCAGGCTGACCTCCAAGGCCAACTCCGCCCCACCCCACTGCTGCCCTCATCCCAGCCGGCCCCACTGGCCTTTCCAGCTGGGGACTCCACCCACATACCTGGCTCCAGCCACCCCCAACTGCCCCTCACTTCCTGCACACACCAGGAGTGCCTCTACCCAACCAGTTCTCTCCACCTGGAATGCTCTGGCCCCACCCTGGAGACTAGAAGGGACCCTGCCCAGCCATCCATCCATCTTCCCAGATCTTTACGTCAGAAATATACCCTCTCTAAGAAACTGCCTATTTCACATACAATTATAATTATTGTGATGTTAATGACAACTACGAGTGACTGAGCACTTCCTGGGCCTCTGGACAGGTCCTGCATTAAGTCACCTAATCCTCACAACAACCACAGAGCCGGCACTGTCATTAGCTGTACTTGATAGATTTGGCAACTGGGGTGGGAGGGAGTCACCAACACTGCTGGGTTCCTAGGTGTTCCCTCCACGTTTATCCTGTTCTCCCTTGCAGTCTACCTGTTTCTATTTCTGCCTCTCCTACTAACTGCAAACTCTCAAGGGCAAGGGCTGTCTGCAGCCCCCCAGCCCCCTGGAGTGGCTGGCCCAAAGCCTGACTGTGAGTGCCCAGACGTGATTACTGTATTGCTGACAGAGGGACCGAGTAGTTTCCAACATGGATTTTGGAGTCACTCGGATCCCCACTCCTGATTCTTACAAGCTCTGTCACCTTTGGCATACTGCCTGACCTCTCTGAGACTCTGTTTCCCCCTCTGAGAGACTGGGGTGTCAAAGGCACTAATCTCATGAGGTTGTTGTGAGAATTAAGTGACACGCTGCCTGTGAAATTCAAACCTAAACCGAACCACCTCCAGACCCGGTTCTGAGCCTCCGGGAGGGTCAGTGTCCTTCCTCACAGTTAGCTCTATCACTTAGGAGTTTATCAACAGCTTCCTGTTTCCTGTCTGACATCTGCTGGGAGGAGATTTCCCAGTTGGTTCTCTGTCAAGCTGTGTGGCCATGGGCCACTCAGTCCCTTTTTCTTGGACTTCAGTTCCCTGTTCTAGAAATCCAGATGGCTGGACTAGATGGTCCCTGGGGCCCCTTTCCATTCTGGCCATGTGAGGAGGAAAGGAGGGGCCTGACACAGCAAACCACAGGGACATGGAGAAGTGACCCAGGAACCTCACATGGGACATGGTGGCCCCCTGTCTCCCAAGCACCCAGTCCCTCCACTGTAAGGCTAAACACTTCTTACCATTATCTCATTTCACCCTTCCAACCCTAGGAGATATTGTTTTCCCCATTTCTCAGATGAGGGACTGGGGCCCCGAGAGGTTAGGGTCCCTGCCCAAGATCACACAGCTAATGGATGACAAAGCCAGTCTTCTAACCCAGGGGGTCAGGTCTGATCCCAGGCCTAGAAGGAGGGAAGACAGGGTGAGTAACAGAGCCCAGGCTGCCTCCTAGTCCTGCTCTGTGGGTTCTGCGTTTTGTTTTTCCTAACTTAGCTGTTCCCTCGGGATCTGTAGCCCACCTGAGAGCTGCCGGCCTGGGGACTCCGCCCACCCTTTCAGAGGTGAGCCCTGACCCAGCCCAGCCTTTCTCCAGGGCAGATTCAGGATGTAAACTCTGTGCCTGGCCCTCTCCTAGGTACTGAGGGTGTGAAAATCTTTCAGTCCCTGGCCTAAGAGCCTATACCTCATGGGGAAGACTGACAGGTAACCTTGCTGTTAAGATGCAGCATGTGCCAGATAGCGTGAGGGAAGGCTCTGCTCACAGGGGATTGTCTGGACAGAATGGAGCTGAGATATGGATTCTCAGTGGAGGTGAGGTCTGATCTAGGTCTTCCGAGATAAGCACTAGTCTAACAAGTAGAGAAAAACCATGTAGCTGAGCCTTCCAGACAGAGGGAACAGCATGTATAAAGGCCTGGTGGAGGGCACTGCAAGTTGCTTCATGCATCTAGAGCAGCACTGTCCAGTAGAACTTTCTGGAATAATGGAAGTGTCCTGCATCTGCACCCTCTGATACTGTAGCCACCCGTCACCTGTGGCTGTTGAGCACTTGAAATGTTCACCCTAGTACAGCTGTTGTTCAGTTGCTCAGCCATGTCCAACTCTTTGCAACTTCATGGACTGCAGCACACAAGGCTTCCCTGTCCATCACCAACTCCCGGAGCTTGCTCAAACTCATGTCCATTGAGTTAGTGATGCCATTCAACCATCTCATCTTCTGTCATCCCCTTCTCCTCCTGCCTTCAATCTTGCCCAGCATCAGGGTCTTTTCCAATGAGTTGGCTCTTCCCATCAGGTGGCCAAAGGATTGGAGCATCAGCATCAGTCCTTCCAATGAATATTCAAGGTTGCTTTCCTTTAGGATTGACTGATTTGATTTCCTTGCAGTCCAAGGGACTCTCAAGAGTCTTCTCCAGCACCACAGTTCAAAAGCATCAATTCTTTGGTTTTCAGCCTTCTTTATGGTTCAACTCAGTACAGCTGAGGAACTGAATTTCAATTTTATTTCATTTGAATTTAAATAGCCACGTGTGACTAGCAGTTACTGCATTGAACGTTAGGTCTGGATGAAGAGAAAAGGCTGGAGAAGAAATCTGGGGCCAATACTGAAGGGTCTTGAATGCCACATTCAGACTTGGTGCCCTTTTCCCCAGCATATGTGTGTGCTCAGTCACTCAGCCATGTCCAACTCTTTAAAACTCCACGGACAATAGCCCGCCAGGCTCCTCTGTCCATGGAATTTTGCAGGCAAGAATACTGGAGGGGGTTGCCATTTCCTACTCCAGGAGACCTTCCTGACCCAGGGATTGAACTGGTGTCTCCTGCAGCTCCTGCATTGGCAGATGGATTCTTTACGACTGAGCCACCTGGGAAGCCCTCTTCTTCCCAGACAATGTGGAAATCCTGCAGAGGGACCTGGGGGAGGAGATGCAGGAACACATCCATCCTGGAGAACCGTCATCTCAGCTGCTCTGTGAGGCAGGGAGGAGCCTGGAGCCATGGTCCAGAAAAGAAGTGATAAAAACTGAACCGGGGCAGTGGGTATAGAGAGGAGAGGACAAATTCCAGGGCTAGCCCGATGACTGATTGGATTGGTGGCTGGGCCGTGTCAAGGGTGACTCCTAGATTTCTGGCTTGGGTGGCAGCAGGTATAGGGGGTGTGCCCTGCACAGAAATGGGGAACATGAGAGGAAGGGCAGTTTTGGGGTCCCATACCACTATTCCAGCTTTCACTGTGATGTAAATGTCTCTGTCCCTGTCTCCCCCCGACCCACCCAGTCCATCTACATACCTCCTGAAGCATTATGGGTTGGGACTCACCCCCATCCTTCTCCCTGTCGTTGACACAGCAGCATGTGGGGCCCAAGGAGGCCTCATTCAGCACATGTTTGCGGAACGGACGAATGAGTGTTCCATTGCTCCCGGGATCCTGTTATTCCCTGACCCTGAAAGCAGGGAGGAATTTGGCCATGTCCCTGGGGTGCCCTGAGCAATGTGAAGAACGTGGCCTCCAGGGCAGTTTTCTCAGAGAATCTGAAGAACTGCCTGAGTGGTTGGGTCTATGAGGGCAACCAAGGGAGAGAGTTGTAGCATTTGGTTCATCTCCTCAAACTCTGCATCTCAAGCAGACTGTCCAAAGCTGGACAGACCCGAGGCCGTCAGGGGGGAGCAGTCATTCTGTATTCTTAGGTGAATGTGATCTATCTATTCCAGTGGCTCAGATGCATGAGAATCTATGAGGAATGACTTCCAACTGTTAGTAATAGAGAGTTGCCCAAAGTAACTGAAATTAGATGAGGGTGTATTTCTCTTCCACATAAAACAGGTCTATAGAAAAGGAGCCCAGGCAATGGTGTGCCAGGGCCAACTTGCTCTGGTTCCTGAGAACTAACTGCAAATTTTGTCTCAGCTCTGCATCTGATGACCTCACATGGAGAGCTTGAAATTGGCTTTGAGGGAGTCTTTACACCATGGAAATTGGCCAGCACTATAAACTGAGTCTATTTATCTTTTTTCCAGAGGGCAAGCTTCCTAGCACATCCCTGAGTGCAGTGATGGGGTGGCTACCCCATCAGGGACCCAGGCTGCTTCTTCCTTCTGTTTCACTGGTTTTGGCCTGTCGTATCCATCTTTCTGGTTGCCTTATGGCCTGAGATGGTACTGGAGTTCCAGTTATTATGTCTGTGCAAGCTCTCTTCTCCCATAAAACTAGCTATTCTGAGTTTTCTATCTAACTTGTATTTTCAAGGCTGGGTCCTCTTCATCCTTCACTTGTCATCTGAGGTGTGCCCTCCACAGGGAAGCCTTCTCTGACACCCTACTAAATTCATCACCCATCCTACGCGGCTTTATTTTCCCTACTAAATTCATCACCCATCCTACGCGGCTTTAGAGCATAGACCATGTATGCATGCTAAGCTGCTTCAGTCATGTCTGACTGTTTGTGACCCTATGGACCATAGCCCGCTAGGCTCCTCTGTCCATGGCATAGACCATAATGGATAACTATCTGAAGGTTTCCCTGGTGGCTCAGTGGTAAAGAATCTGCCTACCAATGCAGGAGATGCAGGTTCAATTCCTGGGTTGGGAAGATCCCCTAGAGAAGGAAATGGCAACCCACTTCAGTATTCCTGCCTGGGAAAGCCCATGGACAGAGGAGCTTGGAGGGCTACAGTCCATGGGGTCACAAAAGAGTCAGACATGACTTAGTAACTAAACAACAATATTATCTGTCTTCCCCACTAGACTGGAAGATCCCTATCAGTAGGGACTATGTCTGTCTGGTTCTCTGCTGTGTCCCCAGTGCCTCACACTGCCTGGTACATCATAATTGCTCAATAAATATTTGTTGAGTGAATAAGGGATAGTAAGCACAGATCATTTTGTTTTCTACATGCTTCCCTTAGCATGTCATTGTGACCATTTTCTCACGTTGCTATCTAGCCTGTAAAATTAGTTGGATTAGATGTTTTCAAGGGCTCCCCCTGCTCTGATGAGACAGGAGAACAGGAGGTGGGGGTGAGCAGGTAAGTCAGCTCCCTGGCACCACTCACACCTCAGGCTGACTAGAGAGCCGGGGCCAGAGGCTGTTTCCATGGAGATTCACTCCCAGAGAAAATTTCTTTGAGCCCCATTTCAATGCCAGGCCATTGTTGGGTGCAGGGGAGATAGAAAATGGTAGGGTAGGCCTGCCCTGCATGGGGATGGATGAAGGACAGCCAGGAGAACAACCAGCTGTGATACCATGGACTAAATGTCCAGAAGTACTGGAAGCCAGGGCTTCCCAAGTGGTGCTAGTGGTAAAGAACACACCTGTCAATGCAGGTAGACATAAGAGACACAAGTTCGATCCTTGGGTCAGGAAGATCCCCTGGAGGAGGGCATGGCAACCCACTTTAGTATTCTTGCCTGGAGAATCCCATGGACAGAGGAGCCTGGCAGGCTGCAGTGCATAGGTTCACACAGAGTAGGACATGACTGAAGCAACTTAGCACACACATGAACTGGGAGCCATCCATCTCTGTGCCCCATTCATTCATTTGACAAATAATTATTGAGGCCCTACTGTGTGCTGGGCACTATTCTAAGTGCTGAGGATAGAACAATGAACATGTCAGTCAAGATTCTTGCCTTCCTAAAACTCACATTCCAGTGGAGAAGAGGAACAGTAAACACACTGTCAGATAAATAAGCAAGATCATGGAGACCACAAAATAGGATGTGATGGAGGATGGAAGGAATACTACTGTGCATGGGCTGGTGAGGCAAGACCTCTCAGAGGAGGCAGCATCTGAGTTGTTATGTTAATGCTACAGGGGAATCAGGGGAGGATACCTGAGAGTGAAGTGCACCAGGCAGAGGAAGCAGCAAGTGCAGGCACAGGGTTGAAGCAAGCCCAGAGTGAGGAACAGGAAGAAGACCGCTTTGGCTGGCTGAGAGTGATGGGGGAAGGATGGTGGAGACAGCCGTGGGACGGGCATGAGGGCACTTAGACACTTGCTTCAGGCACAAAGCTGAAGCAGGTGCCCCCAAACTCAGTAATCAAGAGGAATAATTCGTAATGAAATTTTTAAAAATCAAAATTAATGTCCAAAAAACTGCATGATGAACAAAATATCAGATTTGTAAATAGAGACAAGATGACTAGCCATGACTTACTGAGCCATATTGGAACCAGAGGCAAAGGAAAAATTAGTCATAATGATCCTGTCCTTTAAAATTTTGACATGTTGTCTATCATGGATTTTTGTTGTTGTTCATTACTGAAGAAAATTGACACCTGGTGTCATGATCATGGTCTCCAGAACTAGGCTTCCTGAGTTCCAATTCTGGCACTACCCTTCCATTCTTAGCTGTAAGTTTGGGGGCCAGTTTTTTGGCCTATCTGTACCAGTTTCTCCATTGGAAAATGGAGATAATAACAATGCCTGCTTCAGGGTTACTGAGAGGATTAGATGACCCCATACAAGCTAAGGTCTGAGAATAGTGCCTAGCCCACTGGAAGTGCTCAGAGGATGTGGGGAGTTAGTCACAGCCCTGGACAGTGGTATGGACTTGGTTCCTGCCAGAGCATTCTAAGCAAGGAGTCTTGACCATCAGGGGGTCAGAAAGTATGTGGAGGTGGATTGGAGACTGGGGGACCAGAAGCTCCTAGGATGGCCTGAGTGGAGGCTGTTGCAAAACTTCAGATGAAAGATGGGAACAGACTCTGGAGATACTTGGGAGACAGACTCTACAGGACTTCGTGGTTGTTGAACTGTGACAGGAGGAGGGTGCTGGGGCAGGGGAGGCACGGGGCCAGGATAGCTTCCAGCGCCGGCAGCAGTCAGGCCTGGGCTCTGCATCACCGTTACCAGGAAATACCGGGCTGGCTCTGGCCTGCTCCGCGATTCCTGTCTTGTCTGTGTTCCAGAGGGAGCTGAAGGAGCAGCTTCAGGCCCTTCAGGACAGTGAGCGGGAGCACACGGAAGCGCTGCAGCTGCTCAAGCGACAGCTGGCAGAGACCAAGGTGAGCCCGGCCTGGAGGTGGGGGCGGGGCTGGCGAAGGTGGGGGCGGGGCTTCGTGGAGGCGGGGCCAGTTGGGCACTTCAAGGGCGGGGACTCGAGCCTGCTGCGGGGGTGGGGTTTCGAGGGCCCAGGTTCCAGTTGAGAAGAGTGTGGGAGGGCGGAGGCTCGGGCTTCTGCAAAGGTAAAGGGGCAGGGACCTTCTCCCACTTCACGGAAAGAAAGGATTTGGGCTGGTGCCCGGGGTTAAGGATAGGATCCTCGCTCCCTGCTTTGGGTGAAATTTGAGATGGGATCAGGGACCCTCTAGGAAAAGCCTGATGTCCTATGGGACTGGAAGAAGGTACCTAGTCTCTTTTTCCTCTCCTGTTATTAAACACACCCATTTTAAGTTAGCAATCCCTCCAATCTCTTGGAGAGAGTGTTCCCTTCAAGTCCTCCTGATGATCTGTGGCTCAGCCCTGGTATAATCTCCTGTCTGAAACTCGAACCATGAAGATATAAAGAGTAGGGGCAAACCCTGCAGGCTTTGAATACGATGGTCTGAAAAGAAAAGTGTTTTTCCTTGACCTGAGAGGAAGGCTGTGGGTTCTGATCCAGGCACTCCATGCTGTGTGTCTTTTGGTAAACTGCATACTTTTCTGCACTCTTAATTTTCCCATCTGTGCAGCAGGGACTCTGCCAGGCTCTGTCCAGCCATGCTATTCTGGATCCTAGCACACTTCCAAGGGGCTCCTTCCAAGTCCTCCACAGATATCTCTCTAACTGAGCAAGGCTTGCTTTGCTGTCCGCTGTCCTTCTGGCTGCTAAGCTCTTGGGTGATTTCACTGTCCTGGTAGCTCAGTGGTAAAGAACCTGCCTGCCAGTGCAGGAGACAAAAGAGATGTGAGTTCAATCCCTGGGTCAGGAAGATCCCTTGGAGGAGGGCGTGGCAACCCACTGCAGTGTCCTTGCCTGGAGAACCCCATGGACAGAGGAGTGTGGCAGGCTACAGTCCATGGAGTCGCACAGAGTCGGACACGACTGAAGTGACTTAGCACTCACAGCATAGCACTCCATTTGCAGAGATGCCGCTGCCAGCAGCAGCTGGAGCCGAGCCTTAGGAATGTTCTGGGCCTCCAGAGGTCACTGGAGAGGCCATTGGAGATCCAGACTTGTGCCCCAGCTTGGCTGCCAACCCACTGTGGGGTCTCAGGGAGGTCATGACAGACATTTCTTCAGAGAACATTCTGGAGTGCCTCCAGGCAGGACCCTTAGTGGACAACAGATGAGAAACAGACCCAGAACTCTGGCATCTTTGCTTCTCACAGCCTCAGTTTCCCCACCTGCATGGGGATCCGGTACCTCTCAGGTGAAGAGAAGAAAATAGAAGCCTCTGTTTGGGTGAGAGGGGAATATTATAATCTGTTTTTTCCAGCATTCTGTTCTTCTCTCCAACCACCACCCCCCCCCCCATTGTTTTTCTCCACTGACCTCTTCCTCCCCTGCCTTCCTGTCCATCTGTCTACCTCTGGGGGGTCCTGTGGGGCCACCTTCCCCTCCAGTTCCCCCAGCCCTGCTTCCTGTCTGGACTGGGGTGTTTATACAAGAAATGCCTATGGATGCTTTGGAGGTCATATTTCACCTGGTGCCTGACTCGGCTCGGCTTTCTTGTGGCGCCTGCCCCTCTAGTGGCCCGGCTTGAGGGCCTGTCTGATCTCCCTCCCTGGGCCCAATGTTTTCCTTGGTCGGCCCTGACCGAGTGACGCATTCTTGGCAGGGTATTTTTCTGAAACAGCCCCAGCTCCTCCAAGCCCCAGTGTGTTCCCAGGGATGTGGTGGGCTGAGGTGGGGGCTGCTTTCCCAGTCGAGGCACTGAAGGGATTGGGGGTGGGGTGGGCCTGGCTCTGTCCTAGAAAAAACTAGAGTAAATGGGGCACACCAGTTTAGCTGAATCTTTCTCTGTGCTGGGAATTGTGTTCCCCACCCATTGTCCTGCTGAACTGCACAGAACGTCACCTCCATGACCACAGGATTCCCCAGAACCTATACACTGTCTAGCACACAATAAATCAGTTCAGTTCAGTCACTCATTCGTGTCCGACTCTTTGAAACCCTATGGACTGCGACACGCCAGGCTTCTCTGTCCATCACCAGCTCCTGGAGTTTGCTCAAACTCATGTCCATTGAGTCAGTGATGCCATCCGACCATCTCATCCTCTGTCGTCCCCTTCTCCTGCCTTCAATCTCCTCCTTCCACAATTGTGCCTTCAATTATGCCTGCTGCCACAATGATAAATAGTTGTAGAACAAATGAGTGAGAAAAAAAACACACCTTTTGAAGTAGGAATTGTTGTCTCCATTTTAATAGCAAGGAGACTGAGGCATAGAGAGATTGCGGGACATGCCTGAGGCCCCATGGCTAGTAAGTAGCTAATTGAGAGCTTACTGTCTAATTCTGTCAGATCATAGGGCATATCCCAGCCTCATGCTGGGTTGTCCTCAGCAAGATCTCTGGCTCTGTGGTCTGCAAGCCGGGGAGGCCTAGAGAACCCATCAGGGACATACTTAGGGCTCCTGGGGCGGCTGTCACTCTGATGTTTCACTTCTGAGCTGCCCTCTCCCAGTTTCTTTCCCTCCTCTTGTGTTGGAGACACTGGGCCCCGACCAAGAAAGATGATGGAGTCTGCACCCACCTCTGCAGATCAGTCTTGGGCCAGACCCTTCCCTCCTTCACCATTCAAGCAGGTTCTGACCATCAACCTTGTGCCAGGCCCTGGGATGGGCACAAGGAGTGCAGGGTTAAGAAAGATGTCATTCCTACCCAGGAGGGGTTCGTTCACTAGCTGGGAAGCCACATAAAACATGCGGCAGCATATTAAGAATATTTACAAAATGCTGTGGGAACATTTAGTCTGTTTAACTGGCTGCAAAATTTAGGGAAGGTATCCCAGAGAAGGGAGCTTTTGGTCTGGGTCTTACAGGATGAGTAGGAGTTTGCCAGTTGAATAAAGCATTTGCTGGGGGAGGGGTCCACTCTAGGTCGGTAGACTTACAGTGCAATGGCGCTAGAGTGGTAAGTGAGATTAGAGGGAGGACTTTGAATTCCAGACTAAGGAATTTAGTGCTGTACTAGTCATCAAGGCGCCAAGAGATGTTCCTGAACACAAGACTGACTGTGACCCAGTTTGCACTTTAGAAGGATCACTCTGGCAGCAAGTTTGTTGGCAAAGATTAGGTGTAGTTGACACGTTAAACCAGTGAGTTGGTGGAACCCATGGGCATGTGTGGAGGAGGCAGGTGGAAAGATGGATGTGGCACTCAGGAGACATGTAAGGCCTTCAAGATGGATGGATCTGGAAAGCAGACTCAGAGCAGTGGGAGTTGAAGATGAGGGAGGGCATGTCATATATGAACAAAAGGAGCCAGGACTGGATGAGTCCTCAGGAACAGGGATGGCAGGGAGGGAGCAGCCACAGAGGTGGGAGGTAAACCAGAATTCTCGATTAGTAGAGGCTGGCCCTTGGGCCAAATGCTGCTGCGGACTGGCCGAGGAGGAGCCAGAAGGGCTGGCCATGAGATTTAGGGTTCTTTGGAGGCAGCAGCAGATGGTCCAGGGCGGGCATGCCCCATCTTGCCCACCATGACCTGCTGCTGCAGGAACCTTGCCTTCCCTGGGTGAGGGGGCTCCAAGGGGCCACAGGCAGCCTGGCCCTTCATCCCCAGCCTCTCCCTTCACCACCCTCTTTGTCTGCCTGGCAAGCTGGGTGGGCATGCGCAGAGAGGCTGGCCCACTGCCAGCAGCTCTTCCTGCCGGCCCACAGCCACGACCGGGAGGGAACAGGCCCTAATTGAGCCTTTGTGGAGCTTCCCACAGAGCCCTGGGCACTGAACACAGCGGGGTCTCTGACTCTGTGAACTCCCAGTCAGAATCCCACAAAGTCAAATTGCAGAGGCAGGCCCCACACGCTGCTGCCGCTGAGCAGCACTTTTGTACCCTGTGTCATCTTGCCTCTTGCTGTCCCCTCTGCCCGTTCCCCGCCTCCACCCCCAACCGACATCCTGCTCACCCTTCAGGCCCCAGCTCAGCAGCCATCTCTCAACGAAGACTTCTGGGATGTGCCTGTTCCAGTGTTTAAATAACCAGGCTCTGGGGCTGCACCTCAAACAATGTCATGCGCTTTGTGAATCTCCCCTCACTTACTGTAGCCCTGCAGTGTCATTGTGTAACCCTCTTCCCAGATAAGAAAACCAAGGTTCAGAGATATCAGGCAACTAAAGTTGCCACAGCGGGAGACCCAGTGCCCTTGGGCACCAAAGCTATGCCTTTTACCACTCAATCCCTTCCTGGGCCTGGCAGTACCCTTGGGGACAGAGAGAATCAATCAAGTCCATGCTTGTCTTTCTGTGACAATGGCTTTAACCCACAACTCTTGTTCCCTAGCAAGAGGGTCTGGGGGTTCTGGGACAGGGTGAGTGACCCTGAAACTTTGCCCAGTACATTGCCATTTATAAAGCTCTCTGACATCTGTGATCTCCTTGGCATCTTTGCTTAGGCTGCATGAGTGATGTTTTTAAAAAAATAAAAATTTCACTGTCTCCTAGACTGAGCTCAGCATCTGCTCCCTGCCCATCCAGCCACATCTCCGGCCCACTTCCTCATCCCTCCCGTCCCCAAGCCAGAAATCCAGACATCATCCTCACACCTGTCTCTCCTTTACCCCTACAGCCAGCCAGTTGGTCACCAGGGCCACCGAGGCTCCCCCTACAGATGCCTTTCAAGCCATGTCCATCTGCTGCTCCTCTAGCTCAAGCCTCATTGTCTCGCGTGGACCACTTCATTTGTTTCCTAACGGAGACTATTTGTTGTCCTTGATCAGGCCAGCTCTCTTCTGCCACCATGCTTTTTGCCATTTCCTCACTGAACATACCTTTCCCGCCCTTTCCTCTCTGAGTGCCAAGACCCTCGGTCTCCTCCTCTCACACAAGGATCACCCCATCCATTCTCCCTGACTAACCCCCAATGACTGTGTCCACAGTCTTCCACCAAAAGCCTGCGGACCACCATCGGGGAGGCGTTCGAGCGGCTGCACCGGCTGCTGCGGGAGCGGCAGAAGGCCATGCTGGAGGAGCTGGAGGCGGACACAGCTCGCACGCTGACCGACATCGAGCAGAAAGTCCAGCGCTACAGCCAGCAGCTGCGCAAGGTGCAGGAGGGGGCGCAGATCCTGCAAGAGCGGCTGGCCGAAACCGACCGGCACACCTTCCTGGCCGGCATGGCCTCGCTGTCCGAACGGTGAGTGCCTGCTGCCCCAGCGTCTTCTCCAGATGGGTCACTCCTCCCCAGGCCCTGTAGGACGGAGGGGTGGTTAGCAGAGAAATCATTCATTCAGATCTCCATCAAACACACAGGACATCTGCTCTGTGCCATAGCCTGGGGTGAAGGCTTTGTGTACGCACGCTATTTTATACATAATATTTATAATCCTATGGGATATTACTTATTTTGTGTGATTTATGTTATAAATATACATTTTATACTATTTATTATAATATCTTTTTTTTTTTATAACCCAACTAGCCCCTTGGAGGTCGTTACTACTGTCATACCTATTTCACACATGTAGAAACTGAGGCACAGAGAAACTGGAGCAACTGGCCAAAGCCCTTCATCTAGTACATGGGGGAGCCAGGATTCAAGCCCAGGTCTCTCTGGTTCCATGGCTACCTTTAATAATAATACTTGGGACTTCCCTGGTGGTCCAGTGGTGAAAACTCCACACTCCCACTTCAGGGGTCATAGATTCGATCCCTGGCTGGGGAACTAAGATCCTGCATGCTGCGTAGCATGGCCACCCCAAAATAACAAATAAATAAAATAATAATAACACTTAATTGTTGGTTTTCCCTTGTGGCTCAGCTGGTAAAGAATCCGCCTGCAATGCGGGAGATCTGGGTTCGATCCCTGGGTTGGGAAGATCCCCTACAGAAGGAAAAGGCCACCCACTGGAGAATTCCATGGACTATATAGTCTATGGAGTCGCAAAGAGTTGGACACGACTGAGTGACCTTGACTTTTACTTTCAATGACCAGTACTGATAGCTGATGTCATGTATTGTGTTGACCATGAGGCACACACCGTGCTAAGTGTTTTACATGCATTAAGCCGCACAGTGCTCACAAGCCTAGGAGGCAGGTGTTATCATAGTACCCATTTTAAAGATAAAGAAACTGACGGTGATAGCTAGAGAATTAGGAAGTGGTAGAAGCAAGCACTTGAGTCTGGGTATGGCAGACTTCCCACTCATGGCCTCGCCCTATGCCAGCGACCCTGAAGGTGCTGGGACAGGAATCTAGCCCCCAATGTGGTCTGCTCTCTTGCTCCCTTTCCAGGCTCAAAGGGAAAATCCACGAGACCAACCTAACCTATGAAGATTTCCCAACCTCCAAGTACACAGGCCCCCTGCAGTACACCATCTGGAAGTCCCTGTTTCAAGACATCCACCCAGGTAAGGCCCTTCCTGCCACTCACCAGAGGGCCCAGGAAGAGGCAAGGATCATCACAGGTCGGAGCTAGATGGGCCACTGCCCAGTCCAGCCCCCTGCTCTACACACACAGCATGGGGGCAGGGCAGAGGGATGGGAAGGGTGCCTTAATGAGCACCTACTATGTTCCGGGGCCTGTGCTGGGCACCTGCAGTAACTCAACCCAGGGAATCTTTATATTGATACAACTCCAGGAGGTTGGTTCTACTAGTGTGCCCATTCTCTAGATGAAGAGACTGAGGCTGTGAGCTGTTCACTCATTCACTCTATGAGTACAGAAGAGATCACCTACCTCACACCAGGCACTGTTCTAGGTACTGAAGATAAAGCAGTGAACGAAACAGGCAAAACTTCCTACCCTCGTGCATCTCAGTTACATCCTAGGGTGTGAGAGAGAAAGAAAATAAAATTAAATAAGTAAAACACATAGTTTATTAGATAGTGATAAAAGATAAGGAAGGGGGCTAGCAGATGTTGAGGCAGGAAAAAACGTTTGGTAGGGGATTCAGTCAGAAGACCTCCCGGAGAAGGAGGGAGTAAAGACCTGAAGGACGAAGAGTGAGCCATGTAGATACCCTGGGAAGAGTGCTCCTGGCAGTGGGACTAGCGAGTGCAAAGGTTCTGAGGCAGGAGCATGCCGGGCATGTTCAGGGCAGAGTAAGGAGACCAGTGTGGCTGGAGTGGAACAAGTGAGAAGGACAGTGGAGCTAGCAGTAGCGGACCATGAGGGCCTGTGGGCCCAGGTGAAAACTTTCAATTTTATGCTGAGTGAGATGGGAGTCCTTGAGGGTTTGGGACGGTAACATGAAGTAAGATGAGCTTTTAAGTTTTTAAAGGATGCCTCTGGCTGCTGAGTTGACAATAGACTGCAGGAGTAAGGGGTAGAGGTTAGGAGACTATTGCAGTAATCCAGGTGAGAGGTGATGCTGGCCTGAAGCAGGGTGATAACACTGCACATGGCAAGACGTGACTGGATTTAGGATCCATATTGAACAGAGAGCCAACAGGATTTTCTAATGCATTGGATCTCAGATGTGAGAAAGAGAAAACCGATAAGGAAGACTATAACGATTTTGGCTGAGGTGACTGGGAAGATGGAGTTGTAAGCATGTGAGGCTCGTGATGCCAATCAGATGTCTCAGTGCAGATGTGGAGAAGGCAGTGGAAATGACACATATGCGGTCTGGGCCAAGGGTGTCCAGGCCAAGGAGGAGGGTCTGGGCCAGTGGTGTCCACATGTGGACGGTACCGAATGAGCCAGGATGAGATCACCTAGGAGGTGAGTTGAGGGTAGAAAGAAAAGAGAGAGGACCATGCTAACAGTTGGAGCCCTGGGGCCCTCCTAGAAGCCAAGGACAGGAAGGGGACCTAGTCAAGAAAACTGAGAAGGAACAGCCAGAGAATAGGAGGGAGACCTGGTCCATCCTGGAGGCCAAGTGGAGAAAGTGTTTCGAGGAGGGGGAGTGGCTGGTGGTGGCCAGGCTGCAACACCAAGTGTGGGAAGATCAGCACTGACTGTTCTCTTGGTCTTGATGGCCTTGACAGGAGCCGCTCTGGTGGAGCGATGGAGGCAAATCCTGATTGGAGGCCATCCAAGAGAGAATGGGAGAGGAAGTGGAGACAGCGCTTTCAAAGAGTTTTATTTATGGGAAGGAGAGAGAATGTGGCAGCAGCTGTTTGTTTAAGATAGAAGAAATGATAGCATGTTTGGGGGTGGGAGGGCTTCCCTGGTGGCTCAGCTGGTAAAGAATCCACCTGCAAAGCAGCAGACCCTGGTTTAATTCCTGGGTTGGGAAGATCCCCTGGAGGAGGGCATGGCAACCCACTCCAGTATTCTTGCCTGGAGAATCCCCATGGACAGAGGAGCCTGGCGGGCTACAGTCCACGGGGTTGAAAAGACTCAGACATGACTGAGCGACTAAGCACAGCATGTGGGGGGAGGGGGGGCACAGAAAAGATGCAATAGAAAAAGGTAGAACTGAGGATGAATGAGAGAGAGTTGCTGGAGTGCCGTCGGGTGTAGGGTCCACCCCAGCCTCTGCTGGGAGCCCAGAGAAGGGAGAATACATGAGCGCCGAAGCAGAGGGGCAGGTGGTGGGAGCTCGTGGGAATTCTGTTCTGATAGCTTTGACTTTCCCAGTAAGGTAGGAAGCAAGGTCATCCGCTGGGATGAGAATGGACTAAAGAAGGTCACGGGAGGTTGGCTGAGAGGGGAGGAAGTCTGAAATGGATTTCTAGTAGAGTCAGTAGACCCTGGGGCTCTGAGATCAACACCTTCAACATTACACAACCCACCAGGGCATCAGAGTCGAACCTATTGGCAGCAGGGAGCCTATGTGTTGAGTCAGATGCAATGTCCTATAGAGAGGAGACGAGGTTGTAGAGGGGACTAGTCCCTAAGAGGTAGACACTATTACTATATTTTAGATGAGGAAACTGAGGCACACAACTGTTAGGAACTGGTCATGGTCATAACCTGGTAAATGGTGCAACCAAGATTTGAACCAGAACCATCAGACCCAAAGGGTGTGCCCTTCCCTACTAAGCCTACCACGCATTCTCTGGCCTCATACCACCAACCCAGGAAGGCTGCTGGGGAGGCTGAGGCTCAGAGAGGCTCACTGATTTTCCCAGGTCACACAGCAGTCAGAGCTCTTTGCACCTGTCTGGATTCATTCGTTCAGTCTACAAACATTGAAAGTCCTTTGAGGCACATTCAGGAGAGACAGATGGGACAACAGACCCTAACAGTCCATGGGAAAACGGCCATGATGAGGGACTTACATGGGGCCATGGGAGCCCAAGAGGCAACAGGAAGCTCTGGGTGGGTCAGGGAAGGAGCCAGGGGAACACTGAGCAGATGGTGTTTGCACTGAGCACTGAAAACTGAAGGCTTTCCCACTCGGGGAGGATGCGGCCTAGAGGTGACCCCAGACAATCCCTGGCATTGAGAACGATATACACAAAGAAGCATCCCAGGATGCTCATGATTGGCCTCCAAGTACAAATGGAGAAGGACTGAGGACAATCACTGAGGGTGTGAGTGCTGGACAGGGATGGGGCTCCCCTCTAGGTGACTGAAGGCTGCCTCTGATGCATCATGACCACTTTCACAAAGATGAAGGGATACCTCCTAGTACCCTTTAGTCTGGATCTGTGCCCTCATTGACAAAGCAGGCAGTAGTTGGGGGAAGGGCCCATTTTCCAGCTGACTGGGTAGGGCTCTGGACTAACCTCCTGGGGTAGGGGTGGGGGGGATCTCTGTGTGCTCCCAGCCTTGGAGGGACCTTCATAGTGGGACCCAGCAGCATGAGGGCCACACATGGGTGAAGCGGCATAACTCAAGGAAGCAAGAAGCCCGGCCAAGGGTCCTGACCCCTCCCCTGACCCAGGGAAGCCCGTCAGGCAGATGGTCTCAGGAGCTGATTTATCTCAGCTGCCACCTGCCTCACCCCCATCACAGCTCAGCAAAGCAATCCAGGCAGTTAAACCTTATATATCAAGGCACTGTGAGATCTGGGCCCTGCCAGTCTCTCCTTCTCCCTCTATATCACACCCAGACACACGGAACCATCTTCAGGTCTTACATGAGCCATATTCCCTCTCCTGCACACTTTTCTTACTTTTGCACAAGTGAGAAAACCCTCGACACAAACCTCAGTCTTTGAGAACTAACTCCTACTCTCTTTCACATCTTAGTTTATAAACACTTCCTCTGAAATGCCTTCTTGGATTTCTCCAAGTAGCCCTGGGCTTTCCTGGTCTTGCTGTCTTATTAATGTCTGCATGGCTGTCTCTCTCGCTAGACTGTGAGCTCTGAGAGGTCAAGGGCTGAGTCTGATTCATCACTCTACATCCCCAGCAGCCAGTGCAGTAAATGTTTGTGGATGATTGAATAAAGAAATGAATGAGTCCTGGTCTCAGTTCTGTTACTAGAATAGCCTGGTATTAAGTAGGTGCTCAGTGATTATTTGTTGAATGAAGGAACTTGCTGCACATCCCCGGACAAGTCCCTTCCTCCCTCCAAGACTCTGTTTCCTCCTCTATTATAGGAATACTAGTGTTCCCTTCTTGACTCCCCCACAAGAGAGCAAACGGATGTGGGAATTTGCTGATTGCCCCAGGGCAGGCTTTCTCAGCCTCAGAACTATTGACATTTGGGGCTGGATAATTCCTTGTCTTGGGAGCTGTCCTGTCCATGGTAGGATGTTCAACAGCATCCCTGGTCTCTACCCAAGTAGATGCTACACACACATACACACCCAGATATGACAACCAAATATATCTCATTCATTGTCCAATGTCCCCTGTGAGGCAGATCCACCCCAGTTAAGAATGACTTCCCCAGAGAAAGCAGCCTGTAGGAAAGGGGCGGAGGGAGCCCCAGCATGTGCTCTGAACATCCTGCCGAGGATAGCAGCCCCTGGGGGTTCAGAGAACAGTGACCTGGTTAGCCGGGCCTCTTCCTTTGTCTGTAGGGCCTGTGAAGTCACTCTGGCTCTTCTGCCAAAACCAAGGCCCTTTATGTCTAGATGGGAGGGGCAGGCGCCCCCAGGGACCTAGCCCTGGATTCTAGCAGCTTCCTGCCTACCCGCCTTCCAGTTCAGGCTTCCTACTAGGTCACCAGAGAATTTTATTTAGCACCTGTCACTCCCCTGCTCTGGAACCTCGACTCTCCACCTCCACCCACACCCTTGCCCCACCCCTCAGCTGACACTGGAAACCCTCCTCCAACTGTCTGGCCTGACTGCCCCATCTCCCGGGCACCAACTTCCTCCCCACCCAGGACAAGTGGCCATTGTCCAGGGGACACCAGACGCTGCTTCCTTTGCTCCTGCCACCTCCCTTTCTGGGCTGCTCTCTCTCCCCACCCCTGCTTATCTGAATCCAATCATTTTGGGTTCCCGCATATTCACTGTCAAGCTGTGTGACCCAGGGCAGATCTCCACCCTGTCTGAGCCTGTTTCCTCATCTGTGAAACAGATGGCGGAAGGTGTGATTTATCACCCAGGGTAGGTAGGAGAATTAAATAAGATTATTTATTTGTGATAATAATCCTGGGACTTAGTAAATGCGTGATATCTATTTCTTACGATTATCACGAATCATCAGATATTTCCTCAGTCTTGCTGAACAGGCTTTCTGGGGCCACATAAAGGAAAGAACAAGAGTGAAAAGACCTTAGCTCGAATTCCTGTTTCACATCCACCCCAAGTGGCAAATTAAGCAAGCCACCTAATTCAGAGAAATCTCCTTGGAACTTCAGTTTCCTCTTCTGAGAAATGGGTACAGTAATTTGTGCTGCTGGGGCTGCTGTGGTGGTCTCATGAGCTAGAGGATGTGAAAGGTTTTTTTTTTAATGCCCCACTGGGTGCAGCTGATGGTCTGAGTAGGCAGGAGGAATCAGACTTTTTAAAGGCCTGAGTAGAGAAAAGAACCGATGGTATTTCTTGCCCTATCAGGCCTCAAAGTTGCTGTCCTTGAGAACAAGGAGGCACAAATGACTTGCTACCCAGTCTTTGGAGCTGCTGGACTTTGGAGTTTCTCTGCTGCTTGGGTCGCTGTGGTATGTGGTTGATAGTGACCAAGAGACAGATCCTGGGCCCCCCTGCAGTCCATGATCCTTCCTGAATGCCTCTTGACCTTGAGGTCTCAGTTCAGGTCAGTCGCTCAGTCTTTGCAACCCCATGGACTGCAGCACGCCAGGCATCCCTGTCCATCACCAACTCCCAGAGCTTGCTCAAACTTCTGTCCGAGTCAGTAATGCCATCCAACCATCTCATCCTCTGTCGTCCCCTTCTCCTCCTGCCTTCAATCTTTCCCAGCATCAGGGTCTTTTCAAATGAGTCAGTTCTTCGCATCAGGTGGCCAAAGTATTGGAGCTTTTCTAAATGAAGCTTGAACATCTGGAAGTTCTCAGTTCACGTACTGTTGAAGCCTGGCTTGGAGACTTTGGAGCATTACTTTACTAGTGTGTGAGATGAGTGCAATTGTGCAGTAGTTTGAGCATTCTTTAGCATTGCCTTTCTTTGGGATTGGAATGAAAACTGACCTTTTCCAGTCCTGTGGCCACTGCTGAGTTTTCCAAATTTGCTGGCACATTGAGTGCAGCACTTTAACAGCATCATCTTATAGAATTTGACATAGCTCAACTGGAATTCCATCATCTCCACTAGCTTTGTTCGTAGTGATACTTCCTAAGGCCCACTTGACTTTGCACTCCAGGATGTCTGGCTCTAGGTGAGTGATCACACCATCGTGGTTATCCGAGTCATGAAGATCCTTTTTGTATAGTTCTTCTGTGTATTCTTGCCACCTTTTCTTAATACCTTCTGCTTTTGTTAGGTCCGTACATCTTCTGCCCTTTATTATGTCCGTCTTTGCATGAAATGTTCCCTTGGTATCTCTAATTTTCTTGAAGAGATCTCTAGTCTTTCCCATCCTGTGGTTTTCCTCTGTTTCTTTGCATTGATCACTTAGGAAGGCTTTCTTGTCTCTCCTTGCTGTTCTTTAGAACTCTGCATTGAGATGGGTATATCTTCCCTTTTCTCCTTTGCCTTTCATGTCTCTTCTTTTCTCAACTATTTGTAAGGCCTCTTCAGACAACCACTTTGCCTTTTTGCATTTCTTTTTCTTGGGGATGGTCTTGATCACTGCCTCCTGTACAATGTCACAAACCTCCATCCATAGTTCTTCAGGCACTCTGTCTATCAGATCTAATCCCTTGAATCTATCTGTCCCTTCCACTGTATAAATCATAAGGGATCTGATTTAGGTCATACCTGAATGGTCTAGTGGTTTTCCCTACTTTCTTCAATTTAAGTCTGAATTTTGCAGTAAAGAGTTCATGATCTGAGCCAGTCAGTTCCCGGTCTTGTTTTGGCTGCCTGTATAGAGTTCCTCCATCTTCGGCTACAAATATAATCAGTTTGATTTCAGTATTGATCATCTGGTGATGTCCATGTGTAGAGTCTCCTCTTGTGTTGTTGGAAGAGGGTGTTTGCTATGACTAGTGCATTCTCTTGGAAAAACTCTGTTAGCCTTTGCCCTGCTTCATTTTGTACTCCAAGGCCGAACTTGCCTGTTACTCCAGGTATCTCTTGACTTCCTACTTTTGCATTCCAGTCCCCTATGATGAAAAAGACATCTTTTTTGGGTGTTAGTTCTAGCAGGTCTTGTAGGTCCTCATAGAACTATTCAATTTCAGCTTCTTCAGGATTAGTGGTTGGGGCATAGACTGGGATTACTGTGATATTGAATGGTTTGCCTTGAAAATGAACAGAGATCATTCTGTTGTTTTTGAGATTGCATCCAAGTACTGCATTTCTGACTCTTTTGTTGACTATGAGGGCTACTCCTTTCTTCTAAGGGATTCTTGCCCACAATAGTAGGTATAATGGTCAACTGAACTAAATTTGCCCATTCCAGTCCATTTTAGTTCACTGATTCCTAGAAAGTCAGTGTTCACCCTTGCCATCTCCTGTTTGACCTCTTCCAATTTACCTTGATTCATGGATCTAACATACCAGGTTCCTATGCAATATTGCTCTTTACAGCATCGGACTTTACTTCCATCATCAGTCACATCCACAACTGGGTGTTGTTTTTGCTTTGGCTCCATCTCTTCATTCTTTCTGGAGTTATTTCTCCACTGATCTTCAGTAGCATATTGGGCACCTACCAACCTGGGGAGTTCATCTTTCAGTGTCCTATCTTTTTGCCTTTTCATACTGTTCATGGGGTTCTCAAGGCAAGAATACTGAAGTGGTTTGCCATTCCCTTCTCCAGTGACCACGTTTTGTCAGTCCATCTTAGGTGGCCCTACACATCATGGCTCATAGTTTCATTGAGTTAGACAAGGCTGTGGTCCATGTGATCAGTTTGGTTAGTTTTCAGAGATGCTTAAATGGATGGAGAACACACCTGGAGGCCAGATGGGCTGTCTTGACTCCTGCTTTCTGTTTGTGTAAAACAGTGTCCCAGGGCCTAGAAAAGAGCTTTGACCTTTAAAATGTTGAACCCCAAGGGTCAGGATTTGTTCATTCTCAGGAGAGTCTGGCACCTGTCCTGAAAATAAAGGATGGGTGGAGGGTTTGCCAGTCCCCATACGGGGACTGACTTCTCAGAGTTCAGGTCGGTTCAGTCACTCAGCCGTGTCCAACTCTTGGCGACCCCATTGACTGCAGCACACCAGGCCTCCCTGTCCATCACCAACCCCCAGAGTTTACCCAAACTCATGTCCACTGAATCGGTGATGCCATCCAACCATCTCATCCTCTGTCATCCCCTTCTCCTCCTGCCCTCAATCTTTCCCAGCATCAGGGTCTTTTCAAATGAGTCAGCTCTTCCCATCAGGTGGCCAAAGTATTGGAGTTTCAGCTTCAACATCAGTCATTCCAGTGAACACTGAGGACTGATCTCCTTTAGGATGGACTGGTTGGATCTCCTTGCAGTCCAAGGGACTCTCAAGAGTCTTCTCCAACACCACAGTTCAAAAGCATCAATTCTTCAGCACTCAGCTTTCTTTATAGTCCAACTCTCACATCCATACATGACTACTGGAAAAACCATAGCCTTGACTAAACGGATCTTTGAGGGAAAGGTATTTGTCGTGTCCCCGGCTGGGTACTCTCTGGTCTAAAGGCAATTACTCCTGCCAGTCATAGTCTCTGGGAGCACAGAAGGGAGGACAGAAGACAGGACCTCTGTTTATAAGGAGGTGAACCTCAGCCCAGGTTTTAGGGTGCAAGAGCCTGTTAAGAATCAGGTCACACCCTCGGCCTAACAAGGATGCCAGGCCCTGCCCTGAGCGTTTGGGCTGTTGGGCTGTTGGGCCCTGCTCACTGTGGATCAGGTCCCGCCCCCAGCCCCGCCTCTACTGCCGGAAATGACCAATGAACAGCAGACCCCGTCCCGCGGGTCCACCCCCAGGAGTTAGCACTCAGTTCAGTACAGATTTCCTCCATCCTATAGCTTATCCCTGTCGGCCCAGTCTCAGAACCACTGAAAACCCACTTGGCTGCCTGCTAGAGTGCCCTCCGCACTCATCAGTGGCACTGGAAGTGCCCACGTTGCCCTACTTAGACGTGAGTATGAAGCTGAGCCCTCCAGGGTGCTAGTCTCTCGCCCCTTCCCTAGCCCCGTCCTTCTCCGATCCTGGGTTCTGCCTGTCGCTGGTCTCCTCAGATTATGCTGGCACCTCCGATATAAGGCCTAGTTTCCCCCGGGGCACTCACGACAGCTGCCCACACCTTGGCATTGTGCCCATTTCCTGTCTCTCTTGCCCCTCTGCCACGAACACCTGAGTATGACCCACATTCCACAGCCAGAGGAGTGGCCCCATGTGTATCTGATTAGATTTTTCTTCTCTCCCGAGCTCCCACACACACACATACCTCCGACACCCCCTCCACCTCCTACCTCTTGACCCCATGGTGGGAACACCCACATTCCGTGTGGCGGGAGCCTTCTGGTCTGACAGGCTGCGCTGTGACCAGAGGACAGGGAGAAACGTTTCTCCGCTGACTCGGTGTCCTTCTCATGGCTCCCCTCGTCTGTGTCTCTGGATAGAGAATTATGTTTCCTTTGACCTCTCTATTCACAGGGCTAATTGTTTCCATACAGCCCTCTGGCTTCTAAGAATAGGAAAGGAGGGTGTAAAACTCAAGACTAAATTTATTCCTGACAGAGCTCAGGGAAGGAGCTTGCTCTAAGTCAATGGTCAGCTTTGTTAGTCGTCTGAGAACAGGAGCACAGTTGGGGGACTGGCTGTCACTCCCTGTTAGAGATGATGGCCATCACTGAGGAATTTTATTTCTCTGCATACACGCTGCCAGCAGAGGTGGCTGAATTTGGAGGTGATGCTCAAGTCAAGCATCGTCACGGCCCCGCTCCACCAGACAAGGAAAGCACCAGAGAGTCAGATGGAGGAGTCCCTCCTTTGCTCCAAGGAACTAGTGACAGAATTCCTTCTTCTTTTCTCCCCTGTCTTGCTCTGCCATGGAAATGTTCATCTAGGCTAACAGGAGCGAATTCTTGGTTCCTTCTTCTAGCTAGGTATCAACTCCTTCGGGGGGCAAGAGTAAACAGAGTCCTTGACAAGAGTTCATGAGACTTTGAGAGCCAAGCCTGTGAAGTCAATGTGGCCACCTCAGAGCTCTGTGCCCCAGCCTGCCCAAAGACCAACACAAGTGGGGTCAGTTTGATTTGGTGAGCCTTTCTGGAAACCTTCCCCACACCAGGCTGTGGGGGAGATTGTATATGTCAATATGTAGATGCTGGGCACGGGGCACACCAGGGAGAACCTAGTCGGAGAGCACATAGTCCTTGCCCTCCTGGTGTACATGACAAGTTATGGACACAGAGGACTCTCCCAGGTGTCGGGAGAGAGGCACAAACAAAGTTGAGAAATTTCAGAGGAAGCAACCAGGAAGGCTTCCCTGAGGATGGGCACTGGAATTGAGCCCCATGGGGATGATTACAAGAAGCAGAGGTGAGGTGGAGGAGGAAAAGGTCTGGGTGAAGGCTTGGGCCTGACTGAAATGGGAGGTGGTGAGTGAGAGGTAGGCAGGAAGAGAAGGCTGGGGCTGGATTGCACCTGGTCTTGATTAGTCCTGGCTCTGCCAGTGTTTGTTTGTGACCTGAGACTAGTCAAGTCTCCTCTCTGGGTCTCAGTTTCCCCATCTGTCAAATGGGAGAATTGGCCTAGAATCAGTGGTTTTCAACTTTTTCAGACCCGTCATATACTTTTCATAACAAATAATTTGTCATGACTCAAAATTAGTATGACCTTCTCACAATTTCAAGTATATATGCACCCATATATATGTATATAATCTATGATACATATAAAGGAAAAAAAAGGAATGTATTTATAATAAAATATTGTATATGTCAATATGTATTTGCTCACTCACAACCACCCCAGAAAACATAATGAATGAGTCAGGTGCTCACACCATAGGTAAAACACCATTCTGCCTCAAATGCACTCAAAATAGGTCGGCTATCTTGGTCAGTGGTGTTCTTCTTAGCGATGTACTTTAAAAAAAAAAGCAAACAATTTTTAGTGAAGTTCCAGACAAAACAAATTCGGTCTTCCCCCAGTTTATAGGGTAGCTGCATTTCAATATATTCAGAATATATTAAAACTGTACAAAAAAAAAAAAACTGTACAAAAATTATTTCATATTTATGTGTAAAATGGAGTTAAACTGTAGTTCTGGGTCATTGTAAAGATTTTTAAATCCACATGAATGTCTGGGGGAGCATCTGAAACTTATTGGTGGGGGACATGGGACCACCCTGCACATTTCATTCAGGGCATTTAGCATGCCTGGATCCTACCTATTGAGACAAGTCAAACACCCGCACAAGTTTCCAGATTACCCCATAGGGTGATTATCCAGCACCTGAAGAATCTTTAAGCTCCCTCCCAGCTCTGAAATCATCCAATTCTGGACCTCATTCAAATTTACTCAGCAAATTTTTGCAGAGTACCCACTGTGAGCCTTGCCCCTGGGAAATCATCAGTGAACAAGCTGCCATAGCTCTTGTCCCCTACAACCGAGTTTCAATCCAAAAGGCTCTTAACTGTCACATTCCCGTTTTACAAAGGAAGAAGCTGTGATGTATTCAGTATCACACAGCCTCCTGGGGGCCGACCAGAACCTGGCCTCAGGGAGGCACCATAGAGTGGGTCCACAGCCTTCTCTCCACTCATCTTCTCTTCCTCCCCCATCCCCGCAGTGCCAGCCGCCCTGACCCTGGACCCGGGCACCGCCCACCAGCGCCTGATTCTGTCCGACGACTGCACCATCGTGGCCTATGGCAACCTGCACCCACAGCCGCTGCAGGACTCGCCCAAGCGCTTCGACGTGGAGGTGTCGGTGCTGGGTTCGGAGGCCTTCAGTAGCGGCGTCCACTACTGGGAGGTGGTGGTGGCGGAGAAGACCCAGTGGGTGATCGGGCTGGCGCACGAGGCCGCGAGCCGCAAGGGCAGCATCCAAATCCAGCCCAGCCGCGGCTTCTACTGCATCGTCATGCACGACGGCAACCAGTACAGCGCCTGCACGGAGCCCTGGACGCGGCTCAACGTCCGCGACAAGCTCGACAAGGTGGGCGTCTTCCTGGACTACGATCAAGGCCTGCTCATCTTCTACAACGCCGACGACATGTCTTGGCTCTACACCTTCCGCGAGAAGTTCCCGGGCAAGCTCTGCTCCTACTTCAGCCCCGGGCAGAGCCACGCTAATGGCAAGAACGTGCAGCCGTTGCGGATCAACACCGTCCGCATCTAGTGCGGTGGAGGGCGACCGTGGGCGTCTGGGCTTGGTCACCAGCAAGAGCCCTGCCCCACAGACGGGAAGCCTGGACTCCAACCCAGGGGGCCACCCCTGAGATCTCAGGCCTGTTGTTTACCCTTCAGCCTCGTTTCCCCATCTGTGAAATGGAGGTTGTGCTCCGTGACTCTGAAAATCTCTTCCAGCACTGATGTTCTGTAGCTCTGACCTTGATGGGGATGCAGTTGTGGTCCAAGAACCAGACGCAGTTTCTCCTCGTGGCAGCCCCCGCCTAACCCCTCATCCTCCTCTGGCGGGCAGGGGACTACATCCCTGTGTCTCCTTCCCGCCCCAGTGCCCTGACCTCAGGATGTGTCAGAGTGTTGCCAGCAGTTGGCAACTGCAGAGAGAACCCTCTTATGCTCCCAGGCCTGAGACTTGCCCCTGACCAAGCTAGTGATGGGCCTTTTTGTCCTTGATCACAACCCATGGTGGACACAGGTGGTAGCTAGTCCCAAAGTCGCCTGAGAACCCCCCTCTCCTTCCACCCCTGTACCAAGAGTTTTATAGTTCCTGATTTTCCCATTTATCTGTGGGTAAAAATGATATTGGGCTTCCCTGGTGGCTCAGTGGTAAAGAATCCACCTGCAATGCAGGAGATGTGGGTTTGATCCCTGGGTTGGGAAGATTCCCCTGGAGAAGGAAATGGCAACCCACTCCAATATTCTTGCCTGGAGAATCCTATGGACAGAGGAGCCTGGTGGGCTACAGTCGCAAAAGAGTCAGACATGACTTAGTGACTAAACAACAACAAAAATGATGCTGTGGCCTGTGGAAGGCACCCAGTAATTGAGGCCACATGTTTCAGCCAGCTAAGCCCACGGGTCTTAAGGCAAGAGAATGGCATACCCCAAGGCTCATGTCGGACAAGCATCACTGGATGGTGGAGGTCCCCAGCTGCTCTGAACTAAGGTCCAACCAGGCCTCTTGACCTGGTGAGGGTGTAGCGAGGCTGGGGAGAGCAGTTGTTTAGGCCCTGAGCACTGGGGTGGGCTGTTGGCTAGGCCCCCCCATCAATCTTGGCCTCTGTCTCAGTTGGGATACTATTGCAGAAAACATGAGCTGCTTTAGCTTTTTTTAATTAGACAAAGATTTATTACCAGGTCCCTAGTGGCTTTGCAAAATCACTGCAAGGGCTGGAGGAGCCGACTCTGCTGAATTTCCAGGAACAGCTCCCAGCCGCCAAATTCATCACGTCTGCTGTGACCAGGAACGCTGCTCCCATCAGCAGGCAGCCACTGCATCAGAAGCCGCTGGCTGCAGAACTGTGCAATCTCTGCTACTGTCCATGCCAGTAAATGATGTCCTTGAAGGCTGCCTCTCTCCAGGCAATTCGGTTTCCAGATCCAAATCTCTACAAGGGATTCTGTTTGGCGAAACATAAATCAGATCCAGAACCTTGGCTGCAAGGGAGTCTGGGAAATGTACTTTTCTTCTTTCCAGCCTCATCCATACAAAATGGCACAATACAAGAAAGTGAGAATGTGTGTTGAACAAGCTCACTTTCAGTTTTTGCTCTTGGAATCCACCTCTAGGCCTTGGCTTTGAGACAGCAGAGCCTCTAAGTGTCCTGCTCCAAGGCTGTGTCCCTGTCCAGGACAGGCACCCCTAGAGTGAGCCTGCAGAACCAAACTGAAAGCCTCCCACCCTAGGCTTTCCTTTCTAGTTCTGGGGCCTAGATTCTGAACTTGGGGTCTTTGATCATACCCATCTCGAAGGAGCCAGACTAGCTGAACCTAGGGGGCTCCCACCTCACAACTGCTGCCCATGGGGTCCTCCCTTGGGCAGGAGGAATCCTCAGTCTCACCTCACTCATTCAGCTACCAGAATCTGGGCCACCCCCAGCAGTATTTTTACTTTAAATGTTACCCATTTTGTGAGTTATGATGAATTTGTATTAAATTAAAGTTACAGGCTGTGAGTGGTCAGTGCCATTCATTTTGGCACACACAGAGCCCCATCTATCCTGGCCCAGGCAGCATACATAAATCAACATGGCTAATCCACAAAACAACCCTGCTGAGTAGCACCAGGCCCATTTTACAGAGGGGGGAAATGAGGTTCATAGAGAGGACATGACTTGCCTACAGTCCCACATCCTGCACCAAGTGGATTTAGAATTGAGCCCAAGGCACTCACATCACAACTTACCAGTCAGGGAAGACTGTCAGTCTTGGCCTGGAGGAGGGCATGGTGGTAGCCCTGGAAGCAGAGAGGAGCTCATGAGACAGTGGCAAGAGACTGGGCCCTAGAATCCCACAGACCCAGGCTTAAATCCAGGCTTTGTCACTGTGTGCCTCTAGAAAAATGAATTAACTTCTCTGGACCTCAGTTTTCTCACCTGGAAAGTGGGGATAATCACACCAATCTCATATGATTTGTTATAAGCTGCAAAGTGCCGTGCATTTAGGGAGGGCCTGCCTGTCACTCCTGCTGCCTCCCAGAGTCAGTGCCTAGAACTGGGTGGGTTTTCTCAACCTCTGGGCTGGCTCTGCTCCTAAGGAGTCTTCTTGTGCCTTGTGAGGGGGCGTGGGACCACCCAGGCCAGGCAGTTCCTCAGGTTCTCTATGTCAAAGGAGGTCCATCCCACCTCCACCTGGCCAGGAGTCAAGGCCCGGCATGTGGACACACAGGTGTGTACACTAAGGAGAAAGGCCGCTGAGACCCCCTATAGTTGTGCGGTGCAGCACAGTAGCCTTGGAAGCAGGACTCCTGGGCCTAGTCTTAGTTCTGTGCTGACTTGTTTTGTACCCTGAGGGTCCTTTCCTCCAACTCCTCACCTACAGAATGAGGGAGGTTAGATCAGGTGCTCTCTAAGGCGCCAGGTTTGGATCTTCACCTATACCTGGAGGCGGGGAGGAAAGAGAGAGGGAACTACCCAAGTCACTACTTGTTTGCGGTTCTTGGAAGATGGACATGAGTGAGAAGGAGGAGGGGCTGTTGGAGAGTGCAGAAGGAAAGGTGTCTGAATGGTTGACAGCGCCCCAGTTTACAGAGAAGCTGTAGGGAGTGAACCTGGGACTAGAGAACCCCATCACCCCCTCGCCCCATACTTTCAGATCGCTGTGACTCCTCCCAAGCCACACTCCTCTATTTTGCTCAGGGCATCTGTCCCCTGGAGGAGGAGTACCCTGTCCACGGTCCTCCTTTCCCCTTCCCCCACTCAGGCTCAGCACCTTGTCCCAGAAAGGCTGCTTGCTGCCCCATCTTCATGCCTGGTTTCTGAGTGTCTGGGAGTGTAGGGATCTAATCTGAACACCCAAC